>NC_081423.1:66754844-67060618 GCF_949786415.1 Peromyscus eremicus
GTTAGATTATAGTCTACCATTTTCTTCCTTGTTTTTCCTGGCCATTTTATCTAAAATACTGCCCCTTCTTAGTCATTTGCACATCACCTTTTGTAACATCTTCATTATACATAATTGCAATTTATGAACCAATCAATAAGTGGGAGTTGAGAGAATAGATACAATTATGCTGCGGTGGTGGCACACGCCTTTAATCTCAGCACTTGGGAGGCAGAGGCAGGCGGATCTCTGTGAGTTCGAGGCCAGCCTGGTCTACAAAGCGAGTTCCAGGAAAGGCACAAAGCTACATAGAGAAACCCTGTCTCGAAAAACCAAAAAAAAACCCAAAAAACATTTAAAGCTGCCTAGAGCAGTTGTTTTCCATGTTAGCTGTTAAAAAAAAAACTAGAAATTTTTGAAAATAAAGATATCTAGACTTTATTACAAACATATCTGAATGAAGCCTGGCCATTTTTAAAAGCACCCAAGGTAACTAGTTTGGGCAAAACAGTATGTAGGGAGAGGAGTTTAGGACAACTCAGACACACATTTAAAAGATGAGTAGAGAGCCGGGCAGCAGTGGCGCACGCCTTTAATCCCAGCACTCAGGAGGCCGAGCCAGGCGGATCTCTGTGAGTTCCAGGAAAAGGCTCCAAAGCTACACAGAAACTATCTCAAAAAACCAGGGGGGAAAAAAAAGGTGAGTAAAAGAGGATCCTGAAACTAGGGAATAACCTGTGTGGCTAATGGGGCCTTTTTTCACCTCTTGTGCTTTCTTTCTAGCTTCATAGCCTATACCAATACTCACTCTCACTTACATACATTGTGAACTTGTACCTACATATGAGAAAGAACATAATTTTTGTCTGAGTTAATATAATACTGGGAAAAGTGAATTTCAAGATGTGAAAACCTGATATGTGTGGTGGTGCGTCTAATCCTAGCACTTGGGAGGCTGAGGCAGGAGGTCATAAGTTCAGAGCCAGCCTGGGCTACATATAGTATAAAATTCTTTCTGAAGATGATAGTATTGAGGCTGGAAAGATGTTAGTTCAGCCCTGAAGATCACTTGCTGCTTTTCCAGAGAACCAAGTTCAGTTCCCAGTACCCAACCTCAGGTGGTTTACAACCACCTCTTAACTCCAGCTTCAAGGGATCTGATACCCTCTTCTGGGTTCCACAGATACCCTCACACACTGGTATTCATTTACACACAAAAAAGTAAAAAATACAGTAATGCTCTGGATTACATATTCTCACCACCCCCTTGTTTTTTAGACAAGATCTTTCAATGTAACTCAAGTTAGTCTGAACTCTTCCCTTTCCTTAGCCTCGAAAGTGCTGGGTTTATAGGCATATATCCTGACACATCCCTGATATCTATCTGCTCATTGGAAGCTAATAATAGCCCTTCTGCACACCAAATCCTGACAGCTAAATGTGTGCAGACATTGCCAGATGCCCTGGGGGCAGAGTTGCCCTTTTTGGGAATTACTGTCTTAGTAAAAGTTTTGGTAGAGAATTGAATTCTGAATGCAAAGTAAAATAGGATAATTATAGAGAGACACCCCCCAACAGTGTGGCACAATGTTCAAAGACAGTAAAGATGTTTTTTCCTTGGCTGTTCTTGTAGTTTTTGGATGAACGAGCAATGTAATTCTTATTTCCCTGGGTTTCAACAGCCTCCAGACACAACCATTTTGTTATTAACTATATTGTTTAAGCTTTCAACTAGTGTAAAACCCTGCCCAGATCCCCAACCCCTTTTTCCTGTATTTATGGTGTCTTAGGAGTCATGTCTTATATTACTCAACCAGATAAGCGGTCTCTGCATGGTAACATCTTGATCCTAATTTCACCCATCCTCAGAAGAAGAATTGATAGCACTGAGCATAAATGGCTTCACACAGCACCTACCATCTGGGTCTGTCACCAGTGTGTCCGAGCCTTCCCATTAGCTCCGCTCAGAGTCCCAAGATGCCTACTCAACCATCACAGTCTATTAGAACTGATACTAGGACATCAAAATGCCACACACCCCTCTGTAACAAATCTTTGAAATGGGATCTCTGCATGCTCCCTAATAGCAAATAAAGGCTATCTACAAGCTCCACTTCTTCAAACATTGTCATCTCTTTGCTTATCTGAAATCTTGTCTTGATATAACCACTTGCCAAAGCTCTCAGATGTTGATCATTTATTCTTTGTATTGTCACCACCATACTGCATTAAAAAAAAAAAATCAGTGTTTCTCTGCCAGGCTGTGGTGGCACACACCTTTAATCCCAGCACTCGGGAGGTAGAGACAGTCAGGTCTCTGTGAGTCCGAGGCCAGCCTGGTCTACAGAATGAGTTTCAGGACAGCCAAGGCTACACAGAGAAACCTTGTCATTGTTTCTCTGAAGGTCCCACACTGCAGCCAGCTACACTACCTTCAACTCCCTCATTTTTTCTCCCTCCTTTTTCTTTGACCACTTGTTTTCTTTATTGCTGTAGATAGCTCAGGCTAGCATTAAACTCAGTATCTATAGGGCTGTAGATACGGTTCAGTGGTTAAAAGCCTTGTTGCTCTTGCAAAGGACCTGGCTTTGGTTAAATCATAAAACAACTATGTACAACAGACTGACCTCGAACCTACTGTTCTCCTGGTAACCTCCCAAATGCTGGGATTATGGATATACACCACCATACCTGGCAACTTTTTAATATGGTTTTAGCTTGTTGAGATTGGTGGAGTAGGTCTTGTTGACAAAGAGCAATCCAAATGTCAATAGAAATAAGAGAAAAACTAAGGCAATTTTACAGAGTTAACAGGGTCTTTTAAGTGAATGATGGTGAGGTAGGTAGGCAGCAGAAAGTTTGATTGACTGAAGCTGAGTATCAATCAGCACTAGTCTGGGATACATAGCTGGATGCTGTCTCAAAAATATTCTTTTCGAGATTTTTTTTTTTTAAAGGCTCAGCCTGACAGCTTGGATGCCTGGGATCCATATGGTGTATGGGGAGAACTGACTTTTCCAAGTTCAGCTATGGTGTGTGGATTCATATACATACACGTATAGGTACTCACGAATGAATGAATAAAATTTAAAAGTTAAAATTCTCACCATTTTAGAGAGATGAATGAGGTTGGGGCAAAGTTAGTAAGAAAATGATCTGAGAAGCGAACTTCCCAGCATCTTCTCCTTACTTTCTTTTGGCAGAGGCCCAACTCTAGTTTTGTTGCCAGATTCTGGGCACTAACAAGGGACTTGATTTAGGGAAGTGTCCTACTTTTTTTTTTTTTTCCAAGACAGGGTTTCTCTGTGTAGTTTTGGTGCCTGTCCTGGATCTCGCTCTGTAGACCAGGCTGGCCTCGAACTCACAGAATTCCGCGTGGCTCTGCCTCCAGAGTGCTGTGATTAAAGGCATGCGCCACCACCGCCCGGCTCTTTTTTTTTTTTTTTTTTTTTTTTTTTTAAATTATTATCAACTTGACACAGTCTTAGTCTCCTGGGAAAAGGAAACTTCAATTAAGGCATTATTACCTAGATCTGATTGGACTGTGGGGATGTCTGTGGGGGAATTATGTGGATTCCAAATTGATATAGAAGGGCCCATTTCACTGTGGGTGGTATCATCCCAGGGACATGTAAGAAAGCTGGCTAAGCATAAGCCTGCAGGTAATGTTCCTGCATAGTTCATGCCTTCAAGCTCCTGCCTTTAAATTCCTGCTCTGACTTCCCTCACTGATGGACTGTGACCTGGAAGTATAAGCCAAACAAATCCTTCCCTCCCCAGAGTTGTTTCTGGTCATGGTATTTGTCATAGCAAGAGAAGGAAGCTAGAACAAGAGGAAAGCGTAGCCACAGAGGAAGAACTTTTGGCTCTGCCCTTCCCTTCTTGCTCTGATGAAAGGAAATGACTGCATAGAAAGAACACTCAACCACAGGAAGGCGTCTGTCTGTTCCAGTGCAGCCTCAGCAATAGTGCTTTAGAAGCTAGGTAAAGCAACAAGTATTTATTCATGGAAGAGAAAACAAGAGTTATCAGGAAACCATCCTGAAGGAGACAATAGGAATTAGGCCCAAAAAACAAACTTATTTTGAGGCCTCACCATGTTCCGGAGTTGTTCCCTGATTTTTGGCTCCCAAGGGCCTGTGGCTTCTGGCCTTTGCTTTCTTGGTTTGGAGAAATAGAATGAAAAAGCAGGCGCCTCTTCCTTTTTGCCTAGCTTGTTGCACGTCTTTGCGATGAACAAGGGGCTCAGCTTAGCACTCCGAAAGTCTTTGATACATAAGTCATCTAGGCTCTCAGGCTCCTTCCAGCGGAACCTTGTAGGCTCTACCTTTGAGGCCTTCGGTATGTCATACACAAAGAAAACTTTATTCTGCAGCTTATTTTGGATCCAGGGGTGGCTTGAGGCCCAAACAAGTAGTGTTTCTTGTATCTGCATGGAAACAAAGACCCTGGAGTTGGCTCACTGTGGGCTGGGGCTGGGAAAGGAGGTAGCACCTGAGTGGAAATTCTAAGACATGGTTACTATGGCCCCAAGGAATTAAGCCAAGGGACAGTGTCTAAGGACTTTTGCCCCAATTCCCCACTGTTGACTGCACAAATAGGAAGATGAATGGGAGGGGTTTGTGACAGGAATGACTTACACTCTTCTTCACAGCCTGGGTCTCTTCTGCATCTAGCATGTCCAGCAGCAAGTGGAACACCTGCTGATTACGGATCCCCAGGGCACCCTGGGCGGAGAATGAATAAATCTGCCTAAGTAGCCAACCCCAGAAAGGGGAGATGCCCATTCTTTCCCATCTTACTCCTTTGAGATGACTCTATGACCTACAGAGAGATATGGTTTCCCTTTCCTTGGCTTTGGGGATTTAGTTCCCATTATCAGCAAGTCAAGACCTTTTCTGTAATACCTGTTAGCATCCTTCAAGGCTTGAACCTTCAATAGAACTAGAATTCTAAAGTAAATAACCTTCCCAAACCACAGTTCTTTCTTATCCTCAGTAACTGACAAGCCATTTTCTCCCCCACCATCATCAATACACATCAAGTATTAAGTCAGAAAAAATAGCCTGCTTACCAAAGAGATGATTGCTTCCTGGCGGTCACTGGCATCTGGGCTCATCAGTTGCCTGTGTAGAAGGGAGTATGTTGTTCAGTTATAGGAAAGGGAGAGTGAAAGGGAGGCGGTTACATCGCAAGCCCGGAGTGAGTCGGGCGTGATGAGTGCTGCTAATTTCCTTTCCCTCTCTTGTTTCTCAGATCAGAAGCTGCGGGGGGACAGATAGTGTAGTTTGCCATGAATCACTAACATGATGATCAGGGTTTGATCGTCACCACAACTGTTGGCCTTTCGAAACTTCCCTTGGGGTTATGGTACAGTTTTATAGTAACCCTGAGTGATATTACTACCTTTTTTTAAAAAAAAAATAAAAAACCAGATAAAAGCCTAGAGTCAGAGTGGCCTGCCCAGAAGTACAGATAAGGTTTTCAGCCAACCCTTCTGTTGCCTTCTGGCCCTATCTAGTCCAACTCACGCCTCCATCAGTTTCATTATTAAAGGCTTCATCTTGAGAACTTCTGCTGTTTCCGACACAGCCTGCCTCATTGCCTGCAGAGTGGGACAACAGAAAGAGAATGGAGGCTGTACCATTGCAGTACTTCATACACCGCTATTAATTCAACACTCAGTTTTTGTTACAAAAGGCATCTGCCTTGAGCAACTGCATGGGCAAAGGACAAGCCAACAGGCAATTACAGTACTCTGAAAGGTGCACATAGGATTTCCTTATTCAGTTTTGGGTTCTGGGATGTCTTCCTGGAGGAAGCGATGCTTCGGCTTGTCGTTGAAGGAGGAGCGGAAGGATGGAGTGGAGGGGGGGTAGGGCTTCAGGGGCAAATCGGGATATAGCCACCCTAAGCACAGCTGGTATGTGGCTCTGAGCAGGGTGGTGCACACCTGGAGCCTCAGCACTTGGGAGGCAGAGGGAGGAGGACTCTGAGTTTGAGGCCAGCGACAATGAGTCTTCAAAGAATCAAGGCCTGGAGACATAGCTCAGTGGCAGAGCATTTGTCTACCATACACAGGGGCCTGGGTTTGATCCTTGGCACTGGAGGGAACAAACTGAAGAGGCCAGTAGGGCTTGAGACGGGACACAAAGTAAGTGAGGGCGCTGGAAACCACTGAGAAGTTTCGTGAAGAGGAGAGACAATCTCCATCTTAGAACAGTGGAAATGCTGCACTTCCATCAAGTAAAATGCAATGGGTGTGGGAAAGGCAGGACTGAGTCTGGTGACTTGGGGAAGCTCCCCCTAGGAGGTGCTATATGGACCATCCTTGCTTGTCACATCTCATGTTTGCCCACAGGGTCCTCACACTTGTTATGTAGCTGAAACTGGCTTTGAATTCCTGATCATCCTGTTCTACCGTCCAAGTGCTAGGATTATGGTTGTGTACTACCACACTGGGCTTGGAATAGTCTGGAAAAAGTAATAGCATTGCCATAGGAAGAAAGGAGAAGAAATGAATACAGGAAGCAGTTTGGGTGGCATTTTTGTACTGAGGAACTGCTTGACCAGACAAGGTAGATTAAAAACATGGACTACATGAGAGGAATAGGGGAAAACCAGTGTGACACTAGGGTGTGGGGTTTGTTGGAAACCACCATCTCCAGAGAAGAAAAAGGAGACAGATTTGGGCCTGAGAGCTATGGTCTCACTAGGAAAGGTTCGTTGTGTATCTTCCTCTTGAGCAGGTCAAATGTGAGTTCCTCCAGCCCCTGTGCCTGGATCTTTTCCAGCCCAATGGTCTTGAGCATCTGGGTAGCTTCAAAGCGGTCCTAAGGGAAGGGACAGGGAGGTGTGAAAGATGATATATATTTTTCCCATCCTCCCACTGTCCTCTTCTAGTGCTAAGGCAGGTAGCCTAGAGCTTACGTCAAGGACGTCAGAGTGTAGTTGTTGCAGAATGGCCCTGGTGACCGCAGCTGAGTGAACATTCATCATCTTGACCAGCATCCTGAGTGCCTGTGAAGGATGGGATGGCAGCAGGGTACCGTGTACCCAGAGGTGTGTTGATAGCCAAGCAGACTTTAGGGCTGGGCCTAGAAGTCACTGGAGAACCGGGAGAGGGTGCTTCTTTCTGCCCCTTGGCCTTTGGAGTAAGAGTACAAGTGGGTGTGTGCACACATAGATGAACACTCATACCAATTATGTGTACAAGTGGTACAAATGTGCACACTTATTTGCCCATGTGTCCCCATAGTCATATATTTACATATTAATAGACACACAGAGAGCTGTGCTGTGCCCCGAGCTGAAGCTTGTTTTCTTTGGGATGTGATGGTAGGCCCATACTCCACCCGAGACAACACTGACCACTGTTTTCCAAGCACTTCCTGGCTTCCTGCCTCTCGTACCTTCATCCTCTGAGGCATGGGCCCTTGGCCCAGACATAGCAGCAAGAACTCTCGGACCATGCTGTTACCGGGCCTCAGGAAACCCAAGCACAGGGCTGCCTCCAAGGACACTTCATTCCATGACTTGTCTATCAGCTTCTGCAGCACAGGCACCAGCTTTTCCTCATTTCCAATTTCAGGCCTCTGAAAGGGAAACGGTATTGAACCGAGCAGCAGGGGGCGCTATGTCTCCATTAATTTCATGTTTTCTTTTTTGAGATAGGACCTCATTTTATAGGTGAGCCCAAATTCAGGATCTTCTTGCCTCAGTCTCACAAGACCTGGGATTTCGGGCACATGCTGCCATCCCTGGCTCAGGCTTCATGTTTTCTAGAATATTGCTTTGGGCTATTTTTCTCTAAACTAAGCCGAAGGCGGTCACATGGTGTTTGCACTCTTTCCCTTACTTTTTGCTGTTGCCTGCTCTCTCCTAAGCCACAACTCTTTAGAGTGGACATTTTTCCTTTTTTCTTTCTTTTTTGAGACAGCATTTCTCTGTGTAGCCCTGGCTGTCCTGGAACTCACTCTGTAGACCAGGCTGACCTCGAACTCACAGAGATCTGCCCATTAGGAGTGAACTTTTTGAAATGCAAATTACATTTTGGTTAATACTTTTAATAGTCCCTTATATAGAGTAAGAACCCAGGTACTTAAAAAGTCCGCAAAGCCACATACGGTCTGGTCTGTTAACTGCTTTGAGTAGACCTTCACTTCCTGTTGCTTTTCCTATTCTGATTCCACTGAACACCACTGGCTTTTCTTGATGATCCTTGACCATGCCAACGCTGTTCCTGCCTTTGTGCTGACTAGTCTTTCTGCCTGGGACACCTTCTCTCAGGTATCTGTAAAGCATCTTGGTGTCTTGCTCAAACGCACTGTTCATATTGGACCTTCTCTGTTCATATTGGACTTTCTCTGTCTACCATGTCTGCCACAGCCCATCCTCATCCCTACTTGGCAGTGTTGGTGCTCCTTCCTTTCTCCCACCACACCTGTGACCTCTAACATACTATATACTTTCATAATTAAATGATTTTGTGAGTCCCACAACAAAGGCAGGGTGCTTTGCCTTTTTTTTTTTTATTGTTTGTTTGCTTTTTGATGATCCCAAGGGATCCACAGTGCCTGGCACATGGTAACTGTTTAATATGTATTTGCTGAATAAATGGATGAGTAATGGATTCTTTTTCACATGAAGCGCTGTTGGAATGAGAGGATGAGGGCTGTAAAGGGGGAATAAGTGAGAGCCGTATCACTGGACTCCCTTGGTTTCTGTTCCTTCCTGACAGAAAAGCTTGCATCAATGGGCTGCTTTAAACGTGATGGTAACGACGGTTTCCACTTAAAGAGCACAGGCAGGCTGGTTTCTTATAGAATCTCATTCAATCCGTTCAGCTTTGCAGAGCTTGTCTAGCTGTGAGTATGTCAGCCTATACTTTTGTTCAGCCTTAGAGGGAACTCCACAAGGACAGTGTCTTCTATTAAATCTAAGAGTTAGGCTACCTTCCTCTGGACTCAAGTCCCAGCCCAAATCACCAGTTACCTTGACCTTCTCTGCCCCAGTTACAGATTCTCTTCCCAGTCACCTTGCTATTAGGCACAGCAGCCCAGGAGTTCAGAGCGACTCGTAGCCCCACCAGGGCCTCTCTTTTTTTACTCTCATTTTGTCCTGTCAGCTGTTTGATGAAAGCGTGGATCACAGCCTTGTCCAAGCAACCTGGACAGGGAGGGTGCTGAGGTCAGGCCAGGGCCTCCAGGATTTCTCCTCTTTGTAAGGACCCATTTAATGCCAATTTACTCTTAAGACAGGCGGTCCAAGTACTGGTTTCCAAGAGTGTTACCCACTGTATCAGAGAGCTGGCTAAGCATGAATGCAACTTGTAGAGCCTTCCCTGTCCCTCTCTCAAATCTGTTTTCCCTTTGCATCCTAACTTCTCTCTGCCCAACAGTACCTAGTAAGGTAGTTCCCAGACCGTGCAGAATGCTAGGTTGGAGTAGGGTCATACCCACTTCCCTGCCACCCACACCCATAGAAGAAAGTGGCTGCACTTTTATACCTCCCCAACTCCCTACAAAGCGTAAGAACATACCTAGGATGGCCAGGGCTCTATAGGCCTCATCCTTCACTTTTGCTGAACCAGTTCGGGCCTGATTTAAGAAGGAAATAGTGAGAACATACCCAAAAGGGATGGATTATTAAAGCTTTAAGGATTGTGTCAGTGTAACTTCTACAAAGCAGAAATCAGAGAACTAGTGGTTTGTTCCTGCTCACAAAGAGCACCCAGGCAGGATGGTGCAATGGGAGCAGCACCGAGCCAGGGAGTCAGCTTCTGTGCACATCTCTGTGTGGTGTCTCGTAGTCACTTGGCTTGGGCAAGCACCTGGATTCTCAGAGCTTCTGTTTGTGAGACACTATTCACTTTTCTGAGAGTTCCGTGAGATTGTAGGTGTGACTATAAAGAATAATTAGGGCTCAGGCTGGGTGTGGTGACTCATGCCTGTAATTCCAACACTTTGGTCGGGAGGCAGGAGGATTGCCCATGAGTTCCAAGCCTGGGCAACAGAGTAAAACTCTGTCTCCAACAAATAACAACAACACAACTGGCCACCGTCAGTAATGAAAGCAGGGATGCTTAGCTTAACGTATGTAAGCCAGGAGTGATGTTTTAAGTCAGGATGAACTCAGTCCCAGGGTGGTGTATGTTTCCATGTGTGGTGATAGAACTCAAGGGCCTGGTATATGCTAGCCAAGGCTTTACTACTGAGCTCCCTGCTCGGTCCTTAGTGTTTCAAGACCGAGTCTTGCTATGCAGCCCAGGCTTGAACTCATGTAGCTCAAGCTCTCATGGAACATACAGTCTTCCCGCCTCCACCCCCTGAGTGCTAGGATTACAGGCATGAGCTGCTAAGCCTGGCTGCAACTCCAGTTCTTTTCTGGCTTTTTAGTCCAAAATATTTTCATAAACAAGGAGGATCTTCAGATTCCCACTCTCCTCAAGCTGCAGTCTAAAGAGGCCACAGGCACAAGATGGGGACTTCACCACACAACAATGGACCTGACCTTTCCTGGTACTTCAGGAAGCCTTATCTTGTGCCCATGCTCCCACCTTCTATAGACCTCAGACCCTCTTTCCTCTTTCCCTGAATTCCATGCAGCCCCCAGACTCACCACCTGCCACAGTGCTTCTAAGACAAACTTGTTATTGATGCCCAGGGTCCCTAAAGCCTGCAGGAAGAGGGATGGAGAGAAGAAAAAAAAAAAGAACTTGGACACCAGCTCAAGAGTTATTGTCTTCTGGACACCACTGGAATTTATACCTGGGGTGTCCCCCGCCCCCCCCCCCCACCATCCACCTCTAGCTGCTTTTTTCCCCTTTCCATCTCAGTTACCACCCCTGGACGCTGCCCTCCCATCCCCTTGCTGCTTCTCACATAGGCTGCATAGCGCTGTTCATCCTCTCTTGGAGATTTCAGGCTGTTTGTGAGCTCCTGCTCATCCAAGGTGGGCCAGTTGAATAGAAGAAAAAAGCAGAACTCCAAATTGAAAGGTGTCCAGGCAACTGTATCCCCATTCTCCCTTCCCTCCATTTGGCGGAGGACGACTCAGGGCTGACGGGTAGGTAAAGGGATCCACAGGAGAGGAGTGTCCACAGTCCTTGTCCCGCCACTGTCCTGACCTTTAGTCTTTGCCACTTCAGGTGGTCCTTGGTGGGATCTAACGGTCCTGTCACCAACTTAGGCTGTAAAGTCAGCTTGGTGATAGAGACACGAAGGTTTTTTATTTGGGCACTGTCTTTGAAGTACCTGTATGAGAAATTGCACAGACAGCCATGGTCCCTTTCTTCCTCCCCTCTTCAGGTCCCAACTGTAGCTGTGCCACAGAGTCTCAGAGAAGAGACCAGAGAGAAAGACTGATGTCAAAGAGGACTCAGTGATACCCATTTGATGGAGTTGCCCTTCTAGAACCCCAGGCTTCTCTCTAGCACCCCACTTGTCCCACTCTGGCCCAACCCATCCTGATTCTTCCTCTCTTTTCCTGGAGGCATTGTACGGTGTGAAGAATGGGGAGATGGGCAAAGCACACCTTGGGAGCTTCCTCCTTTTCCAAAACAAATTCTTTGACTCTCGTTCCTTGCGTTGATCAAACAGGGTGCGCCAGTGTATGAAGATATCAGGGTTCTTATCACGGAAGCAAGGAGTTGAGTTTGGCCTGCTTGGATGCACCCTCCAGCGCTCTGGACTTGGGGGGAATGCTTCCTTTGGCATCTGGTGGGGAGAGAAAGTGGCAGAGCCTTCAGAGGGCTCTCCTAGGCCGTTACTGGAGTGCTAGGGCCAGAGAAGGGCTATTGGAGGGAGGAAAAGGAAACATGAGAGATAGCACTTTAAGCCTCTCATCTAGGCTGGGGCCACAGCTACCATGTCCCCCATTATATGGCTTAGGGAAGTTACTTCATTCTACCAAGGCCTCAGCCTTCTCTGTAAAATGAGTCTAATTACTTGTTCTGTTCCTCTCCCAACATAGTCATGAAGCTCAGACACACTCTAGATCTTGAACAGATTTGTGGTTTTTTTTTTAAAGAGATTTGTAAATTGATCTGAGTTAACAATTTGAATCAGCTACTGCTTATTCAGACATGAGCACCTACCGTATGTTACATAGTTCTCCACCTCCATGAATTTCATAGGCTACTTGAGAAAACAGGCTTCCTTCAAGTACTCTTTTTTTTTTCCCCCAAAGATTTATTTATTATGTATATAGTGTTCTGCCTGCATGTATCCCTGCACGCCAGAAGAGGGAACCAGATCTCATTACAGATGGGTGGAAGCCACCAACCACATGGTTGCTGGGAATTGAACTCAGAACTTCTGGAAGAGCAGCCAGTGCTCTTAACCTCTGAGCCATCTCTCCAGCCCTCAAATTCTCTCTTAGCTGTGTGGCTACTCTGCTGCGTGTGTTGCTGAGACCACATGTAGGGCCTTATGCGTGTTAGCTCCCAAGCCTTTAACTGCGTGGTACGGTTCTGACTGTAGCAGAAGGGTTCGTGTGGGCCAGTGGTTTTCGGAGGATCTGGCCACGATCCAGCCATCTTCCAGACTTTTCTATCTTTACAACAGATCTCCCTGGGCAGTAGGGAACAATGGGTTTCAGCCAGGAGCTCCCAATGTAGTGACTGATAGGAACTTAAGGGTTTTCTGTGATTATCATGACTTCAAATCATGGAATGTTGACTTGTAGAAATAGTGTTTCTTTGTTTAGCAAAGCACAAATAAAGAACTTCAAAAGGCTGTCAGCTTAAATTTGGATTTCAGGTAATGAATAAAATATTTAGGACATTTATATATTTTTTAAAAAGTCCCTTGCATTTGTTTATGGGATATTGAAATTTAATTGGGCAGTGTGTGTTTTATCTGGCAACCTCAGGTAAGGATTGCTGCATTAGCAAAATGATTCCTTTTAGCAAGCACTCTGCATAGCCCAGGCCTTACAGACTTTGTCTCATTAGAAACTCTACACAAGGGGGCAGGCACTGTTGACCTGTAATGAGGAGACTCTGAAGGCTCACTCAGAGAAGGAAAGTAACTTGCCCAAGATCACACAGCATTAATGGCAGACCCACAGGGGAATGTCAGTAGTTCTGTGAGCTAGCTTGACTTGGGAGGGAGTTTGGTGCCCTTCCTACTTTGACACAGCTCCTAAGGTAGCAAAAGCTACTTACCTTGTAACAGGACAAAGGCAGGTGAATGGGAGCCATGGCTCTTCTGTATTCTGGCAGGAGGAGCAAGGATATATGTGTGGTACAGATAAGACAGTAGTTTTAAAAGGCGTTCATTTGTTCTGCAGTTAGTAAATACTAGCACTAGGTATCTCCCCAGGACCCAGGGTGGCACTTCTGCTCAGTGCTCTGTAGGCTTCCTGTTTCTGTGCCCGAGAGCCTCTCAGAAATGGTCAGGAACTTCATTTCAACCAGATCCCCAGGTGCCTTCCATGTCATTGACATTTAAGGAACACAGGACTAGTGGAGTGTTGTCAACCCTGGTTGCATATCAGAATTATTGGAATGCTAGTTGAACATGCCTAGGCCCTGTATCAGACTAATCTGAGTCAGATTTGTGGTGATACAGCCTAGGCATTTTGGGGAAGCTCTCCTGGAGATCCAAAAATCAGTTAAAGGTGATAACTGTTGGTCTCATTCACTTTCTCAAATGTGAATGTGCAATAAACTCATCTGTTAAACTCAGCATGTTAAAACCCAGATTTCTGGGACTCATTCTCCTAGTATCTGATTCTCTAGGCTTTGATCTGATCATTCTGGGACATTTTGAGAACCACTGGTCTAGCATTTGAGGTAGAAATTCTGGTCTGTAGTGATTTACAAAGGGAAACTAATGTGGAAATACACACGGGCAGTATGGCTGAGAGGCACCCGAGGGGCTGAGGATGAGATATTTATCTCCTAGAGAAGATGATCCAGACCAAGGCTTGCATATAAGCAAGAGTTAGCCAGGTGGTGGTGGCGCACACCTTTAAACGAAGCACTCAGGAGGCAGAGGCAGTTGGATCTCTGAATTTGAGGCCAGTCTGGTCTACAGAGCGAGTTCCGGGACAGCCAGGGCTACACAGAGAAACCCTGTCTCGAAAAATAAAAAAAAAAAAAAAAAAAAAAAAAGCTCATCAGAAAAGTCAGGGGTAAGAGCAGGGGACTTCGGGGAGATGTTATGCAGAGAGCTGGAGGTGTGAGAGTTGGTGCGCAGAGCAAGGCACAGGCATGGGAGAAGCTGGGGACACACAGGTGTCCCGACTTGAGATAATCCAGTAAATCCTACTGAAGAGAGACGATGCAGGGCTGTGGGGAGCCATCAACTGTTCAAAGGCTCGCCCTGGCCTTTCCCATGGATTTGCTAAACCCAGTGCCAGTGTCTGGGGTAGGGTCTGGGTAGCTAGCTTTGCTTTCTCAGGCCCCGCCCCTGGCTCCAGGCTTCCCATCCCTTCCTCACTTTTGTTCCTGTTTCGATATTCCAGCCATGGGTAGTTGAACATTGGCTTGGGGATTTGAGAGAAATTGTCCTGTATTTCGTGGCCCATCGTGTTTGGTGTAGGCCAGAGGTGAGCTAGGACAGCCAAACACTCAAGGATGTGAAGCCAAGGGGGCACAGCTTGACACGGCCCTTCTTCCTCGAGCGCAAGAGAAAACAGGGAGGCACTGGGACTTCCAAGCGCTAGGCAACCAGGTTGCTATGGAAACAGAACCCATTTCCATTGCTGAGCCCCACTGCCGGCCTCTGTTGGCCTGCTGGCTGAGCTGCTCACTAAATTTCATTTCCCTAGGCAGAAAAGTGGCAAAGCCACACATGTCTGCTCGACTCCCGTGACTTTGGTGGGGCCACAAAGTGTTTGTGAACCACCAAGCTCAAGTCAGCCCATGTTAGGGGCAGGAGTTGTTCACAGGATTGGTCATCAGGAAAACGACAGGGATAGAGAAAGCTCTTTTAAACGCATCCCTCCCTGCTGGTAGGAGGTTGTGTGGTAACTGTACGGTAAAAGGGCCAGCCAAAGAAACACACCCTGACCAGAGCCAAAGAAACACTTGGGCCCTGAAACCAGAGCCAAAGAAACACACCCTGACCCTGAGATCAGAAGCCAATTCACTGACCCTAAAACCAGAGCCTAAAGGTTAAAAAGGGCCAGTGAAAGAAAAACACCTTGGCTCTGAAACCAGAGCCAAAGAAACACACTCTGCTCCTGACTAACTTTGCACAAAAACCAACCCATCCCTGAGCACAAAACCAACCAACCCCTAAGCACGAGATCCAGCCAGTCCCTGAGCTTGTCCAAACTCAGGGATTGAAATCTGACCAATTCTCACCCTGAAAATTTTCACCCTGGAAAAACTCCACCCCTAAGAAGCCCTAGATAAGCCCTGTCTGTGCCTGTTGAGTTGGCTGCCGCCTTTTCCCACCCTGGCAGAGGCAGCCACTCTCCTGGATTCCCCCCTCCCAATAAATCACACAGATGACAAGTAACAATGTCGGTTGGAGCCAGAGCAGAGCAGAGCAGAGCAGAGCAGAGGGAACAGAACTGTAACACTTTTGCTAGGGAAATGTTCCCCTAGCAGAGCAGAGTTGTTAAACTCCAGGGGATCTGAGCAAAGCTGTAACAGTTCTGCTGGGCCAACCCTCTCCTGCACAGGTAGAGTTGTGACGTTGGGGAAACCTTTCCCTGGAGCAGAACTGTAAGCTGCTGTGCTTACAGTGACTTTGTGGTATTCCTTGGCTCCCATCCAAGCTGCAACATTTACAGTAAGGAGCTGCTGTTCAGATCTCTTCTGATTGTTTATGTAGTTCCATCTACCTTGTCACCTTTTCCCTTCCTTCCTACCTGACTCAGACCTTTCAAATCCACAGCAATGCTACGTCATTTCTGCAGGCTTTCCTCCCCAAGCTCCCTTCCCTACCTGACTCTGATGTAATCCCTTTCTTATTCCACCCCAGTGTCTAACAGTACTGGCATGTAGTAGGTCAATGTGCAGCAGGAAGCCTACTGTGTGTCTTTTCTTTTCTGGTGCTGTGATTGAAATGCTCTGACAAAGGCAACTTAAGGGTGAAAGGGTTTATTTTATTTCATAGTTCAGGTTACACTCCATTATGACAGGGAAGTCACAGCAGCCTGTCAGTCACAGTGAGAACACTTTGTGCTCACCACACTTTCTTCATTCAGTCCAGGGCCCGACCCATGTGATGGTGCTGCCCACATTAAATGAAGATCTTCCCATGACTTATAAACTGACCAAGGGGCTGGAGAGGTAGCTCATCAGTTAAGATCATTAGTTGGGTTTGGTTCCCAACACCTACATGGCAACTCACAATGGTCTCTAAGAACACACATGGTGCACAGGCATGCAGGTAAACACTCACACACATAAAATAAATATAATTTTTAAATTTATGTTTAAAAAAAGAAAAAGAGAAATCCCTTCCAGGTATGGCCAGTGGCTTAGTTGATTCCAGGCTCATTCTGGGTTTCTCTGTGTAACAGCTCTTTATGTCCTGGAACTCGCTTTGTAGACCAGGCTGGCCTCAAACTCACAGAGACCCTTCTTCCTCTGCCTCCAAAGTGCTGGGATTAAAGGCATGTGGCACTACCACCAGGTCAGACCCATTGAGTCTTGACGACCAAGTTAAGGTTAGCACTTGATGCTCTTGCAGAAGACCTGAAGTTCAATTCCCAGCACACTCATGGTGGCTGACAACCGTCTATTCCCCCAGTTACAAGGGATCCAGCAGGCACACATGTGGTGAACATACATGCATGCTCGCAAAACATTCATACACATAAAATGGAATAAACAAATCTAAAAAATTAAAAATATGGATCATTGAGTCATCAGACTTAATGTAAGTAAACTGACATGATATGCTTTTATGTGCTACACAGATGAAGATAACATTACTCAAATGGAATTCCTACCAAAATTACTTCATCTAAGTCTAATTATAAGGAAATAAGCAAATTTAAATGATAAAATACAATCTAAACATCTAAACAATTTCAGGACCAAAAAAAAAAAAAAAAGTTGGTCAGGTGATGTAGCACACACTTGTAATCCCAACCTGGAAGTTCAAGGCCAGTCTGGGCTATGTACTGAGATCCTGACTCAATAAACAAATGGTTGGGTGCTGTGGGATGGTCTGTATTTCAAATGTGTTGCTAATTAGTCAATAAATAAAACACTGATTGGCCATTGGCTAGGCAGGAAGTGTAGGTGGGACAAGGAGGAGAATAAAGCTGGGAAGTGGAAGGCTGAGTCAGAGAGACACTGCCAGCCACCACAATGAGAAACAGCTTGTGAAGATGCCGGTAAGCCACGAGCCATGTGGCAAGGTATAGATTAATGGAAATGGATTAATTTAAGCTGTAAGAACAGTTAGCAAGAAGCCTGCCACGGCCATACAGTTTGTAACCAATATAAGTCTCTGTGTTTACTTGGTTGGGTCTGAGTGGCTATGGGACTGGCAGGAGAGAGATTTGTCCTGACTGTGGGCCAGGCAGGAAAACTCTAGCTACAGTTGGGCTTGGTGGGTCAGCTGTGTAAGCTCAGCACTGGAGATGGAGGGGATTATGAGTTCCAGGCCGCCCTAGTCACATAGGGAGTTCCAGGCAATTTAGGGCTACATAGGAAACCTTCCCTCCCTCTCCCCCGCCCCACAAAGCCAAAAAAGTGTGTTAAAGAACACTAAAAAGGCCAGGCATTGTAGTGCATGCCTTTAATCCCAGCACTCAAAAGGCAGAGGCAGGTGGTCAGGCCACCCTGATTTACATACCAGTTCCAGGCAGTAAGGGCCATACAGTGAGATCTTGGGTTTTTTTTTTTTTTTTTTTTTTTTAAATAATACTAAAAGGTTATTCCACTAAATACAGTGCATGTACTGAATTAGATCCCCCCACCCCCACCCGACCCACACAAGGTTTCTCTGTGTAGCCCCAGCTGTCTCAGCACTCCATCTGTAGACCAGGCTGTCCTCGAACTCAGAGAGAGATCTGCCTGCTTCTGCCTCCCAAGTACTGGGATTAAAAGTGTGTGCCACCACTGCCTGGCCTGAATTAGATTCTTAATTTAAAAAAAATAGCTGTAGAGGGCATTATTGAGATGGTGGGAGGGTGTGATCATTAATATTTGATGGTTGTGTTTTAGAAAATAATAGTGTCATTAAGTTTCCTGTGTTTTGCACTTTGTGGTTATATAAAATGTTCTTGTTATTAGTAGATAATACTGAAACCCTCAGAGGTATAGTGGTATTGCATATACAGCTTCAAATGGCTCAGAAAACAAAAAAGTATATACCAGAGGAAAAGGGAGAATTTTAAAAATTTGTTTATAAATTTTTGTGCTTAAAAAAATTGTAAATTGAATATGGGGAAAACATATACACATTTGTATTAGATCTAGTGGGTTTAGAAACTTTTAAAACTTGTTTTCCTTTTGTTTGTGGCGCTTTGGGCAAATTCCATCTTACCATGAGTTTTACTAAGTGTTGAGCTTGTGAGATGGCTCTGTGAGTAAAGTTGTTTGCTGCACAAGCCTGGTTACCTGGTTACCCCTGGACCCCACAAGAAGATGAAAAGAGAAGATGGAACCCACTCACATGTACGCCATGGCACATATGTCCGTTCCCCCAATCCTGTGTGTGTGTGTGTGTGTGTGTGTGTGTGTGTCTGTGTGTCTGTGTGTCTGTGTGTCTGTGTATCTGTCTGTCTCACACACATAATTTAAAAATGAAAACAGTTTTGTACTGTAAACAGATCTATATTAGTGCCCACCCTAAGGTTATAAAGTGAAAGAGGGTGATGAACGTGAGGGGCTGAGCCAATGCTTGGCACATAGTGCTCAGCTAATGTTAGCTACAACTATGACTACTACATCTGTTACCTATATGTGTTCACCTGAAGGGACCCATCGATGGGAAAGATGCTGGTACAGTTGGTACAGTTATCAAAAACCTTATCTAAAATAACGTAGGCCTCTGAAATTGTCCTTAAGTCCTATTCTAGGGACAATAATAGTGTTAGAGGAACCCACTGGAGATAAGGTATGGGTCAGGCCAAGGTAGAAGGGTCAGTCAGTCAAGCCTGAGGAAGCAGGAAGGTGTTGTGGCAGGGATCCAGATAAACCCTTGGAGACATATAGGTTGTACATGATGATACTCAGATTCCCACCCTAGTAGGTAAGTCCCTGGTTATTTCAACAGCTTTGCCTATCTATGCTCGATTTTCAGAGGCTGTTGGCTCCCAGCCCTGCCAACTACACAGGCCATACCTCCTCAATTTGATGTTGATATGAGGTGTGTGCCTAGATCTCCGCATGCCTCATACTTGTAGGGAAGAGGGTTCCTTAGGAAGAAAATCAAATCAGAAGCCAGCTTTGTCCTTGCATCAGAAATTTTAATGAAACGCTGATTTCTTGGGTTTGCTGTGCAGAGCCTGTGAGGGCCTGGCATGTGAGCATTTGTATGTGGGGTTTCCATTTTCCTTCTTTTCCTGAGAGATACTTGGACTTCTTTTCTGGTCCCAAAACCAAGCTGAGAAGCCTGAAGCTCAGAGTCTGGAGCCCTCCTGTTGTCATGGGGCGGGGCCTCAGTAGACCTCCAGGCTCTAGGAGAGGACGCTGTTAGAATCTCTATGGTATGGTAGCATCTCTGCACCCCTAGGAATGAGTGGGAGCAGGGGGTTGCTGAGCGGCAAGCAGGTTAGCACTAGAGTGAGCAGTGACGGGTAAGTTATACAGAAGCAGGCTCAAGAAGGCCTCTCTTCTACTTCATCTCCAAATAGTTGATGTATTCCTGAACCCACTTCTTCTTTGGGTTGGCACACACTTGACGGTTCCTTCGGGTGACAAAGCTGTAGGAGAGAAAAAGAGGTGGACAGTGGGGCGGCTTTTGGTGTCAGGAAACTGAAAAGCATACAGGGAAATGGTTATGGGAGTTGGGGAGGGCTTTTTCGTAGCTCAGGACTGTTCTCTTCCTTTTAGAAGACATTTCTTTTTCTGTTGGAATTAAAGGCACTAAGCTACAGGCAGAGTTTCATTCATGTTAATTCCCTACACACACACATACACACACACACACACACACACACACACACACACAAATCTGGAACTCAGCACTCAGCATTGAGCAGGGCAAGCACTGGCCTTTTCTTGGCCCCTTCCCTTGCTCCAGGCCTTAGGCTGAGTGCCGAATTCAAAGAAGTGGAGTATTGGTTGGATTTAAATCAGAACCTGAGTTGAGGAAATTAGGAGGGAACCCTAAGACTGGCTAGTCGCTCTTCTCAGCACTCCCAGCCTGTAGCTAGGGCTCCAAAGACCAGGATAACAACCCCTGCAGTCAGGATTGATCCGGCTTCCTCCTTTGTGTAGTGTGTGATACCAAAGAACAAGTCATCTTGGCTAAGTCTCCCCTCCCTCCCTCCCTCCATTTTTGGGGCCCTTTGCTCAGCTGACTTCCCTTTCTACCTGTCCCTTCAGAGCAGGTGTCCTCAAAGACACTGTCCCTTTTGAGTTCTCGTCTTTCCAGCTCTGGCCCCAGGCCTGGCATATAGTTGATGCTTGGTGAACACTTACTGGATGAATAAGTGGATGAATGAATTACATTCATTCCTAACACACACACACACACACACACACACACACACACACACACACACACACAATTTAGAAACAGGTTGATACTTCTTTATACCCATTTTGTGCTAGGGAATGGTCTAAGGACTATTATTCTCTCTGTGACCTAGAGAAAATAGTGCCTTAATTACCCTCTTTTGGAACTACCTCAGAGAGGCTGAGGGGCCCCAGTTGACCAAGGGCCATAACTAAGATTCTAACATGGCAGCTCTGTAGCCAGGGGTGGCCAAGACAAGGTGGCCTAGCCTCTTTTTATTGGCAGTCCCTGGACTCTCTCCTCAGCCCTTGGCTTGCACTCCACCCGACATCTCCACAGACAGTCTCCTAAAACTTTGCTTGGTTCTTCCCTCTTTACAGTTTCCCCTCTAGACCTGTGTTGTGGAATGTTACTTTAACTAGGTAAAGACGTGTTACATTTGTTTGTGCTGTGGACTATTACTCTAACTATGTAAAGGTGTGTTACATTTGTTTCTGCTGCATGTGTTTAATTATGTAAAGATGTGCTGCATTTGTTTCACCTTGCCTGCCTGAGGCACCTGATTGGTCTAATAAAGAGCTGAATGGCCAATAGCTGGGCAGAGAAAGGACAGGTGGGGCGGGGGGAGGGGGAGAAAAGAAGTGGGGCGGGGGGGGAGGGGGAGAAAAGAAGAGAAATCTAGGCTTGAGGGAGAAGAAGGAGGAGGAGGAGGAGAGAACAAGGGAGAAAGAGGGACACACCCGGGGCCAGAAGCGAGGCAGCTGCCGGACAGACAGACAGACAGACAGACAGGAGAAGCATTGAAAGTAAGGTGTATACAGAAGGAAAGAAAGGTTAAAAAGCCCCAAGGCAAAATGTAGATGAAGAGAAACAGGTTAAGTTATAAGAGCTAGTGGGACACGCATAAGATATGGCTGAGCATTCATAACTAATAAAAAGTCTCCGTGTCTTGATTTGGGAGCTGGTTGGTGGCCCAAAAGAAAAAGCCTGTGACAGACCTGTACACCTGCACACCTCTCCATCTCTGCATCAAAACCTCAGCATCGTCCTTATCTCTTGCTCCTCACCATAAATCTCTTACCCTGGCTGATTCAGCCTCCAAAGCTCCCGACTCTTATTTCTTCTTGCCTCTGGGTACCACTCAGCCTACGATACCTTCAACAGCCTCTTATCTAGATCCCTTCTTCCTAGGCTTTCCCTGTCCCAGGCCATTTTACTCTTGCCAGCTCTGTTTTTCTTCAGTTTTCTGAGACTCAAGGTGCTCTCTGCTCTCCTGCCCATGTCCATATAAACCAAAGTAGAAGCCTGTGAACATGTTCTGGGATACACCCCATCCTCCATACACACTTCTCCTAATCTCTCCACTCATAGCATCTTTTACAGTCATCACCTCTGAATCGCCTCCCTTACCCTTGAAGACACAACCCCTCCTCCCTTTCAGTAATGATTTAGAGGGTGCTTTCGTCATTCTCTGTCCCACGTATCACTCTTACTAAATAAAATCTCCATAGCTGAGGATGGCAATTTTATTCATCTCTGCCTGCTCATAATAGGTGCTTAAGGGATGGTTTTAAAAAATACTAATTTTTAGAGCTAAATTTAGTAATGCTAAATTTAGTAATGCTAAATTTAGTAATGAAGTATTAATATTATTCTTTCAGTAATTCACCAGGACCCAAGTTCATCTTTGCCAGGGTCACAAAAATCTTTGGGTTGGGGCTGGAGAAATGGCTCAGCGGTTAAGAGCACTGGCTGCTCTTCTAGAGGTGCTGAGTTCAATTCCCAGGAACCACATGGTGGCTCACAACCATCTATAATGAGATCTGGTGCCCTCTTCTGGCATTCAGGAGTACATGCAGGCAGAACACTGTATACTAAATAAATAAATAAATCTTTAAAAAAGTTTTTTTGGAGCCGGGTGGTGATGGTGTGCTTGCCTTTAATCCTAGCACTCGGGAGGCAGAGCCAGGCTGATCTCTGAGAGTTTGAGGCCAGCCTGGTCTACAGAGCGAGATCCAGGACAGGCACCAAAGCTACATGGAGAAACCCTGTCTCGAAAAAAACCAAACCAAACCAAACCAAACCAAACAAAAAAAGTGTTTTGTTTTTTTAATTAACACCCTTCAATCTTTTATTGTCCCATTTTCTTCTTTTACTTTTGGATTTATTTTCTGTGTATATTTCATCTGCATATATGTATATATGTATGTGTACCATATGTGTTCCTGGTGCCTGAGGAGATCAGAAGAGAGGGCACTGGATCCCCTGAACTGGAGTTGCAGATAATTGTGAACCATCATGAGAGTGCTGGGAATTGAACCTGGATCCTCTGCAAGAGCAGCGAGTGCTCTTACCCGCTGAGCCATGTCTATAGCCCTCCATTTTCATTCTGTAAATCATTAGCATCTTACATTTCTTAAGCTACTGTCACTAATCACTTTGTTTTGTGGCAGGAAGAGGGAGCCCCAGAGACAGACAGACTCCATTCCTCTTTTACTGTGCAGCATTGAGCAAGTCAGCAAACGCCTCTGGAAATCAGTTTCATTACGTGGAGATACTTGTGCATACTGGTCAGGGCTATGCGTGATTTAGAGACAGCTCAATAGACATTTCACCCCAGTAAGTACTCCCTGTGTGGTGGGGATTATTATATTTCCCCAAATCTGTCCATATGCGTACTGAAGGCTGAATCTCATTATAACTTCTTAAATGGATAGGATTTTAGATTTTATTTACTTGATTGAAATTAGGGCCCTGACCTTGACCCATCCTGATCTTGACTCATCCTGTCCTTGACCCTGCCTAGTTCTTCAGAGGATTAGCTGAGCTGGATCGGGTGTGAAATATGGAAACTTTGGGCTCTTAACTGGAGAGGAATGATGGAGTGGATTCTTCTCCCAGACGTTTCAGCCTGTGCTCAAATAAGAGCTGCGCCAGCAAAAGTTGGTGTCCTAGGAACTGTGTTTGTCAGGGTAGGAAGGATCCTCTAAGGCAGTGGTTCTCAGTCTTCCCAATGCTGCAACCCTTTAATACAGTTCCTCCTGTTGTGGTGACCACCCCCCCAACCATAAAATTATTTTTGTTGCTACTTCATGACTGTAATTTTGCTACTGTTATGAATCATAGTGTAAATATTTTTGGAGACAGAGGTTTGCCAAAGGGTCATGGCCCACAGACTGAGAACCACTGCTCTAAAGATACTGTGTCTAGTTCTTTTTACGTTACAGTTGGGGACTCTGAGCTGGAGATGAGGAGCCATGGCTCTTTGAGGAGCTGAGGGGGTGAGTGGGGCGTGATAGAGTACACTCTTCGAGAAAGATCATGGCAGGGCTACAGTCAGGGCATGGTGGGGGTGGGGTGCGGTGGTGGCTTCTATACCCCAAAGAGGAACCCATGGGGGCTAAGACTCACACGACTGCAGAGTTGGAACACTTGCTGCTGGTGTAGAAATACTCCTTGACGTGGGCACGAGGCAGAGCAAGGGAGAGGTAGGAAAAGCAGCAGGGAGTGGTGTCTGAGCCATCTGGGAGAAGGAAGAGAAGAAGGAGAGCTTTTTATTAATTGCCAGTTACACTGGGCACTGTACTGGGCCCTTCACATGATTATCTCCAAAGCAGTGTCTGTTGTCATCCATCTTGGCAGAAATGGAGGCTCAGAAGACACCGTGGCTGCAGTGAGGATTTGAACAGATGCTTGAAAGGATCTGTCCAAACCCATGTGGTCCTGGAGTCAAGCTTGTGCTTTGCCCTCTGTACCACAACCCCTGCTGGGATCCTTCTCTGCTCTGGGCCCTCTGCCTTGTTCTTTCAGCTCCCCTAGTGGAGTCAAAGCTTAGTTTCTTTGATGCGTAAAATAAGATCTAGGGAAGCACCCAAGGCCAAGGTTTTATAACTTGGCATTCTAAATAGGGCCTGAAAGTGCCTCTAGCATCCTGGGGCCTGGCTGGGCTGCAGTGAAGGTCCCCGGAACAGAGAAGCTCTCGGTGGTCACGTCATTCAAGACGCCACTAAGCGGCACACTTGTCATCCCCACAGCAGAGCTGTGCTGCTTGTCTTCCCAGCCAGATAGGACTGGTTGTAGTATCAGTTTCCACACTCTAGCAGTGTGCGCCCTTAGACAAGAATCCCTCTGCTTGGGCCTCTGCTTCCCACCGTAAGTCAAGAACAGCCACTGAGCCGGGCAGTGGTGGTGCACGCCTTTAATCCCAGCACTCGGGAGGCAGAGCCAGGTGGATCTCTGTGAGTTCGAGGCCAGCCTGGGCTACCAAGTGAGTTCCAGGAAAGGCGCAAAGCTACACAGAGAGACCCTGTCTTGAAAAACAAAACAAAACAAAACAAAACAAAAGAACAGCCACTGAAAGACTAGTTGTATCAAATAGGATGGCTCAAGTCAAGGAATTTGCATGATGCCCAGCCTGTATTGGCACTTAGTTCTCTTTCTTTCTGTTTTTTTTTTTTAAAGCCCTATTTCTTTTCTATCTATGAAATGAGAGACTATCACACCTCAGGCACTTTAAAAATTATTAGACATTTCTTAGAAGCTATGCTGGTGACAGATATGAGTCAGTCATTTTTCAAAGTCAGCTTGAGCTACCCTACCTTACAGTATGCCCAGCACCGGTTCACACTTAGGGAGTACCTGCAGAGTTCATAGTGTAGACTTTAGAGACACAGAAACGTTCATCAGGGGGTCCTGCCATAATGTGGCTTAGCAATTTAGCAGGGATGGCAGGATCTCAGTGTCAATGAAATATAGAAATGTGCATGGGGTTGAAGCAGTACACATACTATGACTGAAAAGAGAGGGAGGATGGGGTGGGCATCTAGACAAGGGGTGAAGGTGGTCAGAACTCACGTGGGGAGGCAGATGCAGGAGCGCAGAGGGTGGCAGCAGTGAGGATGACCGTGAGAGCAGCTGCGGAGATCTTCATGGTACCCGGGGCAGAGGCTACAGGAGACACAGCATCCGTTGTCTCAGGATCCTCTGCAAGGATGCTCTGCAGCTCAGGCAGACCTTTTAAAGGGAGGCAGGGCAGCAGAGGAAGTGCCCCCCTCCCCTGGACTGGGGGAGTTTCCACAACAGACACCAAACACTAGCTGCTGTCATAAATGAAAATACACAAAATGGAAAAGAAAAGTGAAATCACCTTCAGAAGTGAATGACTCTGCCTCTACTACCCTACAGTCCAAGGATGACTTATTAGCTTCCTCTGGCCAAGCACAGTGGGGCATGAAAAATCCCTTCCTCTGCTGCATCCTCAGATCTTCTTTCCCAAGCAGGCCCTCCCCAGATAGCAGGGAGCTGCTGCCTTAAGGCAAATGAGGGTCAGTTAAGTTAAGGTCAAGACCTACTGATCTTCACTTGGCAACTTTCCAAGTTCTAGCTGGAGCTTGATTTTTGTCTTTCTGTTTTGTCCATGGAAGGATATTTGTCATGGTCACACTATATCAGAAACATAGAACACACTTGTGCCTTTCTACAATGTCAGGCTTTATTGATAACAGTAAGTTAACAAAGGATAGTGGATTTGTTGACAGTAATTTGCCAAGTAATTCTGATTCCCTTGATAACCAGGTAGATATAGAGGTATCTACTGTGTGATCTGAGAGTTAATATTAGTAATTAAGGAAGGAATAAAAGAATCTGTGTCCTGTCTGTCCATCTATTATCTATCTATCATAGCTATCTTTATCATCTATATATCTATCATCTATCTATCTAGGAGCTAGGGGAACTGATAGAGAATCCCATAGGTTGCAAAAGAGTCTCTATGGGATTAAAGATTAAAAACTTTTGAGATCTGCTGGAGGTGCCTACTGCAGAATCAAGCTTCAGGATCACAACTCAGAGCAAACCTCAGAGGCTAGTCCCAGCTAGACTCTGGAGCAAAATGTAAGAACATGGATGCTGTAGAAGTGAAAAGGGAGACTAGGTCCAGATGGACAATGGACAAGCAATGAATGGCAGGTCCAGGTAAGTGAACTAGTGGATGGTAATTCCAGTAGGCCACGGCACAGTGGGAATGGATCTGAGCTCAAGTTCTGGGACAGTCTGCAATTCTCTGCCTGTCAGTCCTTTGCCACACATACCATGTGGCCCGATGACAGGCTGGTGGAGGCTGTCACCCTCATGTTAGGTGTTCTGAAGCCAGCTGTCCTGTGTCTCACTTTGGTCCTATATCTGTAAGTCTAACTGGTCATTAAAGAATGGGGACTCCTTGAACCACGGGGTTAGAGGTAGGACCTCACTCCATTCCAAAGGATTTGGTGCATCATCAATTCAGAATTAGGGAAAATTTAGCCAGGGGATGGGGGCTGAAATTGGTTTCTGAATAAGAGATAAATATTTATCAGCAGTGACCAAACTGAATATTGAAAAGAGTAACCACATATTGAAAACACTCTTTCTTTTCTCTCCTCTCCCTCTCCTCTCTCCCTCTCCTCTCTCTCTCTCTCTCTCTCTCTCTCTCTCTCTCTCTCTCTCTCTCTCTCCTCTCTCTCTCCTCTCTCTCTCCTCTCTCTCTCTCTCATTCCTTTTCATTTTTCTTTTTGAGGCAAACATCTTCTTTCTATGCAACCATGGCTGGACTAAACTTTTTATATGGACGAGGCTGGGCTTGAACTTACAGTAATCCTCCTGCCTGTGCCTCCCGAACACTGGGATTTACAAATGTGTACTACCACATCCACCTTGTAGTCCCAACACTTGGGAGGCTGAGGCAGGAGGATCCTGAATTTGAGCCTCTGAGGGGGTTGGTTCAAGTTTAAGGAGGTTAAGTGTGCAGCTTATGGCCATAACTTGCAATGATAGATCTCACTGAATTAGTGACCACTTTCTACCGCCCTTCATTGTTTCTAGAGAAATCCAGCAGCTCTTGTTAAGGCTCTGAGATGAAGCAGAAGGGAGACAGACAACACATATGTAAATATAAACTCCCCAGTTGTGAACCACCTCTGCTCTGCCTTGTCTCTTGTCTTTTGTGTTGAGAAAGAAAGTGCTCACACTGTGATTCAGGTTGACCTTAAACTTCTCCATTCTCTACAGTGCTGGGATTACAGACTTGTCTCTTAATTCTGTGTGCATAGGATCTTTTACAAATTTATTTTCTTTTATGTGTATGTGTGTGTGCCTGCTGACAAGTATGTACACATACAGTGTACATACTGACAAGTATGTGTACCATGTGTGTTCAGTGCCCTTGGAGGCTGGAAGAGGGTGTAGGATCCCCTGGAAGTGGAGTTACAGGCAGTTGTGAGCTGTCCCATGTAGGTGCTGGGAATCAAACCCAGGCCCTCTGTAAGAGCAGCCAGTGCTGTTAACCGCTGAGCCATCTCTCTAGTCCTGAGCACAGTATCTTATCATGTTTGTCTTCTGTATCCTTCCCCTTCTTTTCAGTGAATGTTTTGGATAGGATAGGTACTAAATCAGCAGTGAGTCTTAATCATTTCTATGGCACATCCACTAAGTACCTGGGCTGCCTAGAGCTGAAAATCCAGATCTCTTATTTATTTTCCATTTTTTAAAAAATAAAACAATGTACATTTATGGTGTATTATGAAGTTTTGACATGGTGACATGTTTACAGCAGACATATGAACACACTTGTCTCCTCATACAACCACCGCTTTGTATTTATGTGGTGTGAGCATCTGAAATCTCTCAGCAAATTTCCAGCACCAGACATGGTGTGACCAACTGCGGTCGCCACGCTGGGGTTTAGATCTGCAGACGTATTCACCCTGGATGGCTGCAGCTTTGTGTACCCCCGGAACCCCATCCCTCCATGCCTCCACCTCCCTGCCCTTTATAACCTCAGATCTACTCCTTGTTTCCTAAGGCTGCACATATTCGTGAAGCCATGCAGCAGACAGTTCTCCCTGTCCGCTCTCTGTTGCTTATTAGTGACTTTGAGCAACTTGCTATTTCCTTTGGTTCTCAGTCTCTTCCTCTGTGAATTGAGAAACTGCACAGAATCCATGTTGGTTACTCAAGCCATTTAAGATATGATGAAAGCTGTGATCTTTTTTTTTTTTTTTTTAATTTTTAGAGACCTGGACAGACATATTTGCGGGCTTCTGAGTCATTGGTGCCAGCTCTTATCAACCCTCACACCTTCAGTGTGTGTTTACAGATGCCTCTCTGATAGGCACACAGTCCTCCAGCCATGGGCTACCCATCCCCCTGGCCTGGCCTGGTCTTGATTTTGTTTTTCTTCTCTCATTGACTCTTTTCCCAAGCTGAGCTGGCTTTCAGCCCAGTCACACTGATGTTATGAAGCCAGTGGCAGCCAAAGAAAATGAAACCCCATTTCACACGAATTTCAGGGCTTTAGTCAGATTTTGGGGTTTCCCCATGACTGTGTGGGTCAGTGTTTGGCTCTTCTGGCCATCCCTGTCAAGTATTCAAAGCAGGGAACATCTAGTTTCTAGGCATCTGGGCTCCCAGGAAAGCCAGAAGCAAAGCCATATGCAAATTGGAGCGTGCTTTTTTTTTTTTTTTTTTTTTTGGTTTTTCGAGACAGGGTTTCTCTGTGTAGCTTTGCGCCTTTCCTGGAACTCACTTGGTAGCCCAGGCTGGCCTCGAACTCACAGAGATCCGCCTGGCTCTGCCTCCCGAGTGCTGGGATTAAAGGCGTGCGCCACCACCACCCGGCTGGAGCGTGCTTCTTGATTGGATTCCTTTTTCCTTCCTTACATCTGGGACAGCAAGTTGCTGGCTCAGGCCTTCTGCTTCCTGAGGGCCCTGTTGGACAAGGTGCTCCAGTGGTGAAGGCATCGGTCCTTACCCCTGTCTCTAAGGCCTGCTCTCATAACAGCTCCAACCGCATTCAGACTCGAGGCTTGCAGCCTAGCTCCGCCAGCTCTTCTCACCTTCACCACACAGGACAGTGGCTCTCAACAGCCTCGTGCTTTCTGCAGCTGGAGACCACATGTGGTGTGTTTGTTGACGAGAACTGTGCCCGGGTCATAGAGGAGCCCTGACAAGCAAGGGCCGTGGGTCCCAGGCCAGGGTGGTGGAGAACATGCGTTCTTCCAAAATTGCTTATCAACAGATAACTTTAGGTCCTCCTCTTCCATGAGAGGAGTGCATTTTCATTGTTTTCTTCTGCACGTTGCTTCGAGAATTCCCTTTCTGGTTTCATACCCCTGGTGAAATTCTTTATTCTTTACGCTTCAGGAAAGTTTATTGCGAGAGCACAGCCCCTCAGTTCTGCCGCCCCTCCCCTCCAGAAGGAAGTCTGCTGGAGCAAGGCAGCCTTGAATTTGAAATCAGGTAGCACTTGCTGCCTCTGTACCTTTTGTTACAACTACTCTTTGGTTTTTCTTATGGAAACTATGCTAAGAACACCCAGTCCTAGGATACCCAGGGTGACCAAATGGAGGCAGTCAGGAAATGCCCTATTTCTGGCTCTCAGTGGATACTTAGAAACCCAGTCCCCAAACCTCTAAGCTCCAACATCTCTTTCCTTACTGTTCTCTCCTTCCCAATAAAGAGTTCATGTCAGTTGAGACGTTGGAGGCACAGGGTGAGAAGTGGAGAGCAGAAAGTGATGCCTTATTAACTCCAAGTCCCAGGCTAGACCTTTAAATCAGCTCCAAGACTCAGGCTAGACCACCCTTGAATGATTATTCAACCTAGGAAGAAACCAGCCCTGAATACTCGGCCTGTAGGCCCTGACTCTTCTTCCTTCCTGGCTGCCCCGCCTCCACAGTCCAGCACACAGACCACTTTTAGACAGTTTGACAGACAGGCTTATAAAGGAAATGACAAAAGTTCCTAGGTTCTGTTCCTTTTTTGATCTGGCCCCGGAAAGTCCCTTGTTCCTTATGACTTTCTTCCAGGCTCACAGATGGGCATCTCTGATTCCTGGTTTTTCCATGCTGCCTCCCCTTCTCCCCATTGCCCACCCACCCCTCAGCACTGAAGTCTTGAGAGTCTTCTACCCTCAGAACCTCCCTAGGTCTGTAGTGTTAGGAATGCCAGGGTGGGTAGGGAAGTCCCCTTGGGGAATTTCATCAAGTTGTAGTTTGGAAATTCTACAGTTTAGTCATTTTTTCCTAAACATCCACTTTGGATGAGAGGCGAGCAAGGGACCCGGATGTAGGAGGCATAGATTTTGGTCCCAGTTGAGTGCTAAACCTAGCTGTGAGATTTGGCAAAGCTTTTGTGAATCTTGGTTTCTTCAGCAGAGAAGTAGAGGTGTAATGGTACCACCCTGAGGCCCTTTCCTTCTCATTTGAAAAATAAAATAGTGGGTGATTTCTAGTGCATTGGAGTGATTTAGAACTGGATGCTCATTCCCATAAAGTCAGCACATAGTATTCCTCCTGTGGGTGAGGCTGGAAGGTTTCTTTGCACCTTCATTTTCTGGGGCCTGGAGACTCACTGTACAACTCAGCTTATGTACCCCTTCCACAGGCAGTTCTGTATTCCTCTGCTGTGGGATGGTCTGTATGTCAAGTGTGTTGCTGATTGGTCAATAAATAAATCACTGATTAGCCAGTGGCCAGGCAGGAAGTATAGGCGGGACAAGGAGGAGAATAAAGCTGGGAAGTGGAAGGCTGAGTCAGAGACACTGCCAGCTGCCATGATGACAAACAGCATGTGAAGATGCTGGTAAGCCACGAGCCACGTGGCAACTTATAGATTAATAGAAGTGGGTTAATTCAAGATAGAAGAAGTAGATAACAAGAAGCCTGCCACGGCCATACAGTTTGTAAGCAATATAAGTCTCTGTGTTTACTTGGTTGGGTCTGAGCAGCTGTGGGACTGGCGGGTGACAAAGATTTGTCCTGACTGGGGGCAAGGCAGGAAAACTCTAGCTACATTCCTCCATTTACCCATTGTGCCACTCAGTCACTCCCCCACTCCCAGCCTCCACCCATCCATCCTTCCATCTACTCAGTCACCTCCACAGCTCCTATCTGCTAACATGCATTGTTCATAAATGGGCAAAGCCATGTTTGTTGACTCAGTCAAGAAGATGATGTACCAAGGTGAGTGGAGTGGTTTATAGAAAGGTCGGAACAGAGGAGAAGCAGCTTGGAAGAGGGGCAGGTGTCAGAGTGCTTAACTGGATACGCTCTAAGGATTCCCAGTTCTAGGAGAGGAAGAACCAGCTTTGTCATTTGCTTACTGGGAGGAGGCACCTGATTTGTAGGACCCTGGGAAGGAGGGGTGATTCCACAAAAGGGTGCCAGGGTAACAGTGAGACTGAAACATGTATACTGTGTAGAAAAACTAAACAAATAAACTAACCAATACCCCACTCACTCACCATCCCGGTATCCATCCACTCCCATCCATCTATTCATCTGCTTTCTTAGCCAGAAACTCCACCTTTATTGAGTGCCCATCATGTTCCAAAAGATGAGCTAATCACTTAGATATAGTAAGTTTGCTTTCTGTTACTGTGATAAACACCACTACCAAAGTGACTTGGGGAGGAGATAGATTATTTTGTCTTACAGATTATAATCCATCATGAAGGGAATTTAGGGCAGGAACTCAAGGCAGGAACCAAAACCAAGACCATGGAGGAGTGCTGCTTACTGGCCTGCTCTCCATGGCTTGCTCTGTTTGTTTGTTGTGTTGTTTTTTGTTTTTTTAAATATAGCTCAGGACAACTTGCCTAGGGGTGACACCACCGGTAGGCCTCCAGTGAGATCTAGGATCTCCTCATAAGGAATTCCTCAACAGTTAAAACAGAGATGAGGACACAGGGAAAGAAATCTACACACATGTATTTGTGTACTTGGAGGGGGTGTCTAAAAGTACACCACTAGAGACAAAGCTGTTGTTCTAATCTTAGCTAGTCTTTTAATAAAAAAAAAAAAAACCCAGAGCCAGATATCAGGGTGAAAGCTGAAAGGTCTGAGAAGCAGAACAGCCAGCCACTAGTTCTTACCTCTATGAAATCCTCAGCCTAAAGAGAGTGAATTCCTGTTTCCTCACGCCTTATATACCTTTCTCTGCCCTGCCATATTACTTCCTGGGATTAAAGACATGTGAGTTCCCAAGCAATGGCATGAGATCTCAAGTGCTGGGATTAAAGGTGTATGCCACCACTGCCTGACCTCTATGTCTAATCTAGTGGCTGGTTCTGTCTTCTGATCCTCAGGGCAAGTTTATTAGGGTACATAATATATCACCACATTTCCCCCTTTTTGTCTAAAATAATAAAAGGTTATAATTAATATAAGAAAAACTATATACAATAAGTATATGCAATGTATATAGTCAAGTATTACATTAACAATGTCCAGTCCATTAACATTTGACAGATTCAGAGAAAATACTCCATTATTTACCCTATTTTAGTGAGTCCAAAATGTTGTACCTAATTCACTTTCTATCCTAACTTGTATTACCAACTGAAAACTATCTTTTGATGTCTTTTAAACTTACACACTTTATACATCTTTAGTGAGTTTCTTTTCTGAATTTGTGAACAAGGAAAACTATAACTATCTAATCTTCAACCCCTTCAGAGATCCAAGAAAGAAATAATATTACCTAAGTAAGCAGGAAGTGCAAACAAGCAAGTTCCAAAATATGTGAGAAATGACAGAAGCCACTGGCTGCCTGGACAGTCACCCAAGATTTCTCTGCAACGTTGGGGCATCCATCTTCAGCCTATAGGCCTAGCATATCTGACAAACTCATCTGTGAAGCAGAATTTTCTAAAGAGCCTTCCTACCTTGTCTTGGCAAGGTTTGTCAGTCCTTTCTTTTGTGTCCTGCTTGTCCATTTTGGACAGCACGCTATCAGCAGTCAAGGCAAGGGCATTTTCTTGCCCAGTGGCTAACTTTTGCAAAGGAAGTTTTACAAAGAAAGTAAACTCCAAATGGAATTTCTTCGATGCCCATCATCTTCTCTGAAGTAGATTGGTGCTGCCAGGAGCAGACATGTCTCATAGTCATAAAGAAAGGAATCTATGTAATTAAAACATCTTAAATGCCATATTCTGCAGATCTCTGAAGTACTTGAAGACGACCTGTTTATCTAAAATATATTTCTGTTTGATCTTGAAAACATACAAGTTTGATTATAATAGGTGACTAAATACTAACTTGTATTTCTTTATATCTTAATTAGTTGGTAATAGTAACTTTCAAGGACTAGCAATTTGCATTACATTGTTAAATGAGCTGTATAGGTACAATACCTTAAACAAGATTAGAAATATATATACAGTATTTTCTAACAAAATCAATCTCAAATTTGTATAAATATGCATAATTTGTATACAATATACAAAAATCCAATCCAATGTAAAATATTTAAAACTAGTAGTTGCTTTTTAAAAGCAGATTCAAGAATCTATTTATCTTATCAGAAAGCCACTTCATTCTAGGTATGGGGCAGTAAGAGATGAATGTATCATACCACCAGAAGGTTGCTTATCATAGGGAAGCCCAGAATGAAGCTAGGATTCAGCACAGAGTGGACAGGGTGCACCTCACCTTTCACATTTATAAAATGGGAAGAATGAACATAAGAATCTCTTCCTCAGCTGCCTTAAAGCACTGCCATGGAGGTGAGATGAGTTAATGGATGTGGAGTCACTGTCCAAGGGGCAAAAGGAGAAACTGAGTCACCATAGTTCCAGGCATTCCCAGAGTGGCTCCGGTGTTGCTGACTTTTGCCACACACTCACTGTCCACCACCTGTCGGTGACACTGGAGAGGATTTGTGAAGTGGTTTTGATCCTTGGGTAGGCGGCATAGAGCGTTCCGGACTAGCCACCTAAGAGAAGTGGATGAACAAAGCTCTGGGGGCCTAGGGTGTGCTGGGAATGGCAGCTGGGTAAGGATGTAGGTGTGGGATTGGGCTTGGTCTCTTGTGGATTCAAATGGCCTCAGCAATTTGAACTCTGAGCCTTTTGGGAGTCCCCCAACTGTTTCAGCTCATAATAGGAAGGAGCTGGGTTCTCCAAGTTGTAGCCAAGTCAACACAGGAGCTGATGTTGACAGGCCTGTGGTGAAGTAGCTGTGCATGAATTCAGCAAGACAGAAGGAGGCAAAAGTAGGGTTTGTTAGACACAGTGCAGTACAATAGGACAAAGCAATAGAGAGAAGCTATTGGCACAGAGGGACTCCAAGGGGTATTTTTATTTTAATTAAAAAAAAAATTGTACAAGTACAGCCTCACTATGTAGTCATGACTGCCGTGGAACTTGCTATGTAGACCAGGCTAGTCTCATTCACAGAGATCCATCTGCCTCTGCCCCTCGAGTGCTGAGATTAAAGTCACGCGCCACTATGCCTGGCTGCTGTTATGGCAGGGGGTGGTTCTACAAGAGCAGTTAGGCAGCATTTCAATGTTACAGTATCCTGGAACAATTGCAGCTGGAGCCTATCACGATTAATGATTAACCACAGCCTGGGCTTGATATCCTTGTCCTGAGTTCAAAATGGGTCAGCATCACCATGCATCCTAAAATAACGTTCACACTTTGCAGCTAGGGTTCATTGTGGTTAATTTTCTGATGAGATAATGCCTGCTCACACACCAGTGGCCTTGCTCTGAGACAGACCGCTTCAGTAGCAAAGGCAGTCTCTTTCTGAGGTGAGAACAGCTCATCTGAGACCACTGAGGGGGCAGTGCATAGATTCTTAGAGGAATTGACCTTGGATTTGCAGGATTTGGGGCCATAACTCCCAGTAAGACAGGTCACCTCTCTGACCTTCTCTTCTCTCGTCTGTGAAATGGGCAGCTAGATCATGGGGAACGGCCTGTCAACAGCTCTGGCTCATCTTCACTTGATCTCTGATGGGTTTCTGGCATAAGCACAAGCCTGCCTGGCCCTATTCAGCTAATCTCAACCAGCTAACCATCTTTTTTCACAGGAAAAACATTCCCTTGGCTGCCCTTCATTGGTGGTGAGCTCTACATTGCTTCACATCTGTGGAATTTGGCACAATCTGCTAAACATTTGGAAAGAGCATATTGTATTAATAAGCACTAGGAACCCTCCTTTCGGGGATTTATCTCTCACTTGTATTCACACATCTACAACTTACTCTTTACAGGATATCATGGTTTCTGTTAATGAAGAGGGGAGACAGCTTAATTGTCTATCACAAAGGACTGATGAAATCATTCTGGCACTTGCATATGGTGGTATGTCAGACATCACCATGGGAAGGAGGCAGATCCCACATGCAGAAGTGGAATGATCTGTAGGAAACAGGAAGTGTAAGAAGCAGGAGGGGAGCCGGGCGGTGGTGGCGCATGCCTTTAATCCCAGCACTCGGGGGGCAGAGGCAGGTGAATCTCTGTGAGTTCGAGGCCAGCCTGGGCTACACAGAGAAAGAAACTCTGTCTCGAAAAATAAAAAAGAAAAAAAAGAAAAAAAGAAACAAGAGGGGAAGAAGGCTGGTACAATTTACTGCAATGTGTGGGTATGCTGGGGTAAAACTGACAAAGCAAAACCAGGAGGAGAGCTGAGGAGGCAGCTCAGTGGGAACGCGGGTATAAGGACTTGAGCTCAGCTCCCAAATCAAACAGCTGTGTGTGATGGCGTGTATTTGTACATGTGCTGGGGGGGGGGCTGGGGCTCACTGACCAATCAGCCTAGCCTAATTGGCAAGCTCCAGGCTGATGAGAAGACCTTGCCTCAAAAAACAAGGTGGACAGTATCTGAGAAAAAACACCTAAGGTTGATTTTTTTTTTTACCTCTGCACACGTTTGAGCATACATGTACCCCCCCAACACAACATACATGAACATGTGTATGTACACACACACACACACACACACACACACACACACACACACAGAAAGAGAGAGAGAGAAAGAGAGAGAGAGAGAGAGAGAGAGAGAGAGAGAGAGAGAGAGAGAGAGAGAGAGAGAGAAAGAGAGAGAGAATATTACCTATCATTAAAAACTAGTAAAGGTTACCTTCCTGACAAGACAGTGAAGGAGGGGAGCAGGTGGGTCATGGCAGGAGACCCCCTTCCCTTATGTACCATTTTGTACATTTAGAATTGATATCATCTGAAACTTGTTGGTGCAAACCTGTAAATCCAGCACTTAGAAGGCTGGGTGGGAGGGAGGATCACACACTGATAATCTGTCTCCAAAAACAGAGATAATGAGAACACCCCCCTCTCCCTGCCAAGCCCCCCAAACAAACAAACAAAGGAAGAACTTCATGCCAGGTAAGTGTTCGAATGTCTGATCATTTTACGAAGTGATGGCCAGTGTTAAAGTATGAGATTCAACACAAAGCTTTTTTCAGGCCTCAGAGCTCACTGAGTCCTCTGAACAGACCCGGCTGCTCAGTAAAGGCTCCCTGAGGTGGCCTGACTCACTCAGGGCCTCTCTATTCCAGCCCCCTCACCTCAGTCCTCACCTCACCCTTTGCTGCACCAGGGAAGTGGGCTTTTAGGACCACACTTAAAATAAAACAGCCTAGCTCTGTGCCTTCCTCTCAAAGAGCAAGGGTCAGGGAAGGAGGGAGGGTGGATCATAATCTTCTCTGACTGAGGGTGGTGTATAGGAAAAGAGCAGTCCCCAGAGTTGTGTGACTTTGGTCACTGCCTCTGAAGCTTCAAAAACTCAAGAAAATGCCATGTTCCTGCTAGGCAGTTCCTCATATATAAAATGGGATGTTTTTTCCTTGGTGCCTGGGAAGAGGAATGGTCATTTTATGTGATGCCTGGCACACAGTAGGGGTTTCATAAATAAAGGCACATGTGCTCTGTGGCCTCCGTAGTGCTGAATAGAGAATTCCCATGGAGCTCAGTCCCAGACCCAGAGAGAGACCCAGCTGCTCTCAGCAGAGGCTCTCTGGGATGGTGTGACACACAGAGGCTCCTCCCTGACTCAGCCCCTCACCCCAGACCTCATCCACTCTCCCCTGTACCAGGTAACATACTGTATGAGCATTTCCCTTTCCATTCTCACAGTAGGTAGTATTATGTTCCCCATGCCACAGGCAAGATGACTTGGGTCTGGTTAGCACAGCTACTGAGTCAGCAGCCCAGTGTTAGTTTCTGTTTCCAACTGTCCTCCTGTGAGCTGGGCAGTAACATGACTGCTGTGTCGGAAATGGGGACAGAAAGTGGCAGGAAAAAAAAAACAAAAACAAACACAGGCTGGAAGAGGGAAAGGGGGTGCAGAGGGTCTTGGATGACTGAGGACTTTCACAGAATGTCTCTGCCATTGCAAGGTGTCCATAGACAAGACTCAGCCAAACCAGAGGGATTTGGGGCTTTGCTGGAGGGGGAAGAGCCCCTCTTCTCTGAGGCTTCCAGGAGCTGTCCAGCAGTGAGACGCAAGAGGCAGGTGGGAGCCCAGCTAGTCCTGCCCCAGCAGTCGCAGCAGGGAGAAGAATAGCAGGCCAGGGGTAGGAAGTGTGTGTGTGTGTGGGGGGAAGCCACGGTGGGAACACCTCTGCTGACACCTGCCTTCCTCGTGGGCCTCCATCCCAAGTCACATGGTCCCAGGGTAACGACAACAGTAACGACAAATGACAACCAGGCGAGAAAGCACAAATACAGAGATTCAAAGGAAAATATACAAACCACTGTAAGAAACGTAAGGGTTGGGGCTGGAGAGCTGCCTCGGCAGTTAAGAACACTTGCTACTCTTGCAAAGGAACTGAGTTCGATTCCCAGCACCCACAGAATGGCTCACAACCATCCATAACTCCAGTTCCAGAGGATCCCATGTCCTCTTCTGACCTCCATGAATGTCAGGCACACACATGGAACATGGACAGACATGTAGGCAAAACACTCATACCCATGAAATAAAATAAATCTTAAAAAAATACAAAGGGCCGGGCAGTGGTGGCGCACGCCTTTAGTCCCAGCACTCGGGAGGCAGAGCCAGGCAGATCTCTGTGAGTTCGAGGCCGGCCTGGTCTACAGAGTGAGATCCAGGACAGGCACAAAAACTACACAGAGAAACCCTGTCTCGAAAAAAACCCAAAACCAAATGAAAACAAAACAAAACAAAAAACAAAGGATGCAGAAGTGCACATAGTCATAGCAAGAATCTAAGTGTGTATACTTGCACTGACAGGAAATGAATGTTTACTCCCATAACTTAATTGAATATACGTTTTCCCTAGTATTTTGAGGGCCTGGTGGGACACCCATGTTGGCCTTTCTGGGCCATGTTTAGATATTTGGGTGCTCATAGGGCTGTCTGTGTCCACAGATTCTTGTTGAACTACCATTCCCACAGTAAACATGGCTGTGAGTCTGTCTGCTGGCTTTCTGGTAGTCTGTGGTTCCTCTTGAGAAAGGAGATGGTTCATCAGTCTGGGTGGTCCCTGCAGCCCTTCCTATCTGGGCCTTCCGGTCAGCTGGGGTATACACGCAACACCTGGACCCCCAGCCCACACCACGATCTCCTCTTGGATTGGAGGACATCTGCTTTCTTTAATAATTCTGGCAAAGATGTTGTGTGTTTCTTCTTTGGTCCTTCCTGTCAGGGTACATAGGAAGACTCAACTCTACTCTCTGCCTGCCTCACGAACCCCAAGTGTGCTTGAGTAACAGAAGAGATAAAAATAGGAAAATACCATTTCCTACCAGAGAAGAGAATGACAGAGCCCGTCCTCTGACAAGGAGTCCTTTCCCACAGCTGACCCCACAAACAGTGTGTCTGCCTGCACGTGAACTTGGCAACCTGTGCTAGTCCCTGAGAGGGAGCACTCCGCTACCCCAGAGGCACTTCTCCACTGCTCCCTGACACCCTCCTCCCCACTGGAAAGATGCTGTGTTCTAAGCAGTGGACCTAGCAGAGCCCACAGAGCTGGGTTCACCAGCCTTCCTGTGTCTCCACAGCCTAACCGCACCCCAAGGAAGACACACAGACACCACCGTCTTTACTTTGTCCTGTGCAGATAACCACAGCTACTGTGAGTTCATGAGTGCCATGACTGTGTCATACAGAAGACAGCATTTCACAACACTCCCCCCCACATCCTTCTGCTCTACGTGCTCCCCTCCCTCCTCTTCCACGAGGCTCTTGGAGCCTTGCCGGGATTGATACATATGTTCCATTTAGGACTGAGCACTCCACAGTCATGTATTCTCGGTGGTTTGACCAATTGTGAGTCTCTGCCTTAGCTCTCGTCCACTGCAAAAAGAAGCCTTTCTGACCAAGGTTGAGAATAGCACTACTCTATGGGTATAAATATAAATATTTAGAAGGCAGTTTGACAACATGAGCATCCTGGAAAACAACTGCAGTAGGTTTCCCACTACAGTCTGTGATCTCCCTAGCCATAGGATTTAGAAAACAAAAAATAAAATTATTTTTTATTTTATGTGTTTTGTTTTTTTTTATTTTTTGCGAATGAGTGTTTGCTTACATGAATGTCCGTGCACCACGTGCATGGGTGATATCTGAGGAGGTTAGAAGAGGGCATACAATCCCTCACAACTGGAGTTACAGATGGTTGTGCGTTGCCATGTGGGTGCTAGGAATCAGACCTAGGTCTTCTTCAGTAACAAGTGCCCTTAACCATAGACCCATTTCCCCAGCCCTGCCCTAGGTGTTCTGTGTTACACGGGTCAGTGGAAGAAAGAGAGTCAGTCACTCCAGCATGCTTTCGGCTTCTCCAGCACCAGCAGAAAAGTTAGCTTCTGATGAACTGACTGCCTCATGGCTTTACAAAAGCCTTTTTATTCTTGCACAAAGACACTGTCCAGCAAACCAGTTTCTGCACATTAAAACCTCCATCTGGAGTCGTTTGAAGGAACCAGTACCTAAGCAGTTCTCAGCCATATGAGACTTCCTGGCTTGCCAGGTTAGTCTCAAGACTAAGTTCTGGAAAGGTTCTGAAATTCCTCTAGGAAGAGCAACTCAGATAACAAGCACCCGACTTTAAACAAAAGGTTATTTCAGAGCTTAGGTGCTAGCACTCGGGAACTCATGCTAGATGCAGTGGATCTTTCACCACACATAGGAGTTCGAGTGGGTTTACAGTATCCGGAATGAATCCCCTTCTTAGAGTAAGTCTAAGATTCAATCAGAAAGCTGATGGCTGCCCTATAGCACCATGCCACCAATGCACCAATGGGCACATCATTCAGTGTTCAGTGCCAGGTAAGACTATTGATGTCTTTTCTGCCACAGTGGAAAGCTAGCCGGTAGGGAGGAAGTTTCCAGGTTAGTTCCTTATTTATTTCTCTATGTACCACAACCAAACTTTATAGTGTCTTTGGCAATAGGATCTTGCCATCTAGTAGTGGTGGCCAGACAGGAGCGTTGTCTGGGTTGTTTTGAGGGCCTATGGGGCCTCCCTGATCCCATGCCCAGCACTGAGATTTCTATTTAATAACCCGTGTCTTCTGGAGAAAGCACTAGTATTGATTACCGCCCCCCCAGGCCCCCACAACCCCTTTTACAATCTACTTTTAATCACTGTTTCTTCTGTATGTTGCCCGGGTTTTTCCTCCCCACTAAAGATGGACTTACTTCAGGCAGAGGTTGGTGAAGCAGACAGAAACTCAGGTTAAGTTTTTCGTTCTAACTCAGCCAACCCTAGTAAGATTGAGTTTCTTTCTCTGTCCCTTAGGATGTGACTCCATCTGGCCTGTGTGTGTCTGGAGGCCACATCTGGAACTAATCTTTCTGGTGAGTCAGGTTTGGCAAGTCTGGGAGACAGACACTCCCACTAAGACTACGTGCCGGGCAGATACAGAGCAGTCCCTTTTCACTTGAGGGGCGAATGTGGGGCAGGACACACTTCCCTTCACGACCCTACCCTTTTTTTTCTCTCAGAACACCACCAGCCAGTGTGTGGGCACAGATCTGCCTTCCCTGAATGGTAGGAAGGGACATTAGATGGCTTAAGTAACCAGAATGAAATGGCAGACGCCCCAGGCTTGGGTGTCTTCTGGTCTGGCTGTCACCTGGATTTTTCTGTTGGTCCTCTCTTGTATTGCTGTCTTGTCTTTTGTCCATCTCTTTTACTTTCTCTCTTCCTTTCTCATACCTTCTTGCCCACATCACACACCCTGGAGCTTTGTTTCTCCCCCCCCACCCCCACCCATCACATGTATTAAGATTCCTTTCTTTCATTTACCTTTCATTTAACAAAAGCAACCCCCCCCCCTTTTAAAAGCGGTTGGGATTACTGGAGGATCTTTTTCATCTTCCTCATCACCTTCAGATGAGGCACGCCAGTACCAGGCCCGAACCTGGACCCATCACAGCTGTTTCAGGCACACTTCTGTGATTTTAGTGGAACTCACTGGGAAGAAAGAGATGGCGGCATTTTAAGTTACTACGGAAAGTCAGAACCACAGCCACTCCAGGCGGGAGACCTGGCTGAGTTTCAGCACTGACTGTGTCTGAAGTAAAGATTTCCTTGTCAGATCCCAAGCACATGATGCCACCAGTGTGTAGAATACATCCACCTCGATGGTGGAGAGCATTGCATTACTCAGTACTTAGATGATTTGCAAATGTCATTTAAAGATGAACTCAGTAAAAGTTTTGCAGTCTTACTAGATATGAAGCAAGGGATACAGAAGTCATCTTGTCCTTCCTCACACCTTTTGCCCTGACCTCCCACAGCGGGACTTGCAGATTTCCTCACGCAGGTTTGGTTGCTCCTTGTGAAGCATTTCAAGGCTGACTTGAAAGACAGCTGTGAGTGGTAGTGAGCCTTTTTAAAGTTGGCCGTGGTTGGCCACGGATGGCAATGCTCCAGTACACATCCTGGGATGCACATTATACAGCTTCCTTCCAAGTACCTAGTGCCACACTGGCATGTAAAAGATACGTTGTAAATACCATTATTACCGTTACCATTTTTCTCACCATTGACTCCAGTTAAAGAACATGGACTTGACTTTGATCTTTTGAGTTCTTGTTACAATTTTTAGTAACTGAGGTCTGGATTGCCCTGAATTCTTTAAAACAAAATGGGTGGTGGTGGTGGTGGTGGTGAGATGGCTCAGAGGTCAAGAACACTGATTGTTCTTCCTGAGGACCCAGGATTCAATTTCCAGCATCCACGGAACAGCTCACAACTGTCTGTAACTCCAGTCCTAGGGGATCCGATACCCTCCTCTGACCTCCACAGGCTGCTGGCATGCACGTGGTACGCAGACATGCATCCAGGAGTTCTAGGTGGTTCTGAGCCATAGAGATGGGCACTAGGAACCAAACTTGCATCCTCTGGAAAAGCAGTACTTGCTCTTAATCACTGAGCCATCCCTCCATTCCCCTTTGCCCTGAGTTCTGACTCTCTCCTTTGATATTTGTAGTCCATCTATCAAGTGTATATACCATTTTCCAAGGCAGAGATTCTGGTCTTCTCTCTTTTATAAGAAACCTTTTAAAAAGATTTATTTATTCACTTCTATGGTGGTATTTTATTTGTACTGAAATGTGATTTTAATTGTATGTTAATAAATAAAGTTTCCCGGGGGTCAGAGCTATTAGAGCCATAGCAAGAGCATGGCGGTGGTGGTGCACGCCTTTAATCCCAGCACTTGGTAGACAGAGCTAGGTAGATCTCTGTGTGTTCAAGGATACAGCCAACATTGGAGACACACGCCTTTAATCTCAATACCATAGAGGACCTGGAGGACTGTACATACAGGCAGTGACGAAGCAGTCACGTGTTGGGTTTACAACCAATGAGAAGGCAGAACAGCTAGACTATATAAAGACATACACACAGGAAGTAGGCCCCCTTTTCGGAGAGCTCTCTTGGCTGAAGCAGGAAAGGTAAGGCTCTTAGTTCTGACCTCTTGGCTTTCTTCTCTGAATTGGCTCTGTGTTTCTTATTTAATAAGACGGTTAGTTACATCTACACACTTCTAGTGTCCCGTCTAACTTTTGGGAAAGTAGACAGGTAAGGTGTGACAGAGAGGTCTAGTTTTATTGCCTGCCTCACGTCTACCAGCCTAATTAGCTGAGAATCATCAGTTCTTGGCTGGTCTGTAATCACCACCATTATTCTTCCTCTTTCTCCTCCTTTTAGGTGAAGTCAGTGCAGACTCTTGATGATGACAATCACAATAACTCTAATAATAAATACAGTTAGTAAAATCTATGGTTGAATGTGGTGGGGTGCAAGCCTTTAATCCCAGCACTCAGGAGGCAGAAGCAGGTGGATCTCTGTGAATTCAAGGCCAGCCTAGTTTACAGAGTGAGTTTCAGGACAGCCAAGGCTATACAGAGAAACTCTGTCTCGAGAAACAAAAACCAAACCAAACTAAACAAACAAACAAACAAACAAACAAAGACTATAGTTGAAATTGGCCAAGTATTGATTTGCTGCTCCAAAGACACTACATAAATATTTCAAATAGATCATCCTTTTTAGCTCCTAAAAGCCTTGTGGCAGGGGTGCACAGAAATTATTATTTCTGTGTTATCAACTATGTCACCAGTGCACACTGAAGTTAATTAAATCAAAGCCACATGTAGCTAAAACTGTGGTAATGTGCTCTGTGGCAGACATACTTTGTCTTATTTAAAATAAAGCAACCCATTTGAGATATTGTTATTATGCTTCTTATCTACACACAAACTAACTGAGATGTGATGCATGCACAGAAAATAAGTAAATAATAAATAAAAAAATATTAAAAAAGAAAAAGAAAATATTAGGCTGAGCAAACCATGAAGAACAAACCAGTACACAGCATTCCTCCATGGCCTCTGTATTGTCTTCTGCCCCCAGGTCCTGACCTGACTTCCCTCAGTGATGGAGTGTGACCTCAGAGCTGTAAGTTGAAATGTGGTGTTAAGTTGGTGCTTCACTATCGATTAGGTTTTCTAATATAGAGGTAAGACACTTTTATATATAGTTTCTTTTGTAGAGATGTGTACTTTCTTCTCCATTGGAGTTTTTTCTAGGCCTATTGTCTCCCCAAATAATAAGATCAAAATAATCCTCATACCAAAATGTTTGGGATGGCATACCCTGGAGTGAGAGGTCCTGAACCTCGTTTATATGTATTCCAACTTCCTTTCACAGCCCTGTCATTTAGAGGCTATTTTTAAGATTGGAAACAGTGAAACTGAGAACGCAACAGATTTTTCCAGGCTCTTACTTTGTGGTAAGTAGATTAGTGCTCCGTTTATCACCCTTCTCAGCAACCGGCTAATACATCTACACCTTTTACCATACCACCCCATGATATAATATTTCATTTGTGATTCAAGGCTCCGCTGTGACACTTGGTTTGGTCAGTGATACTTTTGCAGGTGAGACCAAGCTTTGGCTAGAAAAGCACACACACAGGTTAGATTGCATCTCGAGTGTCTCTAACATCACCACAAAAAAGATATGCCTTGGCTAGCCCACTGTTCCAGGAAGATGAGAGACACAGAACATCCTCTCAGAACCCAGAAAGTGGAAAACCATCCTGTTAGTGACTAGACTGTGGTAGACCTCAGTACCAGCCAGCTGCGAAGTTGAGAGAAAACTGTTTCTCTAGGATCACATTGCAGCCTAAACCATGTTGCTTACAGGCAAGCGATCACTCAGTGCCACTAAGCCTGGTGACCTAAGCTCCCAAACCCGCATGGTGGAAGGAGAGAACTGACGCTTGCAAGCTGTCCTCTGGCCTACATGTGCGCACTGTAACACCGGCCCCAGCCCCTGCCATAAATAAATCAACAAGTGTAATTTTAAAATTTAAAATGATAGAAGAATAAACAAAACACCTTGTAACAATCTCTTTTGAATGACTGCTATTTTTCTGTTTCTTTTTTGAGACAGGCTCTTGCTAGGTATCTCAGGCTTTGAACTTGTGATCTGCCTGCCTCAGCTTCCTGGTGGAGGATGAATGCCACCATGCTTATCTGATTACCGTTTTCTTAACTACCATTTTCCCCAGCCTTGACTAGTTCCTTCTACTTTCTGGATAAAGGTAATTGCAATTGTTATTAAATGAATTCCAGCTTCTTCTTATTCCCTCAAAATATTCAGCAAAAGCCCAAACTGTACAAAAGCCCCTTGTTACTCTATGCTTTGGTGACTTACACCTGCTGCTGTGAATAGCCTGTTCTGGAGTAAATAGAATCAAGCTTTGTTGGTGTTTTGGGGGCAGTCTTTATCATATGAGCTCTTTTAGGCACAAATAACAGAGTTTAGCCATTTGGTCACATTCAGTTTAGACCATGCGACCTGCCGTCAGTGAAGTGAATCCTTGTTGTCTACTGAGGTTTCGCAGTTGCTGGGTCCCGATTTTATGTTTGAGTGATGGGGCTGGGATTCAAACTGAGGTTAGTGAGATATATGGCTGCTGTGTTGTGCATCAGTGTCTTCTGGGAGATGGGTACAAAAGCAGCATATCACTCTCTGGCTTCCACCCTTGCCTAGGCTGTGTTTTTTGACTTCTGTATGTAACTAACTCCACATGACCATTGAGACTAGAGCCTGATCTGGCATGGCAGGTCACTTGGCATTTGGTTTCTTGGATGAGCAAAGCATCAGCACCTGATCTATGTTTTTAATCCCCTAGGAAGGTCTGTGGTAGACTTCAGATGTGAGGGTGACTTTTCACATTTATTTATTTATTTATTTATTTATTTATTTATTTATTTATTTATTTATTTATTTATCTATCTATCTATCTATCTATCTATCTATCTATCTATCTATCTATCTATCTATTTGTATGCTACAGCATATGGAGGTCAGAGAACAGTTTGCAGGTAGCTGATTCTCTCCTTCCACTGTGTGGGCTCTAGGGATCGAACTCAGGTTGTTAGGCTTGGGGCAAGTGCCTCAATCCAGTGAGCCATCTCACTGGCTGGATTTTTGTTTTTTTACAGTAGCTGTTTTAAAATCCTTCTCTGCTGATGCCATTATCTGATTCACCTCGGATCTGGCCTCTGTTGCTTGAGGTTGGATCTCATTTCCTGTTGAGTCAGTTTGTATTTGTGTCTTGGACACTATGACTATTAGGTTGTTCTGACTCTAGACTCTACCATACTGCTCTGATGAATTTTCTGTCTTTGTTTCACCAGGCCATGAGCTTGGGTTCAAACTGCAAACTGTCATGGTTAGCAGCTCAGATCTTAGTTTAGTTCTTTAGCTGCCAAATGCTTTTAGTCTAACCAAATTTGTACGGTTCAAGGGCCAGCCAGAAACTTGGACTGAATTTGTGCAAAGACCTTGGGATTCCCCTCTGTTGGCTTTTCCCCTTCTGTGGTTCCCCTCTGTGGCCCAGGCTCCTTCCTTTGGTCTGTTGTCCAGAAATACCACGTAGTTTCTATTGGGTTTTAATGAACCATATCCATCCTCAATGGCAGCTTCAGTTGACCTTATGTTACTAGAGATTTTTAAGGTCAAAGCCTGGGTTCTGGCCACCCTAACAAGTTGTCAAGAGGCAAGTCATAGTGAAAAGGAGAGAAAGGAGATTTATTCAAGTGTGGCCACCATGGAAAGAGATTAGTGACAACTCCTCCCAAGTTCCTTTTTTTTTTTTTTTTTTTTTTTTTTGACAGGGTTTCTCTGTGTAGCCCTGGCTGTCCTGGAACTCATTCTGTAGACCAGGCTGATGTTGAACTCAGAGACCTGCCTATGTCTGCCTCCTTGAGTGCTGGGATTAAAGACATGCACCACCAGCGTCCGACCCAACTCCTTCTTCAGGGTACTGACGTGTGGTTTAGATTTGAGTAGAGGACAACAGATATTGGTAACTAAGCAGTCCTGCTCAAGGTGTGGTCTGCCGCATCATGAACCCATCCTTGGCTCCTGTCTGGCTTGCAAAGTGGCCTGACAAGTTGTCAGAACCGGGAGGAAAATTGCTCCTCAGTGGCACCAATCTTCAGATTTCTCTCCCCGCTGCCTCAGATGCCTGGGGATATTCCAGTTCTTCAGGTTCATTATTTCAGTCATCTGATCGCCAAAGGGAGGGTGTTCTAGTGCACTTCCTTGTTGCCATAAATAAACACACTGAGCAAAAGCAAGTGGGGAAGAAAGGTTTTATTTTAGTTTTCAGTATAGTCCATCATGTAGGGAAGCCGGCAGGAGCTGAGGCAGGAGCTTGAAGCAGAAACCAATGTAGGACCACTGCTAATTGGTTTCCTCTCTGGCTTACTCAGTTAACCTTTTATAGCCCAGGCTCACCTGTCTAGTGATGGTGCCTACCACAGTGAGATGGGCCCTCCTGCATCAACAAGCCATCAAAAAACAAAAAACAAAACAAAACAACAACAACAACAAAACCCACCCTACAGACATGCCCATAAACCAATCTGTCTGAGACAATTCCTTAACTGAGGGTCCTTCTTCCCAGGTGCCTCTAGTTTATGCAAGTTAAAGAGATATAAGTATCTCTTTCAGACACGTTTTATTTGTTTATTTATTTATTTATTTATTTATTTATTTATTTATTATTTTATTGAGACAAGATTTCACTTTGTAGCTCTATCTTTAGATTATCTTTGCTTGGGGCTGGGGAGATGGCTCAGTGGCTCATAGCACTGACTGTTATTCCAGAGGTCTTGGGGTTGATTCAGAGCACCCACATGGCATCTCACAGCTCACACACAGCTCACAACCATCTGAAACTCCAGTTCCACACAATGCCCTTTCCTGGCCTCCATGGTACACAGACATACATGCAAGCAATGTAAGGGCCAAAGTTAACCTGTAAGCCCGACTTATCTGAGGACAGATAACTTCCTAGAGTGCTAGAGGCTATTGTTTATGGAAAACAACAAACCACATGTTTTCAGTTCCCTACATTTTTTTGACTCAATTACCCTGGATGTGTTTGATCACATGTAGGCGGGAGGTATGCAGGCAGGAAGATGTATGCTTGCCCCTGATTGAATGTAGGAGGGAGGTACATAGGCAAGTACGTCAGGATACATGCTTGCCCCTGATTGGACCTGATGGAAAATACGGTGGCCTCATGGTTTTGTCTTTTTAAGCCTCTGCAAAATGTGACTCATCGCCATTTTCTGGGAACCCAGGAATGGACCTGGCCATCATCCTGGCCAATATTTAATTAAAGCTTGCTTCAAATTTGACTCAAAATTATGGTAATGGTCTTATTCTCGCCCAGTGGGATTAACAGCAAAGTACTCATATGCATAAAATAAGTCTTTTTATTCTATTTAAAAATGTTTTTATTTATTCTTTGAGAGTTTCATACAATATATTTTGATCATATTCTTTCCCCTCCCCCAGCCCCTCTCAGCTCTTCCCTCATCTCCCACAGAGTCTGATTTCCATTGAACAAATACTCTCAAGCATGGGGCCTGCCCTGGAGTGTGGCTGACATGCCCAGTGTCACTCCTCTGAGGGAAACTGACTTTCCCTCTCCCAGCGGCTATCAACTGTGAGTAATTTCTTGGCTAGGGGTGGGACTTCGTGGCCACTTTTCCTTCCCTGTGTTGGGATTTTCATCTGGTCTTGTGAATGCCGTCCCAGTCCTTGTGAACTCCTAGGTGCACCTACTCTGTCCTGTCTGGAAAATGCTATTTCCCGGAAGCCACCCCCCACCTCTGGCTCTCCCAATCCCTCTGCTCCCTCTTTCCCATAGGTCCCTGAGCCTTGAGGGGAGGAATGTGATAAAGACATCCTGTGGAAGGCTGAGCACTCCAAAGTCTCTTCCTGTCTGAAGGGCTCTAGCAGGTCCAAGCATGGCAAACACAACACTGACCGGTTTTGCCTTTTACCTTCTCCCGCTTACATTCCTAAAGCTAGCCACCAAGGTCGGTTCTCTTATTTGGCCACTTCCTCCTCCGAAGTCTGACCACCAAGGTCCAGCTATTGAAATATTGAAGCTAGCAATCAAAAGCCTCCTTTTGGCTAATTAACATGCCCAATCAAAACAAGCCAACTCATCCTAACACGGGGTTTCCTCTTTTCCCTTTATAAACTGTCATTTTTCCTGTGAGCCACATCTGTTATCCAGAGGCAGTCCTTTGTCCCCCCAGGGCAAATATCCCTCCCCCTCTCCCTTGTTCCTTTTCCCCTTCTCTCTCATCCTCTGTCTCCCATCTTTGTCTCTTAGTCTCTGCCCTCTGTCCCTCTGGGGCAGATACACCTTTGTGCTGAGAACTTGGTCGTGGTGTGTCCTGTGCCGACTCCAGTCTTTTCACTGTGTGCACGTTGTCTAGATGTGGGTCCTCGTGCTAATTACCATCTACTGTGAGAAGAAGCTTCTCTGATGAGAACTGAGTGATGCACTAATCAATGGGCATAGCAATATGTCACTAGGACTCATTTCGTTTCTGTTTATTTAACAGAAGGGTAGTAATAGGTTTTCCCGTAAGTCCATGACCTATCTAGTCTCAGGTTCTTAGCCTCATTAACAGTGTCAGGTATGGCTTCCATCCCATGGAGCGGGCCTTAAATCCAGTCTGTAAAAGGTGGCTGGACCCTTCCATAACTTTTATGCCCTATTGCACCAGTCGGCGTATCTTGCAGGCAGGTCGTTATTATAGCTCGCAGGGTTCGTAGCTGGATGAGATCAATGATTACTTTTCTCCCCCAGTAACATGGCCAGCACCTTTCAGCTATGAATACTAGCCAGATGAGTACCAGTTTCATCTCTCCATGTTCTATGCCATAAATATGTGGGGTCCTCAGCAACGGCACCTTACTATTGTAAAGGGTAATCAATAGCATTGGCATTAGCCTGTAATCTATGGGATCCCTTTGGCCAACTGCTCAAAAAGATGCAACCCATTCCTGACTCCGGGGTTTTTATTTGGTAGCATGTGATGCCTGGTTGGGGTATTATCTCCTCCATTATATGGTATCTCCACTTCCATATATATATATATGGAAGATTCTATAGTAGTGAGTTTCCATATGGCCTCTTTTTTGTTTTGTTTTGTTTTTTGAGACAGGTTTTCTCTGTATAACAGCCTTGGCTGTCCTGGAACTCCCTCTGTACTCTGTAGACCAGGCTGGCTTCGAACTCACAGAGATCTGCCTGCCTCTGTCTCCTGAGTGCTGGGATTAAAGGCGTGCACCACCACATCTGGCTCCATGTGGCTTTAAAAAAGATATTTAGTGTTAGTTATCCCTCATGCTAAAAGCATGACAAAATTAATAGGAAACAAGGCTTTAAATTATTGTTATTTAAAGTTAGTCCCTTTAAAATTTTACTAAAAGTAGGTTAGCATTCACAGAAGTGTCTTCTTAGATCATTTTCACTTCTGCCGGTACACTAAACACACACACACACACACACACACACACACACACACACACACACACACAGAGGAATTGCTGTATGTCGGCTGTTAACTTCTACTTTCAATGACCCTCCAAAGTCTAACTGCTTCTGTATTTCAAGTTTCTCAGTCATATTTTCAAAACTGCTCTTCAGAGTTTATTGCCTTTCCTTGCATAACGATCAGTTAGTGAGGCATTTTAGGTGCTTGGGTCTCTGGGCTGGGAAATCTAATCCAAGGGTGACTGGTGAATCAGGACCTTAATGAGGCTCTGCTAGCGTTACCGTTCTTGGAGGGTCTTATCAGATGGTACAAAACTGTCCTTCTGCCATCTTCACCATCACTCCCACTCAGCTTCAGTAGGTTTTATGGAAGCTGATATGTCAGTGTATGGTCTGTCTACTCACTCAAAGCTCAGCTCTATGAGAGCAAGGTTCAATCTCCATGTCCTCAGTTTAGACCAAAAGCCTCAGTTCCCCGACAAGGAGCGAATGCAGGGAGAGGAGGGAAGGTGTGGGTAAGAGGAGATGCCTGGGTAACTGGACATACAGACACACTGATGTTCTGTAACATGAGTTTGCGAGCCCTTTAAAAAGAAACGAGTGGATGAAACCTGACTGTGTTACTCTCCTGATTGTATCAACAAATTTTCACATTCAGTGTTACTCATGTTAGGATGAATAAGGAAAATCACTGCAAAGAGGAGTTTGGATTTCAATTGTATTTTGACAGCATTATGTGTGGCTCTTGAAATTCAAAATTTTAGTTCAAACATAGAAGCAAATGGGGAGGGTGTAGGGGTTGAGATTAACCTGGAATTCCTAAGGATTTTGTGACAACAGTAGGAATGTTAAGTAAACAATTATTATTTTTCATCTGTACTATTTCATATTTAATAATGATGTTAAAGAAGTGATAGAAATTAATCCCGTTTTTAAAATGTTTAGAATTTTATTGACAAGAATTTAATATAAAAGTGTGAACTTACTATAACTGATACTCAAAATATACAAATACTTTTAGTAAAAGGTGGCAGAGCTATAAATAAATAAATAAATAAATAAATAAATAAATAAATAAATAAATAAATAAATAAATAAAATAAAAAGAAACGAATCGTCATGGCTTTTAACCACTAGGTGGCAGTAACTCACCAATTTCCCCAGGATTGAGTTAGTCCTAAATCAGCTCCAAATCCTTCCTGTCCTTCAAGACAAAACTTAAAATCGTGTGGTGGCACATCTAGACCCTGACCCCTGGCTTGCAGCCTAAATGGCAGCATAACAATGACTCCCATGCCCCACCCCAAAGCTGTGAATCTCATGATAGATGCTTACTGAGCCTGCCAAATATCAAGGGCTTGGATAGGAACAGTCAAATGAAAAGAAGCAGCTTGTCCCGACCAAGGGAACCGGGCAGCTGGGTTCAGCTGCCTTGATCTGTGCCCTGAATGCAATGGATTCACTTCTCTCCTATGCATTTAAAAACGGGGACAGGTCCCACATTATCCTTAGAAGAACTGAGAAAATTATCAACTCAAAATTTCTGTGCTCTGTGGTGCACAAGAGAAACCCCATGTTTAGGGTCTAGAGGCAAAGACTTCCTGTCGGGAAGGGTCAAGTTCTGAGAGTGTGTTCAGAGCACCAGGGTGTGGCTGCTCATGACATGACTCCTTTTCCACCAGCTTCTCTGTTGTTATAGACAATGTGGGGAACATAAACCACCCTGTGCCTCTGTCTTCCCTTACCAGTGAGTACCTGCTAATAAGCAGCCTTTCTCTGGGGAGGGTGCCTGGGAGTATGGAATCTGCTGTGAGTGGGGCATGGGACTAGGCACTTCACACATGTGAACCGGTACTATTCTCCATAAACCCACAACTGAGAGTGTCTCAGGCTCCATTTTACAGCAATGGCCCCTGAAGCCTAGAGAGGCAGAGTACTTTACACATCAATGTACACGCATGCTGTACATTCTCACATCTTTAAAACACTCCCTGAGCCCGGTGTGGTGCCATGAGCCTGCAATTCTAGCACTCAGAAGGAGCACTGAATGAGGCAGGAGGATCACCAAGGCCAGCCTGGGCTGTGTAGCAACAGTCTATCTCAACAATCCATACCAACCAAACATCCCCCTTTGAACCCCTGTCTGCTTCTGGCTCTTGCTGAAGTTTTGTTTCATTTCGTAAGAACATCTTAGTGTTCGTAGCGCTGGCCCAGCTTCCACAACCCCATTCTCTTTCCCACCCCTTTGGTTGGGCTTCTGTCAACACTGCTGAACCATCTCATCAAGGTCACTGGTGAGTTTCAAGTCACTTCCAGTGACCATGTCTCTCTTCTTCCATAGGTCAAGGTAGTGCCCACGAGACTCCAAGGTTCTGTGCCTCATACCACCCCTCCCTTGGCTCCCACACCATCGTACTCTCCTGATATTCCTGTCTCCCTGGCCACTCACCCACTCTATTCTTGTGCTGACCCTGCTCTCCATCACGACATGTTCAGATGCTCCTGGGTCTGTTACTCATGACACATCCTTCTTCAATGACCCCACCCCTTTGCTCCCAATCTCTCTTGTTCCAGTTTGACTCTTTCCTGGCCCTTCAGGCTCACATAGTCCACTCTCTACTCAACATAGCTGCATGGTCAAGCATTTCCAAGTTAACACTGTCTGGGCAGAGTTCCTAAGGCCACCCCCTAAAGGCTTTCCCCTCCTTTCTCTAAAGGACACCAACACCCACCTAGTCTTAAACCTGTCTTTCTCGGTGTGTGTTTCCAGTTGTGCCCCTCAACCATTTCCCTGATTTCCTCACATCCCTTTACATCATCTGTCCCTCTTTGGTCCAAGCACCATCCCCTGTAGGCTGGATTGCTACAGGAGTCTCCTAACTGGTCTCCAGGTTCTGCATCAATCCATCTCAGCACGGCAGTTAGTGCTGCCATAGACAGTTGTATCAGGTGATACGGCAGTGGCTTTCCAGCATGCTGGAGATAAATTATTCACACCTTCCTCTCACTCACACAGCTCCACCACCCTTCCTCCGTCCTCCTCAGTACTATACTGCTGCTTTTTCATGCCCTACTCATTGTACTCCTAAGTACCAAGTTAATACTTCTGCCCCAGGGCCTTTGCACTGGCTCCACCCTCTGCCAGGAAAGCTTTCTTCCCTCAGTTCTCTCAGAGATATTCCCCTCATCTCATTTAGCCCTTAGGTTAAAGATCATCTCTTCAGGAAGGCCTTTGTTACCACCCTCTTATGAAGTTCACCAATCCCATCCCTGGCTTTTGAGACCCGTTTGTAATTCTTTTCATTTTCCCAGTTATAATAGAACCCAAATCTTCCACACCATGCCTGTCAGTCTTCAAGGACTTACATCATAGTTCTCAGTTTCTAATTCCCTGTTTTGGGTGCCGGCCATATCTCAGATCATGTGGTGCTGTAGGTCAGAGTTATCTCTCTTGCCTCCTTCCCCTAAACCTCTCCTGTCAAGTATGCCGGGGCCAGAGAATTGATGGGATCTCTGAGGGCCCCAGGGAGCAAGGTGTCCTTGCTGGTCACTACACAGTCTCCAGTTTCTTTCCTTGACCTTTTCTCTCCTTTCCCTTAGATCCCAGGGCTAACCAGTTTCTTCTCTAAGTCGACTCAGGAAGCCTTCAGAAGTTTCTGCCCTAGTCAGTACCCACATCCTGGAAGGGGAGTTTCTTAAGTGTGGTTGCCAGTGTGCTTTCTTGACGGTGTTTGTTTCACACATAGGATCTTGTTTGGGTTTTTAAGAGGATGGCAGTGTTTTCTACTTGCTTGTAATGCTTGTTCCAGACCCCATGTTCCAGACACCTCGATGTTGCTTCAACTCCATTTTTTTCAGATGAGAAAACCAGGCTCAGGGAGTTGAAGGCCATTGCTCATAAGTGCTGCACTCTGGGGAAAATTAAAAGTACTTTCCCCTTTTATTTTTGTGCATTGACTCTTCAAAGCCTTTCAGCAGGAATTGGAAAATAGCTGAGTAGAGGCCAAGCCCCAGGCAGCCCACACCATGGGACAGAAGGCCTCAGGTTCAAGTTCAGGAGTCCCTTCCTTTAGCCAGATGAACCCAGTCTCTTTCATGCTCAGATGAGGCTCAGGTTTGCATAGATTTGAGATTTCATTTGTTTAAAATATGCTTTCAGGAGCTGGAGAGATGGTTCAGTGGTTAAGCACACTGGCTGCTCTTCCAGGCGTTCTGAGTTTCAATCCCCAGCACTCACATGCTGGCTCACAACTGTCTATAATGGGATCTGATGCTCTCTTCTGATGTGGAGATGTACATGCAGACAAAACACTCATATACATAAAGTACATAAATAAATAAATCTTTAAAAAATAAAATATGTTTTCAGAGTCGGAGAAGGATGGGGACTGATATGTTCAAACAAACCATATATATGTATGAAGTTCCCAAAGAATGAATTTTTAAAAATGTCCAGCCTTCCAGTATCAGATGTACTGCGGTGGTTTGAATGAGATGTCCCCCGTGAGTCTCAGCGTTTGAATACTGGGTCCCCAGTTCTTGGTGTTGTTTGGGGGAAGCTTAGGAGATGTGGCCTTACAGGAGGAGGTGTGTCACTGGGGGTGGGCTTTGAGCTTTCAAAAGCCACACACCATTCACAGTTAGTTCTCTCCACTTCTTGTTTGTGGTTTGAGATGTGAGCTCTCAGCTGCTGCCCTGACACCTCCACCAAGCTATCATGGGTCCTCTGGAACCATAACCCCCCCAAATAAATTCTTCTTTCTATAAGTTGCAATAGTCATGGTGTTTTTATCACAGCAACAGAAAAGTAACTAATACATGTACCCATGACTTACAGTGTGTCCTTGGTCAGGTTTCTTTTGCAATGAGAGAAAACTCCATCCTCATTCTCTTAGTTTCTTCTCTTGTTGCTGAGTGTGATAGTTTGAATGTAATTGGCCCCCATAAGCTTATGGGGAGTGACACTATTAGGAAGTGCAGCTTTGTTGGAGTGGGTATGTTCTTGTTGGAGGAAGTGTGTCACTCTGGGGGTGGGCTTTGAGGTTTCATATGCTCAGGATACTGCCAGTGTGTCAGTCGACTTCCTGTTGCCTGCAAGATGTAGGACTCTCAGCTACTCCTCCAGCACCATGTCTGCCTGCATGCTACCATGCTCCCCACCATGATGATAATGGACTGAAACTGTAAGTGAGCCACTCCAATTAAATGTTTTCCTTTTAAGAGTTGCCGTGGTTATGGTGTCTCTTCACAGCAACCCTAACTAGGACACTGATAAGATACTCAGACAAAAGCAATTTATGGAAGAAAGGCTTTGTTTTCACTCACAGTTAAAGGTACAGTCAGTCATGGCAGGGAAGTCAAGGACAGCAGGAGCCTGATGCAGCTGCTCACATCACATCCATCATCAGGGAGCAGAGAGGGAGGAGTGTGTGCTGCTGCCCAGAGCCCTGCCGAAGGAATGGTACCCACCCACAACAGAGTCTTCCCACATCAATTAAAGTAGTCCAAACCAGCCAACCAAACCAAACACAAAACCCCACCGGCATGTTCAGAGGCCCATGTCCAGAGGATTTTAGATTCTGTCGAACTGACAATGAACAGTAACTGTCACACTGACCTGGAGTCTGTGCCCTAAAAGAAAGTCACACTGGAATAATAAGGCCTATTTGCTAAGCAACTACTAAGTACTTCTTCACATGGCTTCTTACTCCCTCCAACACTGAGAGGCAGGTTATTATGGGTCCATTTTAGAGATTAGGAAACCAGGCCTTAGAAGGACTTAGTATGTTTCCAAAGCCTCACTGAAAGTGGCGGAGCTGGGATTTGAATCTGTATTTGCCTATGTGAGTTTGGATCCAGTGATTTTTAACTGCATTGTATTTATTTACTATTCTGTTTTTATGTGTATAGGTGTTTTGCCTTCATCTGTGTCTGTGTACCATATGCTTGTCTAGTATCCACAGAAGTCAGAAGCGGGTGTTGGACCCTCTGAGACTGGAGCTGTCTTCTGGATATTGAACTCACAACCTTGGTGCTCTTAACCACTGAGTTACCTCTCCAGCCCCTAGAGACAGTGATTATATTTTGTTATTTTATTTTATTTTGTTTTTTGAGACAAGGTTTCTCTGTGTAGCCCTAGCTGTCCTGGAACTCCCCCTGTAGACCAGACTGGCCTTGAACTCAGAGATCCACCTGCCTCTGCCTCCCAAGTACTGGGATTAAATACATGTGCCACCACTGTCCTGATGAGACAGTGATTTTTTTTTTAATAAATGTATTTATTTTACATCAGACCACAGTTTCCCCTTCCTCCTCTCCTCCCATCCCCCCTGCCGCCCCACTCTGTTCCCACCTCCCAATCCACTCTTCCTGTTTCTGTTTAGGAAAGGGCAGGTCTCCTATAAGTATCAACAAAACATGGCATATCGAGTTGCAGTAAGACTAAGTACCTCCCCGTGTAGGAGCTAGTCAGTAATAAGTCTGAGCGAATGGCCAAGCAGTTATAAATAATATTAAGTCTCTGAGTGATTATTTTATAAGTGGCTGCAGGTCTGTGGGGGATCCAAGAAACCTTCCAACTACAGGGTATAGATCTAAACAGAGAATCCTCAACAGAAGAATTTCAAATGGCCAAGAAACACTTAAGGAGATATTCAACATCCTTAGCCATCAGGGAAATGTCTCTGACTCTTTTACTGGCTTTTGGGACCCTATTTCCCATCCTGGGTCACCTTGCCCAACCTCAATATACGGGGAGGTACTTAGTCTTACTGCAACTCGATATACCATGTTTTGTTGATACTTATGGGAGACCTGCAAATCGAAACGACTCTGACATTCTGTCAGAATGGCTAAGGTCAAAGCACAAAGGATGTGGAGCAAGTTTGCACTCATCCACTGCTGGTGGGAGTGCAAACTTGTACAGCCACTTTGGAAGTCAGTGTGGCGGTTTCCCAGAAAACTGGGTGTCAATTTACCTCAAGACTCAGCTATACCACTCTTGGGCATATACCCAAAGGATGCTTAAGCATACCACAAGGACACTTGCTCAACTATGTTCATAGCAGCTTTATTTTTAACAATCAGAACCTGGAAACAACCCAGATGTCCCTCAGCCAAGGACTGGATAAAGAAAATGTGGCACATTCGCACAATGGAGTACTACTCAGCTGTTAAAAACAGGACACCAGGAAATTTGAAGGCAAATGGATGGAACTAGAAAAAATCATGAGTGAGGTAACCCAGACCAAGAAAGATAAACATGGTATGCACTCACCAATGTGTGGATATTAACTGTAAAGGATAACCATGCTACCATCCACAGACCCAGAGAGGCTAGGTAACAAGGAGGGTCCAAGGGGTACTCATGGATCTCACTGGGAAGGGGAAATAGAGACCATCTCCTGGGTGGACTGGAGACAGTGATTTAAAACCATGTCCCTGAAGTCCAGCTCAGTCTGTTGGCAGTAGTTAGTTATGTGTATGTTATACGGATTCTCCTCAGAAGCAAATGTGTGTTCACATGGCCCCTCTGAAGGCCACTAACATTTGTAAAGATATCCTTGGGATACCTGGTTCTCCACCCTAAATCTTCATGGTGGCAGAGAGGGAACAGTTGACCAGAAAATGTTCTCTATATTATCCAGAGTTACTTCCCTACTTTCTTTCTGTTCCAACTTACAACTCTTGTTTTTGTGAGGCTTTTTTTGTGTGTGTCCCCACCCCTCGCCTCCTGAGACAGGGTTTCTCTGTGTAGCCTTAGCTGTCCTGGAACTCACTCTGTAGACCAGGCTGGTCTTGAACTCACAGAGATCCATCGGCCTCTGCCTCCCAGAGTGCTGGGATTAAAGGCATGTGCTACCATTGCCCGGCTGTTTTATGTGTGACCTTTACTCAGTTACTTTCTTACTCCCCCCCACCCCTCCCGGCTGTTTTTATGTGTGACCTTTACTCAGTTACTTTCTTGCCTTTTTTCTGTCCCAACTTATTGATCTTGTTTTTATGTGTGAACTTTACTCACTTAGGGTCAATCCTTTGGGTCACATGAAAGTAGAAAAAAAAATCAACAATATAGATTTTATATTCTACTCCAGGACAACTGGCCTCCTGTGTTCCACAAAGCTGGTAGTTGTATAAGATACTTGCAAATAGGTTTATATGAGTGAAGTCTTTAGAATGAATAGGACTTAAATAACCCTATTATAGGAATGAGGAAATGTGTGAGTTGAAAAGATGAGGAATAACTCTTCAAAACACATAACCAACCAAAGTCCTTCTGGCCTGGGAGTTTCTGGCAAGCTTTATATTCTATTCTGGGTGGGGTTTTGCCTATATATATATATATATATATATATATATATATATATATATATATATATATATATATATACAGTCTCAATTAGGTCTCCAGGTTGATAGCTAACTTTGAATTCCTTCAGTGAACAGGGGGAAAGGACAAGGCTATTTCAGTACCAATCTGCCAGTCACGGCCCTGCGCTTCCTGTTTTCAGTTCCTTCATATTCTACAGGACTTTGAACTTCAGTTCCCTGAGTTTGACCCTGGTACTGGCTAAGGACTCTGGTACTTTTCCTGACTTGGGTGTAGACTCTCATACTGTATTGGCCCCTATGTTGATCTGGCCTCACCCTGTGCCTAACTGCAAATAAGCAGCCAGACCTGACTATATATTGATTTTGTTAGTGATTATGTAACTATCAGGTTGTGAGCTGGGGCAGGGGCTGGATGACAAGTAGCTATAACCCTTGAGGTCTGATAGAGCATAGAGCAGAGATAGATAAGTTCCTAGGACAAGATGCAGGAGCTCACATCTCAGGGAGGGACAGAAGAAGTCAGTGCTGGTCCTTGGATGAGGGTTGAGGGTAGAGTCATCCACTTTACCTGTCTCTGTGTCCCCACCTGGATGTAGTGGTAACTAATACGCCATTATATACACTAAGATGCTTTTGCTACAATGATAGAAACTAAGATTCACTGATGAACTATGAGTAGTATTTTAAAAAAGAGGGGAAGGGAGATGTGAGCCGGGTGGTGGCCCCACATACCTTTAATCCCAGAATTCAGGAGGTAAAGGCAGTTGGATTTCTATGAGTTCGAAACCAGCCTGGTCTACAGGGCGAGTTCCAGGACAGCCAGGGCTCCATAGAGAAACTCTGTCTTGAAAATAAATAAATAAAAAATAAAAAGGTGATGTGTGAGAGTTGAAGTCATGTTTTAAGTTTTAATTACTGTGCCTAAGGCATCCATGAAGTAAAAATTCCTCTAACCTATAAGTCCTTTGTTCAAGGATAGATACTTCCTGAAATGCTGGAGGCTGTTGTTTATGGGAGATAACAAGCCACATGTTTTCACTCCTTTACATGAGTTTGTTTGATTCAACTGCACTGGATGTACTTGACCACATGTAGGTGGGAGGTACATGGGCAGGAAATATGTCAAAATGCATGCTTGCCCCTGATTGGACCTGGTGGGAAATAAATGGCCTTATGAGTATGCCTTTGTAAGCCTTGGCAAAACTGACTTGTGGGCATTTTTGAGAACCCAGGAATGGACCTGGCCAGTCTGTTGTGGGATGTCCTGTATGATGTAAATATATGTTGCTATGATTGATTATAAATAAAACGCTGATTGGCAGTAGCCAGGCAGGAAGGATAGGGTAGGTGGGACAAGGAGGAGGAGAATTCTGGGAGGTGGAAGGCTAAGACAGGGAGACGCTGCCAGCCGCCACCATGAGGAGCAGGATGTAAAGTACCAGTAAGCCGTGAGCCACGTGGCAAGGTATAGATTAATAGAAATGGGTTAATTTAAGATATAAGAACTAGATAGCAAGAAGCCTGAGCCATTAAGCCAAACAGTTTAAATAATATAAGCGTCTGTGTGTTTATTTGAGTCTGAGTGGCTGCCAGCCCAGGTGGGACTGGAGATAACTCCAGCTACAAAAGTCCATCATCCTGGCCAATATTTAATTAAAACTTGCTGAAAATTTGGCTCAACATTGTGGCAGTGGTCTTATTCTCACCCCCTGGGATTAACAGAGGCTGCAGGTCCATTGATAGACAGGCTGGAGAAACAGACCGTAGAAGATACACACCATAGAGTATTTCCAGCTTTAAAAGAGAGTGACATTCTGATGAATGCTACAACATGGATGAACTTTGAAGGTGGGAAATTGCTTGACATAAGGCAGTCATAAAAGGAAAACTACTACGTAAATCTACTTCCTGGAACAGTGAAGTTCATGAAGACACAAGGTAGAAGGATGGTTACCAGGACTGGGGAGGCAAGACTAGTGACTTGGTAATCAATGGGTACAGAGCTTCCGAGTGAGATGATGAGACAATTCTGAGATGAGTAGAAGTAATGTCTACACAAACATGTGAGTATACTGGACTGTACATGCAAAAATGATTAAGACAGAGAATCTTATATGTATTTGAATACACATGCAAAACCAAACCAAACCAATGAATGTTATTCCAGAGATGCAAAATGCCACCATGGCCTCATAGGATTTTTATTTTTATTTTTTTGTTTGGAGGGATAATTGTTAAGATGCTGGGAGAATATCGTGGAACTAAAAGAGGAGCTGAATCCCCAGCTTGGAGCAAGGCAGGACAACTCAGGAACTCCAGGGCAAGAGCTCATAGGCCAGTGGTTCTCAACCTGGGGGTCGAACAATCAGATAGCCTGCATATCAGATATTTACATTATGATTCATAACAGTAGCAAAATTACAGTTATGATGTAGCAATGAAATAATTTTATGATTGACAGTCACCATAATATGAGGAACTGTGTGTAGTAAAGGGTTGCAGCGTGAGAAAGGTTGAGAAGCACTGTTAGACTCTTCCTGTAGGATGTTTCCAGAAACCGCTCAGTGCTTCTAGCCTCTGCATTTCCATTCTTTCTGGGAGAGTCTGATTGGCCAGCTGGGTCAGGTAGATGAGCTTGACCTAGGAGGCGTGGCCAAGTCTTCCAGCACCGCCCCTTTGAAGCAGTTATGAGTTGTTTAGCAGAATTCAGTTTCTTGGTCAGTTCTTAGAATCATTGCTTCACCACATCATTTGTTTCTTAATCGTTTAACTTCAGCTGATTTGTTTTGTTTGCCTGCACAATAGCATTTTGGGAGGAATGTTGAATTCTGTTGGAGTCAGGTCGCTGCTGTTGAGCTGAAGACAGAAGAGGAAAGGGGAAATCTAGTCCATGTCTGTCCTTGTGTGATGGAACTCCCTAGCCTCTGTCCTGGTTTTATGGAACTCCCTAGTCTTTGACCTTGACAAAGTTATTAAGGTATTGTAAAGAAACCCACAGAAAAAAACCTTGAGATTAAATTTCTCTTGAGTTAGCAAAAATGTTAAGAATCAAATCAGCAAACAACATTTATTGTAAGCATGAAGTGTTTATCCCCAACCTGACTTAATGCACTTTTCCTGTCCTGCATTGGTGGAAGGTGGATCTGTGCCTCTTCTGAGTCTGCCATTCTCTGTGTGCATTCCACCCCAGGAAGATTGAGTAAGGAGGGTACAGCAAGACTTCTACAAAGGTAAAAACTGCTAATGTGGGTATTCTCATCCTAGCCTGCTAAAATAAAATTACACACACACACACACACACACACACACACACACACACACACACACATTTTTTTTGAGACGGGGTTTCTCTGTGTAGTTTTGGTGCCTGTCCTGGATTCCTCTGTGTAGACCAGGCTGGCCTCAAACTCACAGAGATCCACCTGGCTCTGCATCTCGAGTGCTGGGACTAAAGGCGTGCGCCACCACTGCCTGGCTAAGTTATATCTTTTTAAAGATAGGAATTATGGGGCCTGGAGAGATAGTTGAGTGGTTAAAGGACACTTGCTGCTCTTGCAGAGAACCCAGGCTCAGTTCCCAGCACCTACATGGTGGCTCACAACCATATAATTCCAGTTTCAGGGGACCCAAGGCTCTCTTCAGGCCTCCTCAGGCCACCAGACACACATATACATGCAAGCAAAACTCTCATACACATTAAGTAAATAAATTGAAGATCAAAAAACAGCAAATAATAATGGGAGAAAAAAGAGCCAGGGAAAGTATAAGATAGATAGAAAATTCAAGAGTTCTATGAGGCTTTTAATGGGTCAAGGTACAGAGGCTGTCTGTCTGTCTGGGAATTGGAACACACAGAAAACTGGTGGATTGATGTGAGGCAAGGAACTGAGCTCAGAGAAGCAAGAGAAGGATGAGAAAGGTAGAATACATTGTAGAAGGTCTGGATATGGCCCAGTGGTTAAAGTGCTTGCCACTCAAGGATGTGAACAGGTGTTTGGATCCCCAGAACCCACACAAATGCCCAGTGGGTGTGGTGGTCTACCTGTAATTCCACCCTCAGTTGGTGGAGATGGGATCATGAGCAATCTGGCTAGCAAGACTAGCATATCAGACTCTCTGTGTTTGATTGAGAAAACTTGCCTCAGTGAGTAAGGTGGAAGAGTGGTGAGGATGATTCCTTATCCTTGGGCTTACACACACACACATAAAAAAGAGTATGTTTTAGCTAGGTATGGGGGCACATACCTGTGATCCCAGCCTTTAGGAGGCCAAGGTAGGAGGATTACTGTGTTTGAGGCCAATATGGGCTAGATAGGGACTTGAAGGACAGACTAAGATATACACATAGCAAAATCCTATCAGAGAAAGAGAGGGGAGAGAGAAAGAATATGAATCTACTTTCTACTTCCCCTAACTTTGACATTTCTTTTCAGGACTGAGACAATTCAAAGAATTGCTCTTTATTTTGGCCATTGGTTAAAATAGTCTGCTCCTCTGCCCCTGGCTGTGACGTTGCATGGCCATGTTCTCACAGGCTTTCTCCTCCCTCCCCTAAACCTAGGCTTCCATAGAAACATAATCATCAAGAACTGAGGAGCTGGGACTGACCTCTGATAACCGCAGACTAGGCTAAATTCTTGTGAGGCATCAAAGGTATTTTGGGATCCTTGATGTACTCTTTGACCCATTCCTCATTAGGGTTGGCACAGACTTCTAGGTTCTTCTTGGTGACAAAGCTGTTGAGACAGAGTTAGACTGTCATGAGCTGTGGTACTGGATGGGATGTTCCTGCAACTAGCATAGCTCATGTTTTCTAGAGCCCACCTTTGCTTCTCTGTATGGGTCCCCCAAGGCCTCTGTGGCCTTTAGACCCGACCTTCCCTTCTTCCGGACCTTACCCGCTTAGACTGGACACCCAGGCTTGGGTTTTATAATGGTGGTAATTTATTGAGTGACATAATTTTAAGTGGCAAAACCAAGGATTAAACCCAGACCCCGGAGAGCTGAAGCCCAATCCCTTAGCCACAATCCAGAGGAGTCTAGGATGGAGACTTCTTTCCTGTGCATCCCATTCCTGCTCCATTTCCCCCTCCCATCTCCGTGGAAACATATGTGGGAAATGCTTACATGATTCCTGGCAGGTGGCAGCTGAGGGCCTCTTTGTATCCCGCCACCCGTTTCTTTGGCAGTACTTTCTCATAGTACTTATGGCAGCAGTTGGGTACAGGTTTTATCGACTCAGGCATTCCTGAAGGAGTCACATTGTGAGTTGAGTCAAGGAGCAGAAAAGGAAGCCATGGTGCTCACCTCCCTCTTCCATCCGTTACATCCCACTCCTATGATGAAGAAAATGTCCAGTCGCAGGGACTGATGATAGCGTGATGGGTAATGGGGAAACTGAAAAGGATGTATGCACAGGGACATGCATGTGGCACCTTTAGCCTCTGAACTGAGTGTTATCAGGTGCAGCGAGCAACTCAGACGTTCACATTTGCCAAGGAACCGGGAGGAGTTGGCTCACTTCTATTTCCTGTTGTTCAGATTAAGCAAATAGGAACTGAGGTCGTGTTACATGCCAGGCTCTATGGGGTTAAAACACGAAGAGCCTGGAAATTGCAGCCAATGAAATGGGTGCAGCTTATTATTTAACTAATTCTGGCATCATAGAAAGACACAAACACATCCACCGGTGTCTCTTGCATCTCTTACTCAGGACGACTGTCCTCCCTGCCTCTACCTTTTGATACTATAGACCAGTTATAGGGTAAAGGAAGCAAAGAGTTAACTACAACTGCATGGGGTCCACTAGAGAACAGATGGGCAGGAGATGCCATGGGAACAGAGTGAGGGCACCTAACCCAGGGTTGGAGCTGAGGGGAAATCTCCAAGCAGGTGGTGGGAGCCTAAGTGGGTTCCCAGAGGATGAATAGGAGCTAGACAGAGGGTTTGTAGGATCTGGAAGAAAGCAATGGGGGAAAGCCTGAAGGTGTGTGTCTAGTGAGTGCTGAGCAGCTGGAGTAGCTAGAAAACAAGAAAGAAAGAGGGAGTGAGAAGAGATGAAAATGGGGTGGGGGAGGACAGGTTACACTCCAGCCGAGCTATGGTGGAGTCTGGACCCCATCCTGCAGGTGTTAGAGAGCCTGAGGTCTGGGAGAGCGTGAGAAGGTGGGGCACGCAGGATGACTGAGAGCAGATCGAGGGCACGTGATCCAGGCCTCAGGTCAGCTTGGATCAGAGTCTCGAGTAAAGGAATTTTTTTTTTTTTGGACACAGGGTTTTTCTGTGTAACAGTCCTGGCTGTCCTCTGTAGACCAGGCTGGCCTTGAGCTCAGTGATCCACCTGCCTCTGCCTACCAAGTGCTGGGATTGAAGGCGTGCACCACCACCGCCTGGCATGGAATAAAGGATTTTAATCATGGGCAATTTCTTAATTTCTCTGGGTTTTAGCTTTTCCCTTAAATGGTGCAAAATGATGTATGTGTTTTTTTTTTTTCTCCCAAGTGCTAGGATTAAAGTCGTGTGCAACCACCGCCTGGCATAAAAAGATATATATGTATGCATATATGTATGTATGTATGCCAAAGACAGCACAAAGACACTTTTATCCTAGAGTCATGATGAAAATGTTTGAGAAGATGCCCAACTCAAGAGCCTGAAATACAGAGAAACTCAATCCATGACTCATATATTTGAGAAAAAATGGTGGTGACTACTTGCCTTGGAAGTAGCTGTTTCCCTTCTCTGTGAGGCTTGGCTGGGTACTGGCCTTGGCTCGTGGTTGCTGTTCTTAACCATTTCTAACTACTCACCAGCTGAGGATGCGATCTAGGCAGTCAAGCCGGAGACCTTCCCTTGCACCCAGACATTCAGAACACAAATCTTTTTGTCATCTTATCTCATGCCTGGGGCTGATGACTAGAGTCAGGAGCCCCATCTGACTGACTCGGGCTTTTGTCAGGCCATTGTCTCTTCCTCCGAGCCTGGACCCGCTGCTCTGAGATGACTAACTTTCCCAAAGGCCACCGTGGCCTCTTCCCAACCACCAGACACACATAATTCCTGCATAAATGACTGCGCATAGTTCCCGTCAGTGATCCTCATGGCTTTGATTATCAAATCAAGGTTTGCAAAGGTGGGGTCATCCTGAGAGTCCATGGACACACTGCACATTGCACTTGACCTTTGTTCCTCTCTGTGTCTGCACGGGTGGAGCCAGGCCAGAGTCTGTGCTTAGGGCAACCTTAAAGGCAAAAGTAAAGGCTATGGCGGCCTAAAGCAGTAGCTGCGTAGAAGGGCTTAGTATTTTTGTGCCTCCTTTGTTGCCAGGGACCCACCAGTGATGGCAGAGGCAAAGGGTAGGAGTGACCAAACGCTGTTCTCTGTAGGTCCCAGTTCCCTCTCTTTCCACAGCTCCACCACTGTTAACCCCTTTCATTTTTTCTGCAGACTTCATTTCATCTTGGGGGTGGGGGGAAAACGTTGGGGTAGAGAAGGGAGTCATAGATCCTCAAATAATATGCTTGATCACTCCTTCGGGACTCAGTTTGATTGTCCAATAGCTCCAGCAATGAATGCCAGCACTAAGAGGCAACGCTATCTAGGTTCAGACATCTCATTCCTAGACTTAGAACCAGGGATAGCTTTGTCTTTTTTTTTTTTTTTTTTTTTTTTTTTAAAGAGACAGGGTTTCTCTGTGTACTTTTGGTACCTGTCCTGGATCTTGTTCTTTAGACCAGGCTGGCCTCGAACTCACAGAGATCCGCCTGGCTCTGCCTCCCGAGTGCTGGATTTGAAGACATACACCACCACCCGGCTTTCCCCATCCCCTTTTATCATATGCATTTACAATTATTTCCCTAATACTTTCTTATTTCCCTCCCAAATGATTCCTTCTGATCACAAGATCCCCTAAGGAGATGTGCCTTGGTTTCCTAGACTCACCCACCTTTAGAATCTCTGGTCTCGACCAAGCCCAGCTCTACTAACAAGGAGAAATGGAGGGCAGCTGCTGGGCTCGAAGGGGCCCCAAGACTAATGCGACCAGAGACCTGCACCTTTGGCACCACCCCCCTGCCACCTGTCTGTGCTCCCTTCTCATCTCTGGCTTACAGAAACACGTGACTCACTCGGCCGGGATGCTGTACTGAGGATGGCGAGGAGGAGGAGGAGGAGGAGGCAGGCCAAGGAGACCTTCATCTTCTCGGCGGGGTGGGTAGTGCAGCGCCAGGGCAGAGCTGAAAGGAAATGCCTACCCAGCAGGCCGTCCTCACTCTGACTGCTCAGATCTCTGGACTCTGACCACTTCGGAACGGGTGGTGGAGGAGGAGGTGGTGCTGGCTGAAAGAGAACCTGTGGCGTCCAGAGCTGGTGCACGGTTCAGGGCCGAAGGATTGGAGTCTGCATCAGAAGGTGAACGGAGGTCTGTGTGACAAGGATGTTCTGTCAGTGAACTTGCATGCCCTTCCTTGTTTAGTAGTGTGGTGGTATGACCATCCACTGAGGCCACAGACATTTAGAGAGTGTAGTGAGTTGTCAGGGCCATAGTAGGAGGTGGATAGGTTGTACCTAGAACAGAGCCTTTGGTTTTCTTTCTTTCTTTTTTTCATTTTTCTTTATTAAGAAATTTTCTACTCACTCTACATACCACCCACAGATCCTCCCTCCTCCCTCCTCCCACCCCCTAGCCCTCCCTCCCAAGCCACCCCACATCCCCACATCCCCCAAATCAAGGTCTCCCATGGGGAGTCAGCAGAGCCCGGCACACTGAGCCTAGGCAGGTCCAAGCCCCCCCCCCCAAGGCTGCATAAGGCATCACACCACAGGCACTGGGCACTGGGCTCCCAAAAGCCTGCCCATGCACCAGGGATGGATCCTGATCCCCCTGCCTCAGTGCCCCCCAAACAGTTTGAGCCAAACAACCGTCTTCTGTATCCAGAGGGCCTAGTCCAGTCCCATGGGGGCTCCACAGCCACTAATCTAATACAGTTCATGGGCTTCCACTACTGTGGCCGGTCATCTCTGCACATCTTCCCATCATGATCTCAACGTCCCCCCAGCCTGCAGAATCCCTCCTCTCTCTCATTGATTGGATTCCCAGAGCTCAGCCTGGCACCTGGCCGTGGATCTCTGCATCTGCCTCTATCAGTCCCTGGATGAAGAGCCATTGATTTTCACTATGTTTCCTACCACCGTCTCTGTTGAGGTGGGGGGAGGACTGAGGGGTGCCTCAGTTTCCCCTCGGTGATTGGCCTTTGGAAAGGGTAGAAAGTGGGTTAGAGAGAGTGAAGATTAAGACAAGGACAAGGTCTAGTGGCCAGTGAGGAGAATATCCCCCATCTCCAGTCCAAGAATGCAGAAAGGAGCTTGCACTCTCCCATGGCACAGATCCCTGGGACCCCATTTGTGTGTGTGTGTGTGTGTGTGTGTGTGTGTGTGTGTGTGTGTGTAAGTGCACATGTGTGTGCAGGTGCCCGCAGAGGCCAGATGAGGGCATTGGATCCTCAGGAGCTATATTCAGGGCATTGAGATCTTCCCAGTCTGGGTGCTGGGGTGTTCTAGAAGAGCAGGAAACATTGTTAATTATTCAGACATCTCTCCAGCTTCTGGAGCAATTTTAGCTGCAACTAGCTAATGTCTCCTGAGTACTGCAAGTACACTCTCATCCAGCTGTATGGCTGTGGCCAACTGTGTCCACAGAGGACACGATTTAACATGATGCATCTGCCAACCAGCTTATGAGGTACCTAGTTTGCCTTTTGCTCCTATGGTCTGGGCTCCAGCCTGGTGATCTCCATAGCATCCTTGTTCCTTTTGTTGTTCCAGGGACCAGTTCGAAGGCAGCATCCAGAGAAGTGGAAGATGCAGGCAGTTTCGCTGTGAATGGACTGTGAGGTTTAGAGGCACAGGTAAGTGTTTCAGGAGATGAACAATGGGAAGCAGGGGTAGAAGAGGGAATGTGCACACTCTTAGGGGCTTGGCTTCCAATAAATGCACTTGGTCCCTCGTGGGCTCAGGGCAGGCAGTGGTAGAGGCAGCGACAGCTTTCTGTTATGGTAGGGTTCACATATGTTGGGACCATTCCTTGATCACTGGAAGGGTCTAAGGAAGCCTGGCTATATATTTAGTATTCTGGTCCCCTTGTGACCCTTGCCTTAGCCTACAAAACCTCATCTGTAAAACTGGGACCAGAGAAGGGTGGTTGGTAGATAAAACTTGCAAAAGGTACAGAAATGGATTACCCTTCAGATGAGAGCTTCATTGTCAGGGGAGAACTTTTTAAGGAAAATTGTTAACATCGTGATCATGCCATAGGCAGTGTGAAGGAGTCCTGAAGGGAGGTTGCGGTTGGGAGAGACTTCAGTACCAGGGACAAAGAGAACTCCTTGCTCTTATAGGCTTCTGGGAGGAGGCAGGGGAGGTTCCCCATCATGTGACTTAGCCTATGCACTAGGAGTCCTGGAGGTTCTCTATAGGCCTGTGGGGGGGGGGAGGTCAGGAAGGCACTAGATAAGAGAGTAAAGCTAAGCCAGGGTATGGTGGCGAATGTCTTTAATCCCAGGACTTGGGAGGCAGAAACAGGTAGATCTCTGTGAGTTCAAGGCCAGCTTGGTCTGTGGCGGGAGTTCCAGCCAGTGCTACATAGAGAGACCTTGTCTTGGAGGAAAAAAAGGGGAGGCAGTAAAGCTACAATTCAAGGTTGCCTTGGTCAGGGGCTTGGGCTGGCCTGCTGCAGCAGCAGCATGGGGGCAGGAGGGACTGCAGGGCCAGAGCAGATGATGTCCCCCAGCTTTGGCCTCCAGATGGACGGTGACGATGAGGAGGAGGAGGAAGGAGACAGTGGCTGCAGAGACTTTCACCCTGTAGGAGCAGCTACAGGGGGATTGCTGGTTTGCTAGGGATTCTGAGGCTCTCAAGGGGAGGGAATGTTGAGAACTGATCACAGAGACTAAACATTTTTGTAAATAAGAGGCAGAAAAGCGGTGATACCTTAGCAGTTTTACATCCTGTCTACTTGCTAAGGGTGGCTTGAAGAAAGCTCAGAGAGCCAAGATTTAAAGAAGAAATTGCTTCCCATTTCCAGCGGCAATAACCCCTCTGTAGCAATCCCTTTAGTCTTTAGGTGTTTACTGTGTCTGTAGGGTGGAGGACAGTGGCTCAGACTTAGCCAGAGATCTCAAGGCTGCTGTGTATTCTGTACTCAATTCTTGCTCTAAGCCTGGAAGCAAGGCCACGTGGAGCTTGATGACTTGATCTGCTCATCTGGGATCTAGTGAGATGAGGTCTGGAATCCCCCCAAGTCAGGAGAGGATTCCTTCTGTAATGGCTGTGGTATATACTTGCCACTGCTCCTAATGGTTTATGATTATCAGCCTGTTTAATCTTTACAATAGCAGCTGGGGAGACTGAGGCTCAGATACAAAGCCTTTGTTTTAATAGTTGGTAAGTGAAACTGGGGTTCAAAGTCAGGCAGTTTGAAGTCTATGAGTTTTAAAGAAATACGGGAGCTCCAGGTTGGCTTGGATTCTCTACAGCTAGTCCTTAGTTGTAGCTCTTCCTGAGCTTAGGGAATGGGGACCTTTAGGGTCTTTTCCTGCTTCTGACTTTGTCATAGAGAGACTTTGTTTGGAACCATAGAGAATGCCTAATAAGGATGGATATCTGGTTTCAATGAATGGTGATGGCCTAAAGCTCTATGTTTGAAGTACCTAAGTCTATGTCCTTACTGGGGTAGAAACCCTATAGCTGATGTATGGTTTCTGTTACAGGGTAGCTTATGTGCTGTGTATTAAACTGGCCATTTATTGAATGAAGCAGGGTGGGGGTGGGTCTCCAATAGGAACAGTGAATTGTTCCTGTCCATACAATGATTTGGATGCAGGACAGGCTCTACCTCTGCAGACTCTGAGTCTAGTGGCCTTTACCATGCTGTTCTTGGGGCCACTGCAGTTAGGGGGTTGATTAGTTTCCTCTCCTTACCTGGAATAATTAGTGATGGAAAATCTATTCTTTATCATTCTCACAGAATCTAGCATATAGTAGGCTGTCCTCCCCCACCCCTCTGTTTCTATTCCCTCCCCGCCCCAGTGTATGTGTGTGTGTGTGTGTGTGTGTGTGTGTGTGTGTGTGTGTGTGTATCAATGCTGGGAATCAAACCAAGGGTTTCATGCATTACAGGTGAGAATTTGCCACTGAACTACAACTCCTGCCCTAAATACATGTTTTTTAAGAGAAGGAATAGGGCTGAAGAGACTCTTGGGTAAGGCGATAGACATAGAAACCTTGTGTGAACAAATGGAGGATTATTTATAACTAGTGAAGCAGAGGGTCCACGACTACTGTACTACCAGTCAAGCTACTTCTGTCATGCTACACTACCGAATACTTCTTCACGCCACCAGTGAGCTTTCCTCCATGATCTCATTAGGAACCTACTGCTGTAGGCACAGCAGTTACAATCACTGGGGGTATGTCTGGCTAATTGCCAGCATGGACACTCTCTAATCTAACCTGGTGCTTCCTTTGTCTAACGGCCTACAAAAGATGCCATTAGATGCACCCTAAGTACATTTCTATCTCAAAGGGATTCTTGGGGACCACTGTTTCTAGGGACTGCCCACCTCACAGCCACCTCACAGCCTCTCGCTGACACTGCTGATGCACGAGGTGGCCTGACGTACATCCACTGCTAACCCTGCCTGAGTGGCAGAAGCCTGTTCCAGACCAAGGTGTTAGCCACCCTTCCTGTGAATCACCACCAGTCATCTCCATGACGGAGTGAAGGCGCAGCTCTGGGAATCTGGGCACGAAGCCTCCACGACTGAACACTAGATGTAGACTGTAGAGTGCAGACCCAAGCAGGGTAAGCCCTGAGAACAGGGCTGTGAACAGGTAGCTGAGCATGGTGGTGCACACCTTTAATCCCAGCATTTAGGAGACAGGTAGGTGTATCTCTGTGAGTTTGAGGCCAGTCTGGTCTACATATCGAGAAGTTCTGGAACAGCCAGGGATCTATAGTGAGGTCTTGTCTCAAAACAAACAAACAAACAAACAAACAAACAAACAAGAGACAGCAACGCAACAAAACGGAAAATGAGGATAAGAAACCTGAGCAGGAATCTACCAGTCAGAGAAGACAGTTTCCCTCCCCTACAGTTCAGGCTGTGATAGGGGAGGGCAGTGCTCTTCCTGCACATAGAAAAAAGACAGTTGGGTAGGTCTACCACATCCCTTCAAAGCCCTGCCTGTGGGAAGTCCACATTCTTAGTCACAGATGTCAAGTTTTTATCTCCTGAGGGGAGAAAGGAACCCAGGCCAGGAAACTCTAGTCGGAAGAAGTCTGTACTTACAGAATGAATGAAATAAGGAAGTAATTTCAGGATATAAAAAAATATAATTAGAAAAAGGGATAGAAAAGGAAAATCAAATGGAAACAATGCAGGAAAGCTTCGTCAATAGACAAGATCATATAGAGGGTAGGAGAGCTAAAGTAGAGGATTGGATTACTCACTCAAAGTTAATGATAGTTTTTATTTGTTTGTTTGTTTAGTGTAAGAATGGCACATGTGAGGTCTTTGGGATTTCATAGAAAAAACAAATCTATGAATTATGGACACTAGAGAAGGAGTCATGTCAGAGGCATAGAAAACATTTTCAGTAAAACTGTAAAAGGAAATTTCCCAAATTCTTGGTAACCAACTAGGGAGAAGCCTGGCCAGGTACAAGAGACAAACAAAACACCAAGTAGACAAACAGAAAAAAAGAAAACCCCACATCACATCACAGTCAAACCATCAAAGATACAAAACAAAGAAAGCATATTGAGAGTCACAAGGGAGGACTGATATGGAAGCACAAAAGACCCTGGCTAGCAAAAAGCATAATGCTGGGGTTATTACTATATCCAACTCTGTAGTATAGCAGTAAAAATGGCTCAGTACTGGCACAAAAACAGACAAGCAGGTCAATGGAATAAAATAGAAGACCCAGATACAAGTCCACAGAACTACAGATAACATGCTAGTTATATGTAAATATTTTTATATATATTATATACATTGGAGAGAAGACAGCATCTTCAGCAAATGGTACCTGGAAAACTGATAACTGCATATAGAAGAATGAAACTAGGTCCTCATCTCTCACCATGCACAAAAATCAACTCCAAATGGTTCAAAGACTTTAACATAGACATGAGTCTGCTGGAGGAAATATGGGATACACTTCAAGGCATAGGGATAGGTGAGGACTTTCTGATTAGGACTCTAATTGCTCAGGAAATAAGGCTGATTATTGACCAATGGGACCTCATGAAAGCCCTGGCTTTGATCACTAGCATTGCACACACATGTGGTGGCACATGCCTGCCAACCCAGCAATAAGAAGGTGGAGGTAGGAGGCTCCGGAGCTCAAGATTATTTTGCCTTTCCATGGCTTGGCTTATTTCCATGCCAGTTGGTTTGCTCTGTTGCTGATGCTGGTGATCCCTTCACTGGTGGCAGAACCAGTGTTTCCAAGCTTTCTTTATGGACTAGGGATCAGTGGCCCTCCAGGAAATTTCCGGGATTCTAGCACCAGATTTGGACTACTAAATCACCTGCCTTGTGGACTGAGTTAACAAGGAATTGTCCCCAAGAGAGAGACAGCTATTGTGGGACTACTCTGTCTGTCACCCAACTTCAAGGACCAAGTAACTACCAGGTTCTGAGCATCTAAGGTGTATTTAGCTGTTGTTACTGCCCCCCACCCCCACCGCCACCACCGCCACCACCGCCACCGCCGCCGCCGCCACCGCCGCCACCACCACCACCACCACAGGGTTCCTCTGTGTAGCCTTGGCTGTCCTGGAGCTCTTGATATAGACCAGGCTGGCCTAAAACTCAGAGATCCACCTGTCTCTACCTCCTGATTAAAGGTGTGGGCCACTACATCGTTACTATTTTAAAGCTCACTTAACAAATTCATACACACACACCTCAAAGATAAGGACTCAATCCCTCTGAATTCCTAAAATGTCTAAAACTGTATTTTCAAAGGAATAATAATAATAATAATAATAATAATAATAATAATAACAATAAAACAATTGGCTTTGGAATTTGGCCCTTGTATTAGATGCTAGACTACAACTAGAGGTGTCTGCAGTATTCTAAGAAGTCTGAATGTATACCTTTATATTCTTCCAAGTCGTTCTTCAAAGGTAAACAAAACTGCTGGGATTTCAAAGTCCTCCAAAAGCTTATTCTTCCTATCAGTTGTAGGTGTTTTTGTTGCAAAGCAGTAGAAACTGACTCTGGTTGATTTAAGCAAAAAGAAGATATTTCTAAGATTTGGGGTCATGCACAGAGTTGTTAGGAAGGCTTGGGAGAGGCATAGAAATCTATAGAGATCAGTTCCAGTGCAGTAGCCCGATCTGCCCCAGCTGGTGTGGACGCTGCCCCCTCTGCTGGGCACTGCAATTAGTGGTACTGTTGGTCTTGAGGTGTGTGAGCTGCCTCGTCTGGGAGCTGGTGTATCATCGCTGTCACAGAGCAAGTCCTTTCTTTTTGCACTTGCCTATGACACTGGTGCCAGGCTGGAAGCTCTAGAAGGGAGTATTAGCATGGCCACCCAGGGAGTTGAACGTTCCTGGCCTGGATCCCACTGGCACAAGGGAGAGTGTTTGCCTTGTCATCTTGTACAGAAGGAGGAAGTTCAAGGGGATAGTCTAACATAATGAAAAAGGAGCCCAAGGGAGAGATGCTGTGAGTTGCCTGTCATGGGGGAATGAACTCTGGCATGTGATAAGGAGGCTTTCCAGTATGACAGGCTTTTGTTTTTGGCAGGCATAGCATATTCTCTCTGAATCAAATGCAAAGTTAGGAGGTCTTGAAAGAACTTTCCCTAAGAGGGAAGTAGTTACCATAAAGTCCATGGTGTGACTGGAAACAAGGAATAATATTAAAACAAAACCCAGATTCTCTGTTGGCTAGTAGAAAAAGTTATGGGGAAACCAAAGTCTATATGAGACTTTTGATGGATCACAAACTATAACAGTGTGGCTTAGGCAAACGGGGACTAAGAAAAAGCTGTTTTCTGAAATCCTAAAGCACTTCATCCCAGACTTGCAGGGATGGCTCAGCCAACAGAAATCAATAAATGTAATCCACTACATAAATGGACTCAATGACAGAAGCCACACAGTCATCAGCTCTTCATGATGAAAGTCCTGAAGACACTGGAAATACAAGGAACGTATCTCGATGTCATGAGGGAATAAACACAAGCCTGTCGCCAATGTCATGCTGACTGGAGACAAACCTAACCAATAAGGCAAAGGGGCTGTGCAGTAAAAACTTTAAAACCCTGAAGAAAGAAATTGATGAAGACCCCAGAAGATGGGAAGACTACCCATGCTCATGGTCTGTAGGCTTAATATTGTGATTTGGTAGGCCATCCTACCAGAAACAATCTACACATTGAATGCCATCTCCATCAAAATTCCAATGCAATTCTTCACAGAATTTGAAAGTAACAATCTTAAAATTCATATGGAAACAAAAAAAAATCTTAGATAACCCAACAGCCCTGAACAACAGAAACACTGCAGAAGGGATTATCATTTACAGAGCCATGGTAATAAAACAGCACGATGCCGGTGCAAAACAAACTGATCAATGGAATGGAACTGAGGACCCCTTCAAACAAGGACTAACTCCACAGATTTTTAGATCAATGTAATGGTTCCCTCAGTAAGTAATGTACGTCTTTTATATGAAGTCTACCTTGGAATAAGCTGTGTTCTTAGAAATTTAAAAATTATACCATGATGTCTTTTTTTTTTTTTTAAAGATTTATTTATTTATTATGGATACAGTGTTCTGTCTGCACGTATCCCTGCAGGCCAGAAGAGGGCACCAGATCTCATTACAGATGGTTGTGAGCCACCATGTGGTTGCTGGGAATTGAACTCAGGACCTTTGGAAGAGCAAGCAGTGCTCTTAACCTCTGAGCCATCTCTCCAGCCCCCATGATGTCTTTTGTTTTGAAGAAAACAGACAAAGTTATGTGATTCCCCGTTTTCTCCCTGCTGGAGATTCAAATAAAGTGAGTGAGACACTCCCTCCCCAACAGCCCAGTTTCAATCCATGGTCCTACAAAACTGAAGAACAAGAGACAGGCAGACCTGTGACTGCATGGACGATCTTTATTAGGGGGCTTACTGATCTAGGGGTAGCAGGAAGATCAGCTGGGTCCCCCCAAAGACAGGCATATGTATAGGTTAAGGCAGGATTTATTTCATCCTAGTTGAATGTATCCGGCTTGCCTTAAGCTCATGTTAGAACCAGGCACATTCCCAAGCCCCACAGACCACTCTCAGTTTATCCATTTATAATCTGCTGGGAAACTATGCAAGAAAACCCAAGAGTTATTCATTCTGAGGCAATCATGGTTACAGCTCAAGGTGGTGCCAGTCATGTCAAGCTGAATTCATAAAAATACTGTAAATACTATTAATTAAAGAGCAGACTAGGGTATCAATTCCCCTGGAATTGGAATTACAGCTAGACTGAGCTGCCATCTGAGTGGGAATTGAACCCAGGTCCTCTGGAAGAGCAGCCCATGCTCTTAACCGCTGAGCCATCTCTCCAGCCCTTGCCCTCTTGTCTTAATTAAATGTTATGTGTAGTCAGTGAGGTCAGCATCAGGCTTTTCAGGCACTTCTCAGTTTTCAGATCACTGGGCTTGGCACAGACAAGTTCCCCCGGTGACAAAGCTAGATGTGTTGCTCTAAACCGGAACAGGAAAGTAAATGTTTTTATATTAATAAAAAACAAACGCTGAGAGCCTCCTAGGTGGTCACTGGGGAAGGCAGAAGAAAGTGGCTGGCAATACATGCCCTCCTCAAACAATGACTTGGTTCCCAGGTCTTGGGTTTTGCGTCAGGCGTTTTATGCACCCCTGAACTCTTGGATCACTGGGGTTGGCACAGACCTGGTTCCTCTTCTTGGTGACAAAGCTGGGGAAAAAGGGGAAGAAAGATTACAAACAGAGGTCTCTAGTAAATAGAGAAGGGGAGCCCCATCCTCTGGATCCTCCCATTTACACTCAACAATCTGTTCTTTCTAGGAGATGACTCAGACTACTTCCTCTCTAGGGTCTTTTCTAGGCCTGTGAGATTCCCTAATGGAGTGACTCAGGCAGTCCCCTTCTCTACACTCTGAAGTATCCTCTCCACCAGTGTCCAAGGATGGTGTTTTCCTGGATATCTAGTAAGTCTTTTAATATCCCAGAGGCTTCCTTGCTCCCAATACACAGTGAGTGAACTTGACACTTACATGATGCCTGGCTTGAGACAGCTACCACTGGTTGGAAAATAATATACAAATCTTGAACACTTGATCCATGAGGTATAGAAGAAGCAGCAGTCTGAAGACTCTCCAAAGCCTGTAGGAAGAGAAAGCGCCATTCAAGGGCCAAGTCTTTGCTCTTAAGAGTGCTGTGGGTGGAGGGGGTCCCAGAGCAGTACCAGGACTTAGGGGATGCTCTCTCCTCGCCCTGCCTCATTGTCATCTCCTTTCACACTCTGTAATGGGCCTAAGGTGGACCATAGTAAGGCTAGGAGCATGTCACCTATAGGCAATTTCTGCTCCAAGTGGGCAGACTCGGTGCATAGAGAAGGGAATACTGGAGGGAATACTCATGGCCCATCCTGATCTTCCTGGGAATGTTGCTGGAAATTCCTTAACATCCCTAGTGATTTCTGGAGAGCATCCTCAACCACCCTCATGACGTTGTTCTGTCCTATCATCAAGGAGGATGATGCTCTAGGGCTGATGGGCAACCATTTGGTACTTCTCAATACAAGCTGTAATGAAATATTTACCCAGGGGAAGCACGTCAGTTTCAAGTCCTTCCTTTGCCTCCAGGACTTCTTTTGTCTCTGTTGCTGGAAGAAACAGAGTGCAGAGAGCAGCATCATTGTCTCAGCATCTCCACTTGCTGCCACCGCCCCCATTCTCGCCAAGACAGACAGGCTGGGCCCCCATCACACGCTTGGGTTCTAAGGTCTGTCTCTGGGCCCATTCATCCCTTTTGGTGACATGAGATTTTTCTGAGATTGTTTGAAAACATCCTGCTGATAAAGTACTAAAACTGAAGTGTAAATGTAATACAGTGACATTAATGAAGTGTCTACATACAGTGGAACACTCACAGTTCATGGTACATTTTTCTGCAATCTTTAGGAATTTGGAAACTGCATGTTTTTCCTCAACTCCTTTGGGGACACAAAGACCCTTGAAGTGAAATGAGGCTCCTAATAGTCTAAGTTTATATAAATGTCTGATGAAGGGGTGCTCTGCAGAAATCATCAGGGATGTTACCAGTATATGGTATCCAGCAACATATCACTTTTTAAAATCTAGAAAAATCCTGCATCCCCAAATAAATCTAAGCCCAAAGATTATTGCTAAAGGATTGAGAATTTGCATTGTGCTAAGAAAAAGCAACTAACCCTTTACATCATGTTCTCAATAGTTGCATATGAATAATGGGTAGTAAGGTGTATGACTACTTTTTTTTTTAACATGCTTGATGTGATGTGGGTGGGCTTCCAAAACAAATCTTAAATAGCATTACCTTTTCTTAAACACATCATTACTAATCTACCTCTTAATTTTATCCTTTACTGCTTATATAGTCTTAAGTTATCAAAGGCTTCTCTGTCTCAGTTTTCTCATTTGTAAATTGAGCACAGGCATAATAATATACAAGGCTATGCAAAATTGTTTGTCTTCTGATTTTTTTCCTACAAGAATGGTGAATTTCTATTTGTCCGACCCCCCAGGAATGCTGGAGGAGAAATGAACCAGCATCTGTAAGACAGAACAGTAGCTGCCCGGCAGAGAGGGAGTTCTAAATAAACCCTTGTGCGAGAAATAGGATGGCTAGGCGACTCTACTAAGCGTATTTGTTTTCTGCATCCTATGTATTCTGACATACTTAAGATCTTGACAGCGGGGAGAGGTTAACTGCTTCTTAACAGAGGGTTCAAACCAACTCAGGCTGAGTCTTTATCTCACCCTCAACGCCGTGCTGGCGTTTCCCTTGCCCTAACTCTCTAAGTTAGACCCTGGGCAATCAGAAGCCATCCATATATTCAAAGTCTGCTAGATTTCTTCAGGCTAGGAAGTCTCACCTGTACCCTGCACTGTCCCCTGCCTCTTTCCCAGTATCCCTAATAAAGAACTCAAAACGAGCTTCTCTACTTCTATTGCTTATACCTCCTGACTCAAGTCCAGTATTCTCCTTGGCTTGTTAGGGTATAGTGTACTCCTTGTCTTGGAAAAGTTAAGGAATACATCTTTTATTTTATAGGACCTCTCTGTGTTGAGCCCTAGTTACCTCCATAAACTAAAATATCATAGCTTCAAATGAGACAGTGACCTTGGATGAGCCGTTTGCCTCGCTGGTCCCAAGGCCTTAAAAAAGGATGGTTTCATACTCACTGGCATCTAACAGTTCTAGCATCACAGAACTCTGTTTATTTTCACAAATTTACAATTTAATTACAGTTATTTTGAGATAGCTAAAACATTAGCTAAGATGATCTTAAGCTAGCAAATAATTCTAGCTATGAAAAAGGAAGATATTGTTTCTCCAAATGGAAGCAAATCATCAGTGTACCAGGATCCGGAGCAGTGGTTCTCAACCTTCCTAATGCTGAGGCATTTAATACAGTTCCTCATGGTGTGGTGACCCCCCAACCACAAAATTATTTTTGTTGCTACTTCATAACTGTAATTTTGCTACTGTTATGAATCATAATGTAAACATCTGATAGAAGAGTATCTAATATGTGACTCCCATGAAAGGGTCGCTACTCACAAGTTGAGAACCACTGACCCAGAGGCTACAGACAAAGAAAGGTCTATACTTTGGTGCAGTTTCTAAGTAAACGCCCTTGCTCTGTCGGGGATAGAGATTATTCACAGCAGTCCATGCTGCCCTTCTCCCCAGACTTCCAGTTCCCATGGTACTCACCATGTATGATCTGGGCCTGGAATCCAAGAGCAGCTGCAAGAAGGAGGAAGGAGAAAGGAGTAGGAAAAGACTTCATCCTCCCGGTGGGCAGAGCCAACTGGCCTTCAGACTGCTCACTGTCCCCTGCCTTGCCTGGCTACTTATAACAGTGAGAGGACCAGGAAGTCCCAGGTTACAGCTCATAATGCTGTGCTTTGACTACACGATACTCAACATGCTAATTCCAGAAGAGGGAACGAGGCTCGGAGTACAATGGGAAGTAGAGGGCAAAGGTGACCCGGGGCTTTCCAAACTGTTCCAATTGATTCAGTCAGAGAGAGTAAATATTTCCAGGAGGATTTCTCCTCCCAGGAGTTTCATTCAATTCTTCAGCACTGACCACAGGGTGGGAGTGGGGGGTCCTTCCAGACCTCCGATGAGGGATTAACTTGGAGGATACTTACTTATTTCCAGTGGACCGAGACATATAGATTATAAATGCAAACTTATATGTCTTACTAGAGATATATAAAATTGATGTCGGGTCCCTCTTCATTATTTTTCTTTATTTTTTAGAGATTTATTTTGTTTTATATTCATGAGTGTTTTGCATGCAGGTATGTGTGTACTACATACATGCAGTGCCCATGGAGGTCAGAAGATGGTGTTAGATCTCCTGGAACTGGAGTTACAGATGTTTGTGAGCCACCATGTGGGTGCTGGAAACTGAACCTGGGTTTTCTGCAGGAGCAGCAAGTGCTCTTAACCACTGAGCCTACTCCTCAGCCTCCTTAGATATTTTTTAATATCCTTTAACTCAAGAAGAAAAATCTCTTTAGAATGTCTATCAGGAGAAACATCTAAGGCTGGATGTGGTGGTGCTCACCTTTAATTCCAGCACTTGGGAGCCAGAGGCAGGTCTGTCTCTGTGAGTTTGAGGCCAGCCTGGTCTACAGAGCGAGTTAGTAAATGTTTGTTGTTTATTTGTAGTTTTATTCCGATGTGGTCAAATAAAATAGGAAGGGAAGCCTAGAAAGAAAGCTCATTGGTTGAGAGTGCTTTTTGCTTTTGTAGGGGACCCAGGTTTGGCCTTTTGAGGTTCGTAAGCCTGTTCCTATCATGGGAAGTTCTTCCATTCGTCTTCAATTATGACTGAGCACTTTGCAGGTGATAGTGGTCTGGACTGGAGGTTGATGTCTCCCAAAACTTGAAGACCATACCAAGCTCTTCTGTTCTTTAAATTTTCTGCTGAAAACTGTTACTCTGATGGGCTTGTCCTAATGTGTGACTTGGTGTTTGTCTCTTGCTGTTTTTCACACACCTTTTTTTTTGTGTGTGAATATTTAGTGGTTTAATTATATATGATAAGAGGAAGTTCAGCTCTTGTGTATTTGGTGTTCTAAATGCCTCCTCTGTTTGAATTGATGGGTTTTTTTTTTTGGCCTGGTATGGGGGAAATTTCTGCTATGATTTCATTGGAGATGTTTTCTATGCATTTGGAAAGGAGTTCTTTACCCTCGTTTACTCCTGTGATTCTTTTTTTTTTTTTTTTTTTGGTTTTTCGAGACAGGGTTTCTCTGTGTAGCTTTGCGCCTTTCCTGGAACTCACTTGGTAGCCCAGGCTGGCCTCGAACTCACAGAGATCCGCCTGGCTCTGCCTCCCGAGTGCTGGGATTAAAGGCGTGCGCCACCACCGCCCGGCTTACTCCTGTGATTCTTAGATTACCTTCTCCCAGTGTCCCGAATAGCTCAAAAGTCCAACTCATACATTTCCATGAATTCATCTTTGTTCTTGTCATATTCTAGTCCCTATACCTTACCTTCAGGCTCAGATATGCTGTCCTTCCATTGGCTGATTCTACTGGTGAGGCTTTCTGTAGAACTTTTAATTTGACTCACTATATTTTGGATCTCAGTAGCTCACTATGGTTTTTCTTTAGTGTTTCTATACCCTCATTGAATTCCACTTTCATATCATGTATCATGATATTTAATTTATTTAATTATCCTTATTTAATTCAGATGTTTGTTTGTATTCTCTTGGGATTCTCCTTTTATGCACGGAGATGGGAGAGGACCAACTGAGCTGTAGACTCTTGTATTTCCTATGGTTTGTGCTGGTATTGAGTCTGTACTGGATAGGTGTGTGACATCCATCTGCACGGTCTTTTGCTTTTGCAGTTCCCATTCGTTGCAGAGCAGAGGTTTTGTGGGCCTCATAGGTTTCCTTCTGTGGTCTGGGCAGATTCTTTCATCCTCCTAAGACTTGACAGATTAGGGTGCTTTATGTTTTATCTGGAGGGTATTTCCCAAGTGTGTTGGGAATGTGGGAAGAAATCGCAGCACTGAGGTTGGTTTGAGCAGAGGACCTGTCTTCATACTTTCAAGACCTCTTGAGTATGAATCACCCTGCTGGGGGAATGCCACTGTGGGTATCGTGTTGGTTACTTTAACTGGCAATGTGCTATAGCTTAGAATCACTGGGGAAGAGAATCTTAAGGAGGAATTAGCTAGATAGGGTTGATCTGTGGGCATGTGTATGGGGGATTGTCTTGGTTGTTAATTAAAGTGGGAAGACCTATCCTGAATGTGGGTGGCACCGTTTCAGGTGCTGAGCCCTGGACTGTGTAAGAATAGAAAAAATTGGCTGAGAACTAAGCAAGCGAGGAAGGAACACGCATGTGTTTATTTCTCTCGGTCCTTGACTGTGGATGTGCAAACTCCTGCCACAGTGACTTCCCTGCTATGATGGCCTGTGATTTGGGTTGTAAGCTAAACTAGATCATTTCCCTCCCCATGCTGCTTTTTGTCAGTATTTTGTACATTCTTGGAACTTCAGAGGCCTTGGGCCTATGGAGGCAGTGAACAACCTCTGGCTCTAGGATTTGATCCATCCGCCTGCTTCAGGCTCGAACTATCAAATCCAGGGTTATTCTCAGTTGATGGGATCTGTTTCCTGTCATCGAGGGCGGGGCTATCTCTCTTATGCACGTCTGAATGTGAGCTAACCTCCCGTGACTTGAACCTTCAGCTCATGAGTGTCCAGCCCTCCAGCTCTCCACAGCTCATCAACTTCCCTCCCCCAAAAGGTTGTGGTGAACCAAGTTATGGCTCCCCAACTGGTAGATGTTCCCTGGCCTCAGGAACATCTACCAGTTTTGAATAACTCATAACTCAGTTTGAATAACGGATTTTATCTCAGGATGGCGCCTGACTGTTGCCCCTCTACCCAGGTGTGTGAACAAAAGGTATTTTTCTCCACTACTGACCCATCCAAATGAGGAATTACTGCCGCAGCAAAACCTATGACTGGATTTGAGCCTCATGAGAGGTGCAGGCTTGCCCTGTGACTGGAAGCTGTCCCCTCTGCCTACTGGGGAACAATGTGGGGTAGGCTGCATTCACCAGTTACTTCCCTGCATGGGGGAGGGGTTATTTTCTGCCCCCCATCCCCCAGGGTTCCTTTCACTCCTTTCCAGGGTTCTGAAGCTCCTCTTAGCTTTCTTTCTGGGATAAAGCATTTTTTTTTCTTATTTTGATCCTCCACTTGACTTGCTTGTTCAGAGGTAGCCTCTAGTCAGCCATTTTTACCCTCAAATGTGTATTTCATAAGAGCATAATATTGTAGCAATACAAAGACTATCAGAGTAGGTAAAGAGAAGGCTTGAGTTCATGGCTGATGTTGCCTTTGTTCCTCAGCCTCTCAGAGGCCCCTATCATTCCTTAACCCCACCAAACAGAGACAAAACCCAAAGACATTTTAGCCAATTTAATGGTTCCCTCAGTAGTGGGTAAAATACCTCTTTGATATGAAGTCTACATTGGAATAAGCTGTGTTCTTAGAAATTTAAAAATTATACCATGATATCTTTGGTTTTGAAGAAAATATCCAAAGTTACATGACTTGCCCTGGAAATTCAAGGTGAGTGAGTGGGATAATTTCTCCCCAATAGTCCAATTTCAGACTGCCCCGTGGTTCTGTGAATCTGAAGAAAAAGACTGACAGACCTGTGGCTACACAGATGCACTTTATTTTTTGGTGGTGCTTACTGCTCTAGGGTGGTAGGAAGAACAGCTGGGTCCCCACAAAGTTGGCCGTATGTATGGGCTAGGGCAAAACTGACTCATCTCGGCTCGATGTACCTGGTTTAAGTTAGTATCAGAACCAGACACATTTCAAAGCCCCCAAAGAGTGCTCTAATTGTTTATCCATTTATAATCTGCTGAGAAACTATGCAGGAAAAACTCAATAGTTACTCAAAGACAATCATGATGGTTACAACTCAAGATGGCTCTAGCCATGCCAAGCTGAGTCCCTATAAATACTGTTGACTACATGAGCCATTTTAATCAGAACAGCAGGATAAGTCCTTTAAATATCTATAAAAATAAATGCTTAGAGCCTCCTAGGTGGTCACTGGGGAAGTCAGAAGAAAGTGTCTGGCAATATATGCCCTCCTTCTCAAGCAATGGCTTGGTTCCCAGGTCTTATGGTTGGCTTCAGGCGTTTTATGCACTCCTGAACTCTTGGATCACTGGGGTTGGCACAGACCTGGTTCCTCCTCCTGGCGACAAAGCTGGAGAAAAAGAGGAAGAAAGATTACAAACAGAGGTCTCTAGTAAATAGGGAAGGGAACCCCATCTTCTGGACCCTCCGAGGCTCCACTCAACAATCTGTTCTTTCCAGGAGATGACTCAGACCACCTCCTCTCCAGGGTCTTTTCTAGGCCTGTGAGATTCCCTGATGGAGTGACTCAGGCAGTCCCCTTCTCTACACCCTGAAGTATCCTTCCGCTTACCTGGTGAGATCCAAGGATGGGTCTTTTCTGGAAGCCTATCCACTAGGTCATCTAGGATCCTGGAGGCTCCCCCTCTCCCTCCCACACAATGAGTGTCTTTGACACTTACATGATGCCTGGCTTGATGCACCCACCACTAGTTGGAAAATAGGACACAAATCTTGAACATGGGATCCGTGAGACATAGGAGAAGCAGCAGTCTGAAGAGCCATGAACGCCTGTAGGAAGACAAAGGGCCACTCAGGAGCCAAGTTGTTGCTCTTGAGAGTCCTGTGGAGGTCTCATGGAGGGTGAGAAGGCCCAGGATTCAGGACATGCTTCTGCTCTAAGCAGCTTGACTCAGGGCACCCAGGTCATATGGAGAGAGGGCGTCACTGGAGTGAGTCCCCATGGCCATGCTGCTCTTTCCAGAGATGCTTGCCAGCCTCAGGGCCCTTCCATCCTGTTCCATCAGTAGGGGAGGTGATGTAGTAGTGATACAGTTCACTATCCACCCAATCCTTTAAAATAGGTCATATCTGGCCATTTACCTTGATGAATTACTGGAGGTTTAAAGTGATAAATTTCACTCCTCTCTTCTTCTAGTATTGTTTCTGGAAGAAACAGACAAGGCGAGGGAAAGAAATTTGTGGTTGGTAGCGTTATATTAGCCCCTCCATTCACCATATATCCCAACCTCAGGTTTTGGTAAATGAGGAATGATCTTGCCATTCTGCCCAGGGTGGCCTTGAACCCTCAATTATACAGACTTGGCCTTTTGAGTGCTAAGAGTACTGTGTGCACCAACATGCCCTACTCCCCTTCTCCCATCTGATGGCAGGCAGGCTCTGTTGCTGGATCTCTGCTAACCTATCTGGGTTGAAGGTCTGCCCCAGGCTAGTGTGTATTTTTGCTATGAGATTTTCCCCTGCCTTGTGATCCTTCAAAAATATTTTAGAAATAAAAGCATTCTGTAGATTCTGAAATCCTAAAGACCAGCTGCAAATCTAACACAGGTAAGTTAACTGAAAGTGTATTGTGTGATAGGTCACATGTGTCTACACATCTGGAATCTATGGGACTCTAGAAACAAATTTTCTAGCAACCCATTTGGTGGTATGATGTCCTTTATAGTGCAGTGAAGGTTTTTTGTTTTTGTTTTTGTTTTTACTTTGTTCCATTAGTACAAAGATACACATATATTATAGGAACGTTACTTTGTTTGATTACAGTACACTTTCTAGATCAGATCTAGGATAAGAAACAGCCAGGTGTGTGAGTGATGTGGGTGTGCATGTGGAGGTCAGAATACAACTTAATTTCATGGATTAGTTCTCTTCTTCCACCTTTATGTAGGTTCTGGGGTCTAACTCAGGTCATCAAGCTTTCTTTACTACTGAACCAACATGCCAGCCCCATGTAAATATATATTTAATTTTAAAATATTTTTGCTTATGCATTTTCTTGTTTTTATATCCCAACTGAAGTTTCCCCTCCCTCCTCTCCCCCAGACCCTCCCCCATCTACCCTCTCCCTCACAATCCACTCCTCCTCTGTTTCTCTTCAACCATTTAAATAATTTTTAAGTGTCCAGTTAAATGGTATCAAGTAATCCAAACTAGTGTGTAACTACCACCCCACCCACTCGTAACTTCTCCATTCTGCAAAACTGAAATTCAGAACCCATTAAATATTACCTCCCATCTGTCCCCCTCTCAGCTTAGCAGTCATCACTTTACTCGCTCTGTGTGATTTCTTTTTTAAAGACCAGGTGTTGCTGTGTCACTCAGACTGACCTCAAACTCAACCCTCCCACCTCAGCTTCCCAGCAGCTGGAATTACAGGCGTGCACCACCGTGCCTCTTTTGTCTTTACGAGTCAACTTCTTTAAGCATGGGAACGGAACCAGGCAGCACCTGCCCGTTGTGACTGGCATATTCCACTCACCATACCAATTCCTCAGCGTTCATCCATTTTTGTTGCACACACCAGAATGCCCTTCCCTCTCAACACTGAGTAATATTCCCCTGCAGAAGCATCCCAGTTACACTTTACTTATCCACTCATCTGCTGATGGATAGGTAGAATGGCTCCTCCTTCTGTGTGGTGTAAATAATTCCACTATGAACATGAGTGTATCAAAATTTTTCCATGTATCTACTCTGAAATTTTTTGGTCAATACCCAGAAGTGAAATGGTTGTGTTATATTAACTTATTAAAACTCTACTTCTGTATTGCAAAGCTCATGTAGCGCCAGAGATTCCAGATCAAGTATTCTAAACCTGCCTTATTGGGCAGATGCACCTCAACCAGCCCTTCCTTCCTCCCTTTCTGCCTTCTTCTCCCTCCCTCCCTTCCTCCCTCCCTCCCTCCCTCCCTCCCTCCCTCCCTCCCTCCCTCTCTCCTTCCCGTCTTCCCCTCCCTCCCTCCTTCTTTCTCCTTTCTTTTCTCTCTCCTTCACTGCTCTCTTTGATAACTTGAAATTACGTTATCCTAGCCAAAAAGGTAGCTTTTTTTTTGTTGTTGTTGTTGTTGTTTTTTGAGACAGGGTTTCTCTGTGTATCATAGCCGAAAAGGTAGCTTTTGTTTGTTTTTCAAAACAGGGTTTCTCTGTGTAGCTTTGTGCCTTTCCTGGAACTCGCTTTGTAGACCAGGCTGGCCTTGAACTCACAGAGATCCTCCTGCCTCTGCCTCCCAAGTGCTGAGATTAAAGGCGTGTGCCACCAATGCCTGGCCCAAAAGGTAGCTTTGAAAGTTGATATTTAAGCTGTGTGTGGTGGTGTGCACCTTTAATCCCAGCACTTGGGAGGCAGAGGCAGGCGGATCTCTCTGAATTCGAGGACAGCCTGTCTACAGAGCCAGTTCCAGGACCCCCAAGGCTACACAGAGAAACCCTGTCTCGAGTTGCCCCCCACCCCACATAAAAAAGTTGATATTTAGTGGCTGGAGAGATGCCTCTGCTTTTGCAGAGGACCAGAATTCAGTTCTCAGCACCCATGGCAGGGGGCTTATACCGTGTGTAACTCCAGCTCCAGGGGATCCAGCACCTGGCCTCCAAAGGTATCTGCCCACATATGTGCATGCCCACACTCAGACAAAAACATGCATGAAAATAAAACAAATCTAACTAAAAAATTGGTATTCACTTCTTATATCAAAACATAAATAAATGCTTTTGGCAGCAACTCATCCAACAATTGTTTTCCAGTGTTTTTAGCTTATTCCTTTTGTTGAGTTGGTCTACCACATTTGGAGCGGAAGCAGAGTGGAGTGGAAACAGAGTCAACCATGGAAAAATGTCCTGAAATACAACTGAAGCACTAGAGACTCCTTCTTGTCATCATCCCCTAAGCAACAATATAATGAGTATTCACTGGCATTTAAATTGTTTGAAGTCTTACGAATGTCTAGAGTTTTTTACGCACAGATGAGTATGTGCATGGCACAGGAAATCTGTGGATTTTGATATTCACATGGGGTGGAGGAATCATGACGCCAGGACACCAAGAGATGGTGTAGTCAGCTTGGCTTACATAAAGGAGGCCATGTGGATACATTGTTACGTGTTTCACCTGTTCTAGGTGGAGCTTGCAAAACGCAGGAAAGATCCTAAATGACTGACCACACCTTTTTTATACCCCGTTCTAGGATAGCTTCTACTCCAGTTCCACCGCTTACCAGCCTTCATCTTAAGGCTTTGACTTCTATGATTCAGTTTTCTCATTTGTAAAATGACAGCAGTCCCAGTAATAGAGAAAAAAATATAAAATCACCAATAGTCTGCTGTTTTCCCCTATGAAAAAGGCAAATTTCCATTGTTTAACCCCACAGGCTTGTTAGGAGGAATCAATGTGCTGACAGCCGTAAGACAAACAGAGCGGTAGCTGTCCAACACACAAGAAGTGCTGGATATGCATTTGTCAAACAAAAGAATAGCATGGCTAAACGATTTGGGGTAGAGTTGATTACCCGCCCATCTCACTTCTCCAAAATGATAGAGTTATTGGAGGTGGTGTCTGATACTTTATTTTGTAAGTCTGCTCCCCTCAGACTTAGAATTTCATTCCAGTTCTTTGGAGTTAGCACAGTCAGCTAACGAAACGTATCAAACGTAATTGCTTCCCCAAATGAGACCCAGCCTCTGTGCCTAGTTTCCTCCAGGGTCTAAAGGCTGCAGACAGGCAGGTCTGTAACCTGATGCTGTTTATAAGTAAATCCCATCACTATGTCAAGGATGGAGGGTATTTCCAGGAGGGCAGTGGCCTCCTTCTCTGTCCCCTCTCCAGTTCTGAAGTTCCCATAGACTTGCCCACTGGGTGAGCAGGCTCAATGAACTCACCGTGTATGATCCCAGCCTGGGATCCAATGACAGCCACAAGTATAAAGAATGAAATGGCAGTCGCCGAGTTCCTCATCCTCCTGAAAGGCAGGCCCAGCTGTTCTGAGGATTTCTGCTCACTGCTCCCTGATGCACTGGTCTGCCCTGGTATTTATATGCTAGGAGGATCAGGAAGTCTCAGGGTAGAACTGAGAATGCTGTTCCTGCCTATATAATACTTGACATGCTAGTTCTGAAAGAGGGAACAAGACTGAAATGGCAACAGGAAGTAGAAGACCAAGAATGCAACAGGAAGTGGGTGCAAAGGTTACGGTGGGCTAGAAAGCCAGGGAAAAGAAAGGGATGTGGGACTTCTTACTCAGAAGTCTTCTTGAAGACTGAGGCCTGCTGGTGACCACAGCTAGTAAGTGGTGGAATTAGGGTAGGAGCTAGCCTGGAAGTCAGTATGGAAAAACATGATCATTTGGGATCTTTCTGGTTTTTGCAAGCTCCACCTAGAACATGTGAAGCATGTACAAGTGGAGAGTCAAGAATTCCAGCATAATTAGCAACAAAAAAAGTTGCCTATAGAGACAGCACTCCTTGTATACAGAGATATTTTAAATAAGAATGTTACTGTAGCAATGGATTATGCTGCTTATATACTTATTAAATAGCAATGAACTGTGTTCAGTAATATTTGACATTTAAGTATGGACTAATTCCCTTCTCAGATGTGAATGTGGAATTTTTCTGAGAATCTTAGAAATAAGACTAAATTTCATTATAGTGAAAATGTATCTTAACTTCCTTGTCTGATCCTCATGACCTAAGGCATTACCATACCAGCTGCAATCCTACCCAGTGTACCCCAAGAGCTGCTCTGTGATCTCATTTACTGAAAAACAGAAGATAAAACTCTTAGCAGCCCTTGGGGATGTAACTTCAGAGGCCGCCAAAATCATGTGTGGCTGTCGTAACAACTTAACTCTAACTTAACGGTGACTCTCTTAGGAAGCCCAGGCTATACCTGAGTGTGTACTGTCCATTTCCTAAGTGTCTCTGTTCATACTCATATTTAAGTTTATGCTTAAAAAATTCTCTTCTTAATAAACTCCAATCCTAGGGCCGGAGAGATGGCGTAATTGTTAAGAGCATAAACTGCTGTTGCAGAGGACCGGAGTTCAGTTCTCAGCACCCACAATGGGGAATTTTCAACTGCCTATAACTCCAGCTCCAGAAGGATTTGACTAATGCTCTGGCCCCTGTGGGAGCTTGCACAAGTGTGCACCTCACCCACACAAGACACAATATAGACACATGATTAATAATAGTAAATAAATCTTAAAAAAAACAAACCTCCAACTCTGCTTCATATTGCCTGCCTCTGAAATTCTTTTATGAGATGCAGTCAAGCTTCTCCTGTGCTAAGGTCTCCAAAAAGAACTCTCCAGACAGCTGGGTGGTGGCACACACCTTTAATCCCAGCACTCGGGGAGTGTGGGGGGGTGGGGGGGGAGAGGCAGGTGGATCTCTGAGTTTGAGGCCAGCCTGGTCTACAGAGCGAGTTCCAGGACAGTCAGGGACGTTACATCGAGAAACTCCGTTTCAAAAAACCAAACCCAAACAAACAAAAAACAAAAGAGCCAAAAAACTCCCCAGGCTGGTACAGGTAGCAGCAGGGAGCTGTGTGTCCAATTCATACCCTACTACCTACTGCTACTGACATCTTTCCTGGTGACTGCAAAGGGACCATGTCTGAAGCAGTGGTGGTGAATTTCCTTGACAACCACTTCGCTCCTCTGCTCTACCCTTTCGGCTTACACATCACTCTCATTTCTTTCTCTCTGTTTCTGGCCAGAGACTCACACAGTGTTTGATGAGTAACACTGGCCTTGAAGACAAGCATCTCCTGGGAACCATTCGTACTGCTCTCCTGGTCAGATGGAATAATCAGGGAGGTTCGAAAGGACACCACTCTAAGGACCGTTCTACCAGTAACTTGCACCACTGTATGGCCTCTGGGAGAGCCATTGGAGACCCTGTTGGTGTGAACTGACCATGCTGTGACACCCAGAGTCCCAAACCTCGTTAAACAGTGTGTGCTGTATCCGAAACACACCAGGAAAGGCTGTTTCTGTGTGTGACATGCTCTAGCCCCTCCCTTTTGGATCCTGACATCTTCCCATTAGTCCTCTCAGATGTTGCTAGTTTGTCTGTTTTCTGTGAGCCTAGTCACCTCAGGTATAGGGAACTGGGCAATCTCCTCACCAGTGTTTTACAGCCAAAATGTTCTTCTGCTGAAGATTCTGATCCCATTTTAATTCCAGAGTCTCACCAGAGGATGCTTTGAGGCTTCTAGAACCTATCAGTGCCCTAACAGGCAATTTTAGACTCCGTAGTTCTCCTTTCTTGAGAAGGTTAAAAGCCCATCTGTTGAATGTAACTGCAAAGAGACATAGTTCAGAGAAGGTCTCCAGGGAAGCCTGAGCAGAAGTTCTTCACCTGCGCTTTTGTCTGTTCACGACCCTGAGACAGGTTGTTAGATTGTCCAGTCCAGGTTGATTTCCTTTAGAAACACGAGCACAGGAACATAGTTTAGTCTCGGAGTAAGTTAAAAAGTGGGGGACTGTGGCTCAAAATAATATTCAGTAAATTTTACTCTTTAAAGGCATCACCTCTCCCTCTGTAGTTCAGCATTTAGAACAGGAAAAAGGTATTAAGTTCCGCTCAAGTGTCACATTTTAGCTTTCACTGGCTGTCTACCTGAGCCCTGTCGATAATGAGCTTAAGCTCCATGCTGTTGAGACACATTCTTTCTAGCTTTTGTTATTAAGGGTTGTACATGTGGAGGCACAGACTTTAGACTAAGGATTGTTTAGTGCCGTGGAGGAAATAATCAGGCCTCACAGATGATAAACGTCCATGAAAGCTACGGAATCTTTGGTCTATTTTTATGTACAGCTGATCATGTGTGCCGTCTGCGTGTGTGCTGTGTTTATGTATTATTTACATGGCACCAAACTGTCTTAGAAGATAAATGATTGTCCGTGTAAACAGAAGTGTTCAATTAGGTCAAACTCTTTTTAGCTCGTAGTCTGACAGGACTTTTAGAAGAACACAAGTCCTGGCCTTGGCAGCCCTGGCAGGTTTAGCTTGGCTACTGCTTCTCATTCACCAGTTAAAGAGATGAGTTATGGTGAAAGTCAAAAAGGGGGGACTAATACAGAGGGTCAGTGTCCCCGGGTTCATCTGGGGACTGACGTGAACTTTAGATTTAAATAGAGAAGGGATTCAAACAGTAGACAAATAGGTTTGTGTAACTCGGCAGTCCCCGTCAAGCTGTGACCTTGTTGGTTTTCCCCTGTTCTGGTCCTGCAGTGTGGTTAAAATAATTCCTTATTGCTTGGAGGGACAGCTGGCTTTCAGGGGGTAATTGCTCGTGTTCCAGGGTGTGGCCCACTTTCACAGATGATTGCTCTCATCTGGAGCTGGGCCTGTTGGGTTTTATTCTTCCTGGAATCCGAGGCTTTGAATAATAACTCCTCTTTGTACTTTCAGTCTTCCTGGAGTGGTTAATGTGCTCACCTGTGAGATAAGTCGGTTACAGAGAGAAAGGGGGACAGATACACAAAAGGAAGGCTTTGTCCTGCTGTGGGCTGCCTTCTGGGCCCAAATAAAGCTGATGCCTTTTGACAAAAGCAGTTCCTAAGTGCCTGTGGCAGTAGCATTAAAATCCCTGACAAATCCATTAACTTACATTTGTTAGAAGGAAAAACGTAGTGTCTTTAAGCTATTAACATGTTCTGCCTATGTTACAGATATGGCTTCATAGGTTTTCACAAAAATATAGTTATTAAGAAAGAAACATTTTCTAAACTTTGTAAAAAGAAAAGAAAAAAAAGCAGAATTATCAAGCATGAAAGAGAGAGATGGAAGGCTGTAGGTTTAGAAATGTATGTTGGGTAAAGAAACCTTAAAAAAAAAGGAAATGCTTTAGGTAAATGAGGATTTTAGGTAGTAACTTTGACCTAAAATAAAAGGATTGTTCCAAAATGAAATAGAAAGGAGTGTGGACAAAACCAGAAAGTGTAAGCACATTGCAGAAGTAAGTTTAAGTAAGTGTAATGAAAAGATCTTTTTAAAAAAAATCTATTTTGTCAGTTGCTCTGCAGGCAGACAATGGGACCCCAAATCAACTTTTAAATTTGTCTTTTGAAGTTTTCAACCACAGAGAAAATTTTATTTGCAGTGCGAAATGCCCAGGGGAAGCAACTGCAGTCACACCGGTTGACGGCTTTAGCCCTGGAGAATACCACACTTCCCCAGGCAGATAAGTACCTGCCCCCTCAGAGAAGCCCCAGGCCAAGAGGATTCTAACAGACCCATGGGTGCCACAGCTGTTGTTAGCCTGGGCACTGCAAGGGTCTAAGAATCCCAGGGCATTACCTCCTCTACTAAGCAGGCAACTACGGTAAGGGAGGAGGCTGTCCCACTTCCCAAAGGGAGGATGGATCTTCTGAAAGTGTCCAAAGTGAATTCCTCTTCAAGCCCCTGCAGGCAAACACTGAGGGGCCTCAGGTGACTCCTGATACGGTAGACAAAAATATCAATTTTCTGGAGTTGGAGAGGTGGCTCAGTGGTGGACCTGAATCTGGTTCCCTACAACCACCTGGCATTCCAGTTTCAAGAGACTGGACACCCTCTTCTGGAGTCTGGGGCACCTGCCCTTATCTCTCCACCTACATGAAATTAAAATGTGATTTTTCTTTTCAACACTGGCCTTTGTTGTGTCCCTCCACTGTTACTCAGGACCCCAAGGAAGCATGTGCAGTAACTAGTGTCAGTGGACACACATCAAAGTCAAAGGTGTCATTAGTGTCAGTCCTGGCCTTGGGATTGCCCTAAAACATGACCCCTAAGAGTCCCACACAGAGCCAGCAAAGGTGGCTTAGCAGGCAGAGGCCCTTGCCACTCCAGCCTGATGACCCGAGTGTGACCCCCAGATCGCATGTAAAGCTGGAAGGAGAAAACCCATTTTACAGAGTTGTCCGCTGACCTCCACATAATGTGCCATGGAATGCACACACACACACATGCATAATAATAATAGTGGTAATAATAATAAATTTAAAATTCCAAATAAACTGTATGGTAGCTGGGATGCTTACAAACTGTGACAACTGCACCATGCTTTGGGGCCACACATGGGTTCTGAGACCTCTTATCCATAATCATTAAACACAGAAACAGGAAACAGGCCACTCCACAAGATCAACTCACTATGAATGGTTCGGGGGCCACTCAAGAGAGCAAGAGGATCTTCCTCAACAACTATTGAGAGACTTCATGACTCATAGCACCTCAAAAGACAGTCATTGACTGTCCTACTCACTTGTGCCTTTGAGGAAAAAAAAAACAAAATTCCACAGTCCAAAAATGTCATATAGGCCTATGTTTTCCTTCTCTTTAATAACCCAAGAGCTTAAGCAAAATTACCACCTTTACATAACCTAGGACAGAGGACAAGAACATTCCAAGGAAAAGGTTGACAAGCAGATTTCACTTAGATACTCCCCTGTCAAGGGTACAGATATCTTCTGATGGAGGCTGGTGCTTTTTCAGGCTGGATACAGGCCTTACTGCGCTTCCCCCCACAACCCCACCCCCTCCCACCCCACCCCACCCCTCCGCCAAGCCGTGAGGAACTGAAAGGCTAGCAAGGAATCCAATCCATTGAGTCTCCACAGTCTCAAATGTGTCTTGAAGATAAGGCTACTTATACTTGAAAACTGTTCAAAGAAACTTAAAAATTCTTCTCAAGCAAGAGAAAAAGACACCTTAACCTCTTAAATGCAAAAGGAGCCTCATTTGTTACAGCAGCCTCACTGTGCGTTGCTTGGACTCACATCGATGTTTTTCTCTTAGGCGCTCAGTGCACACTTGGTGATTGTAACCTCACACAATTTTCCCCTTTGATCAATCCCGCCATGGGATTCCTTCTTGTAATTGTCTCAGTATATAGTGAACACAGGATAATGGGGGTAGTAGGTCCTCAGTACTCTGAGATTCACACATTCAAATTAAGGCCCTGCTGTTCTTGGTGCTAATTTTGGGATCAGGCATAACAATCACTTATTGTTTATATGGCTTGATATCCAGCTAATCCCCTCTCTTCTAGATTCCCATAGAAGGACAATCCAAATTTGCAAGCCCAGGTCCTTCCTGTATTCCCTTCCACTTTACACCACACAGGCTGAGACTTAAAAAAAAGATCGTGTGTGTGTGTGTGTGTGTGTGTGTGTGTGTGTGTGTGTGTGTGTATGAACATGACGGTGCCCACAGAGGTCATTGTGTCTCCTGAAGCTGGAGATACAGGTGATTATGAATCACCTCGTGTGAGTGCCAAGAACCTAGCTTCCATCCTTTGTAAGAGCAGCAAGCATTCTTAACTGCCGAGTCGTCTCTCCAGCTCCCCAGTTGAGACTTTTGAACTCTTCATAGGCAGGTTCTACATCCCTGTTCAGCAGTGAAGAAGCTAAGAAAATGGTTCTTTGTCATCAACTGTTAAGATTGAAAGCTCAAAGTCTCACAGGGGAAACTGAGATAGGATAGACAAGGTAATTTAAGGAGAAATAGAAGAGAAAAAGAGAACCTCACTGTGGAGTCTGGTTGAGACTTTTGCCAGCAGAGAGGCAAGAATTCCAGCGCCATTGAAAGTTGTCGTGAAGACTGCCTACACAAAGGCAATATTCCCTGTGTATAGAGATACTTCAAATAAAAATGTGTCTTACGGACCCTGTGACCCAAAGCTTTACCTTATCTACTGAAATCCTACCCAGTGTTCCCCAGGTACTGACCAATGATCTCATTCAGTGGAGAAGGAGTTCCTTAGCAACGCTTTGATATGTAACCTCAGAAGCTACCACAGATAGACATCTCACTACTACTCTAAGCCACGCAAGCCTGACTCACTGGAGAAGTGTCTGCCCACACTTGAGAGTGTACTATCCTTCTCCTACATGTTCATCTTCCCGTTAACAACCAGGCTTAAATTGATGTTAAACTTCTTTTTTTTTTCTCCATACATTTTTTAAAATAAATCTATACTATATATTTTGACCATGTTATCCCCTCCCCCAATTCCTCCCAGAATCCTCTCCACCTCCCTATCCATCCAACTTTATGTTTTTTTTCTATCTCTTTCAAAACAAACAAGAAACAAAATAAAAAACAAAAAGAAAAGAAACACAAAAAACAAAACAAGCGAATATCAATAAGACCGCTTCTCCGCACTGAGTCAGCATCTGAAGACTCAGGCTTGTGTCCATGGCTCCCACTCCCACAGCTTGTATGAAGATGACTTGACAGTCTGTTTGGAGTTCCTCAACTGTCCTAATGGGTACAGGCAGAGGAGATATTTTAAGGAGAATTCCCTTCTCAGAGGTTCATTTAGCCTGAGTAGTTCTTTTCACTTCTTTAAGACGTGACCAACCCCACGTTCCCAGCAGCCAGTACGCCTAGGGAGGCCACCACAGGGACTCTCTCATTTGTAGACCTGGCCTTGGGGTTCTTGTCACACTGTCTGTAGATTATATTCTGTTTCTCCTTTTGTCTATATTCCACATCTGATTTATAAACAAATTTTGACTTGGCCCTCAAAAACATATCTAAAATTTTATTTCTCCTTGAAAGAAAAGCTGTTTCTTCTGTAACTGGAATGCCAGAGCACACCACTGCCTGTCACTTGCAGATTCCAGTCAATAGAGACAAGAACCTAATCTTTAAAACCGTGCTTTGTGGGGCTCAAGAGTTGACTCGGCCGCTAAGAATACCTGCTGCTTTTGCTGAGGACTGGAGTTTGGTCTCAGAACCCACATTCGGTGGCTCACAACTGCCCGTAACTCTAGCTCCAGGGGATCTGACTCCCTTTTCTGGCCTCCATGGGTACTGCATACGTGTGGCACCCCACCCCTCCATACATACACACACATAAATTTAAGAAATATTTTTAAAACAGTGCCTTATTCAGATGATCTGAGAAGATAGTAGATTAACACCCTAAAAAAAGACCCCAAATATGCATTTCTTATTGCGTCATAATGTCACACTCCTGAGCACGGCCTCTTCCTCCCCTTGGCATGAGCCATCCTTGTCTTGTCACCAGAATTATTGCAAAAGTCCTCCACCTTCTCTCCGCCTCTTCTTCTTTCTCTCTTATCAGCATTGTGGCCACGGCGATCCTGTTAGAGTCACAGATCAAATGAATCCTGTGTGAAATCCTGCAATGGACTTAAAAAAACAAAAACAAAAAACACCCATCATTGTGCAGCCCAGTCTTTATGATAAGCTAACATCCCTAGCCATCCCTGTTTGGTCTGTTTTCACAACCTGTCACCCTTCCCTGCCTTCAGAGGGTCCTGATCATGCAGGCTGCTCTGGTCTGTGACTTTCCATTTTCCCTGGCTATATTGTTTGATTCTCTCTCAAATACTCTCAGGCATGCCTGCTTACCTGCTCATCTCACCATTATTTTAGTTAGTCATTACTTAACCAAGCCATCTAACGATCAGCTCCCCTGCCTAGCTACCAAATTTCCCTATATATTTAACACTCTCTAATGTGCTACATATTTTACTTCTGAAGCTTCTAATGGCTGCCTCTCCTGCATGGCTCTCTGCGGTTCCCCTGGCTCTCTGTACTCTGGGTATCCCTGAAAGCAGAGCACAATAACTATTAGGTGCACTTCGTTGATGTGGGAAATATTTCAGGGAGCAGGGATGGAGGACTGAACCAGTTTGGGGGATTTGTGCCAGGCTGGCCTTGAACTGATATCCTCCTGATACCAGCCGTCCAAGTGCTGGGACTATCCTCAGGGGCCACCATGCCTAGCTGGGTTTTTAAAAAGAGGACTGTGAAGTTTCACCTGGGAGAGTGAAAAGAAACACATTTAGCACCTTTTTGTTTGTTTGTTTGTTTGTTTTACCCATGTAGTACTTTAAAAACATAGCTCCAGGGGCTAGAGAGATGGCTCCATGGGTAAGAGAGCATACTGCCTTGCAGGGGTGCCTAGTGTGATTCCCAGCATCCACGCTGGGTGGTTCATAACTGCCTGTGACTCCAGCTCCAGGGAATCTGATGACCCTGGTCTCCATGGGCACTGCATTCTTGTATACACACACACACACACACACACACACACACACACACACACACACACATAAAATAAATAAAATACTTTAAAAATTATAAAGCATGACCACAAATTCTTAGACACACCTCGTATTGAGCAATAGAGCTTGTGTCTTTCCCCTTGAAATCGAGAAGACTTATGACCTGTTTAATCATCAGAGAATATCACATGGCCTCTGAGGCTCGTTCATAGAAAGCCCTGGGAACATCAGCCTCTGTCACTGGAATACTCAGTCTTGATGCATTCACCTACTAGGTAAGGAGGCTGCCTAGCTTGGAGAAGTCACATGCTTGGTAGAAGGTAGTTCTAAATGAACGTGGCCTTCAAGTCATCTCAATCTATCTTCTAAAACTGTGAGTGGGGAAGACTCTAGATCTACAGGTCCCACATTTTGATGAGGAGCCTAATGCGGCTACTGAACACCTGAATGGTGCAGTCCAGATCAAATTTCACTGAAAGCGTGACCTCCATACACACTGGGTGTCAAAGACTTAGTACCTCACCTAAAATGTAAAATATCTCAATAATTCGGCACACTGATCATATACTGAAGTGGCGATATATTGAATACGCTACATTAAATACAATATTATTAAAAATGAATTTCATCTGTTTCTTTTTACTTTTTAAACTATAGCTGCAGGAAGTCTGAGTATGTGGCTCAGTTGGTAGGACGTGCAGGATTGACACTTCAGCATCAGGTAAAACTGACACGGTAGTCCATGCCTGTAGTGCCGGCACTCAGGAGGTAGAGTTAGGAAGATCAAAAGTTCAAGGCTAGCTTCTGCTATATAACAAGTTCCTGCCCAATCCAGAACTCATGAGACCTTTCTCTCTCTCACACACACAAAGAACCTACAACAATTACTCGTGTAATTTGCCTTAAAATTTTACTGGGCAGCACTGGTCTAGAAAATTCCAGTTGCCAGTCATTTGAGTCATTTCTTGCTACTTGAGCCTTAAGTTGGGACCCGATAATCATGAAGCAGAGACAAGGTCCATCCCGCTGTGCCCTGTGGGAACTTCTTTCCCACTGAATGGATGAGCATGAGCATCCACTGCCCTTTGGGTGACTTGTTTCGTGGAGAAGGATAAGGGATCCCTCACCTTAAGTTCTCCATACTTCTGGTTTGTTCACACATGAATGTTGGGCATGTTTCTGAAGGTTTTCCATCTCAGTATCAGAGAAGCCCTGGGACAGGAAGGAAGAGTTAGGAATCACAGGCTGAGGCAAGGCATCTCTAGGAGGGTCATCTGAGTCTAAGAATACGCATGACTGAGGCATTGGCTTGTGGTATCAATGGGAGGAGATTCATGATTGCAACCCACCCTGCTTCCCTTTGATAGGTTATGGTCTTTATTATGTCCGATCTTTCCCTAAGCCTCCATCAGGTTGGATGCATTAGTTCTACCATGTTCCGGGGGACCCAAATAGTGGATTTGCCTGCCCACTACCTTCTACCCAGCCCAAGAACTCTAATCCAGTAGGATCTAATGCCATGAGGAAAAAAAAAACTGCAAATAACCCCTGGGAAGAGAAGGGCTAATTCCATGTCACTCTTACTGCCTATGTGTGCTAACAGTGGAGATATAATAATACAATTTGCCAGCCTTTCTTTGGAGCATGTACTGCATCCCAAACTATACGCTCCCATTCTGAAATTTATGTTATTAGCTAAGTTACCAACACTGTGTTGCAAGGTACTACCCTCCCAGCCAAACTACCACCATCCTTACGAAATCAGCTGTGCCTACTTTCAAGACTTCATCATGACAGAGCCTGTGGACTGTTAACATTCCTTCCTAGAAGGAGAGGGCAGGGAGGGTCATTGTACCCTCACCCGAGTATCCAGATACTCCTCTTAGCCATTTGTATGCAATTCTTCAGACTAAGGGAAGGGAGATCCATCCATGAGGATGTGGGGAAGCCAACATCCATGCTGAGTGAAGACTTCCCAGTGTGGCTGCTTTGGGGTCACCCACACTCCTGCCAGAAACCCCTCACCCCTGCTTTCTGAGTAAGCCCAATAAACTCATTGGTTCCCCAGGGTAAACTGCGGTGGAATTGTACTTTGGCTTGTCATTGGGACCTTAGAATCGATGCTGCAGGCCTTCTAGACATCCCAGTACGAGTTGTTTACTGTACTTGTTTCAGAACGTTGCCTAGCGCACCCCACAACTTCTGCCTTTACAGAAATACCAAATATCCTGTCAACATAGCCCTTACAACATCCCATGACGTGATCCTGCACAGAAAGTGATCTTATAACATTGCGTGGGAGTACAGGGCAAGGGTCAGAGTATGTGAATCAAAATGTCCCCTCCTTGGGTAGCCTACCATCAGACCTGCTGTTAATCTAGAATTTTTCTTCTAAAAAAGATTTATTTATGTGTGGGAGTGTTTTGCTTGTGTGTATGTATGTGAACCATGTGTGTGTGTGATGCCTGTGGAGGTCAGAAGAAGACCTTAAAACCCCTAGAAATGGAGTTACTGTGAGTTACTGTGTGGGAGCTGAGAACCGAACCTAGGTTTCTTGCAAGAGCAACAAGTGCTCTTAACTGCTGAGTCTCCTCTTTAGCCCTTTATATTATTATTTTCAATTTCACCTCTCATTCCTTTATTATTGGTCCATACAGTATGTGTCTGTGTCACTGATTTGTCACCAAGCCCCAGAATGGCTGTCACAAGTACAGCTCCCTGCAAAGGAAAGGGGCTGGCTGGCACTGGGTCTTCCCTGTACAAGCTTCTGTTCCTCGAGTTTCCAGTGGAGCTACCTCAGGTGCCTGAGCTCATTGGAGGAATCAGGAATTATACAGAGGCCGCCAAAGATGCCTGTGAAAGGTAGAGTAGAATGGGAGTCAAGCCAGATCTCTGAGATGACGTAGCAAGAGCTCTCCCTACTAGGCATTACCTATATTAAACAGTGACACTGTGGCCCGAACAGTTCTTCCAGCTGTGAAGTCAAAAGTGCTGGTGAGAAAAGTTCCCTTGAGCTCAGAATGTCGTCCCAAGACAAGACAAGGAAGTCTCTCTCTCTCTCTCTCTCTCTCTCTCTCTCTCTCTCTCTCTCTCTCTCTCTCTCTCTCTCGGGCCATGAGCCACTGTCACACTCTATGGGAAAGGAGCCATAAGCATGCAGGCTTTGGAACCCTGTACAGCAGGACACATCACATAAGGGTCTTGGTTCTAAAACCCTTCCTTACCAACAGGTGAAGAACCCTCACAGACTGAAGGATTAGTCATTTGTTCTTTCTACATACCTGTGTCATTCGACACCAGGCCAACCCCGTGACCATGTCTATTACTGATGAGGAAGAATGGAGCATCACCCTCTATTCTTTTAGATGGGTCCACTAGCCATGGGTTACCAAACTTCACTACTGAAGTTGATCCTCCTGTCCCTCTTCGAGTGAGTGAAGTGCTGTTCTGTCCAGGGCCTGCAGAAGCAATGTTTTTCTTGACAGTCCCAACAACAATAAATTCTGCAGTGGGTAGACATCCTGAGACTGCAGTTCCCGCCTGTGCTGGGCTCCAGGCCTTAGGGAACTCCTCCTATCACAAACATACTGCCAGCTATTGTAACAAAGTATCTGAGAAAAGCAACTTAAAGGAGCGAAGGTTCCTGGGCTCACAGTCTCATAGGCTTCAGCCCATGCTCAGCTGGCTCCATGAGTCTGTGGTGAAGCAGGCCATCATGGCAGCTGAAGCATGTCCCAGAGGATGCTGCTCACCTCATGGTGGACAGTAGGTGGAGAGGTTATGAGGAGTGGCCTGAGGACAAACTATACTCTTCAAAGACACCCCAGTGACTCCCTCCAGTGAAGCCCTACCTCCTAATTGTCCATTAATCTATGAATTCTTTAACGATTGATGAGGTTAGTGCCCTCATGATCCAATAATTTTAGTAGCATGACTTGCTGTAGACCAAGCTTTCATCATATGAACTGTTGGAGGGACTCCTCATAGCCTCCCCCCAACACCCATGCATAACAAATGTGTCAGGGAGTACAAAGGACCCAGCACTCAGGTCTGTCACAGCAGGCCTCAATGTCCACTCATCCTCTCCTGGGATAAACAAGGAAATGCTAGCACCTTGACCATCAGTGGAAATGCCTGATGGATGCTGTTTCTGGGTGGTGGCGATGCATGGCTACTGTAGGGTGTGGTGGTATTGCGTTCCCCGAAATATTGTGCACCCTAATAAATTTATCTGGGGTCAGAGACAGAACAGGCACAATATTAAACATAGAGGATAGGCAGTGGTAGCACACGCCTTTAATCCTAGCATTCCAGAGGCAGAAATCCATCTGTTCAAGGATACAGCCAAGCTTGGTGACTCACGCCTTTAATCCCAGAAAGCCAGCCTTTAATCCCAGGGAGTGGTGGTAGAAAGCAGAAAGGTATATAAGGTGTGAGGACCAGAAACTAGAAGCATTTGGCCTGGTTAAGCATTTGGCTGGTTAAGCATTCAGGCTTTTGAGCAGCACGGTTCAGCTGAGAGCCATTCAGATATGAGGACACAGAGGCTTCCAGTCTGAGGAAACAAGATCAGCTGAGAAACTGGCAAGGTGAGGAAGCTGTGGCTTGTTCTGACCTTCCAGCATTTCACCCCAATACCTGGCCTCAGGTTTGATTTTATTAACAAGACCTTCTAACAATTCATGCTACAGTAGGGAGGAGCTGAAAACCTGGGGTGGGAAGGTTGCCAAGGAAGCTGTCTCACCTTCCAAAAGGCAGGTATGAAGTCTCTCCTTGCTCACTGGAGACTTGTTCCCTTGGGGCACTCTCTGCTCAGTTATCTTCTTTCCGTGTTCCAATCTATGGAGAGAAACTCACAAGTCAGGAATGTACATGCAGAGGTCGCAATATTAAGCAATCATTTTTTGCTCTTAAATTGTGCATTAGCTTTATTTAACCTGGGAGCCTCCTTTTGGATTCTTGCCCTGGACCATGTAGAGATGGGACCAGGCCTGGCCAGGACCTATAAAGTTAGGGTGGCTGGTAAGGAGAATCCTTGGGCCACACCACTTCCCATCTGTCCTTACCACAAACCCTAGTGGTTAGAAGTCATCAGGTGCCATTTCTTCCTCGGCTGTGATCTTAAGTGACCTGACCGTTGCCTAAGGAAAGCTTTCTTCAGTAGTAAGGGGAACCATGGAGCTAACCAAGCCATCTTCTTGTTTCTCTTGCTATCTGTAAGTCTGGGCTCAGGCCTTCCTTAGAGAGAAGCAAAACAAATCCAAGCAGGGCGTGGGTGGTGCCTGCTTTTAATCCCAGCACTTGGGAGGCAGAGGCAAGCAGATCTGTGAGTTCTGGGCCAGCCTGATCTACAGAAGGAGTTCCAGGACAGCCAGGGCTACACAGAGAAACCAACCCTGCCTCAAAAAACTAAAGCCAAAACAAACCAAACAACAAACAAACAAACAAATGCAAGCAGACTCTCCCGACAGAGGCCCACACTTGCTGAGCTGGCCTGAAAAGAATAGATGTTCATCAACTTTAAGCCACCAGACTTCAAGGTGATGTATTTTGTAGCCACAGCGAACTGATCATCCTCTTTGGTGGCTGTGGAAAATGGATTTGTCTTATCTGTAGGTTGGCGAAAATGATGGTTTCTCATTCAAGAAGTCGCTTTCTGCTTCAAATGAAGCCAGGGCTTGCTACAGTGGGACCACACAAATGTTAGCAAAGATGCTTTATTCTAGTTCAGGTAGAGATGGAGAGGAAAAAGGACGTCTCTGCATCCAAAACTGGGGAGCATTAGTGTCCAGTATGTTTGTGTGTGTGTGTGTGTGTGTGTGTGTGTGTGTGTGTGTGTGTGTGTGTGTGTATGTATGTATGTAAGCCTCCATTTCTCTGGGATAAATGTTTAGAAGGCAATTAATACTTGACATGATCACAACTCTTTAAGAGCTGTTTTGTGAAGTGGTAGGTCTGTGTGTTTCTTCCGGTACCCTCTGTACTCTGAAGAGACGTGGTTCACTTTCCTGAGGAAAACTGCCCATGCAGTAATTATTTTCCAAAGCCACACCCCCACCCCAGCCAGTCACAATGCCTGCTTCTTTGCTGTGGCATGGACCCACTTCCCAAGTTGGATGGTAGGGGATGCTTTGGGGGCAGTTTTTTCAGATTGTCATAAAGGGAGAGCTGCATTGTTTGAGGCAGTGAAGGTTTGTTGATAACGATGGTATCCTGGTCAACCTACAGATGCACAAACGAAGCTGACCCCAGAGTTCTGTGGAGAGCTTGCCTTGAGCTTCCCACGCCCATACCACCCCTGTTATTCTGAGAGTATGAACCCATAAACTAGTTTTCCCTTAGTGCATTTTGAGGGTGCTTTATGGGGTATGAAATTAAAACTCAAGGAGCTCCCATTTCCCATTCCTGGGCTCTCTCCTGGTCCCTGCTCAGGGTTCTGATGCTTCCATTAGTTCTGAGATTCTGATATTGAGTCTATGCTGTGGCCTGGAGCCCCATGGCCTCCTTGGGTTCTGGACAGTTGGAAGTCAGAGCAGAGCTCAGATGAGAACAGAATCCAGAAGCATGGGTAAGAGCAGAGAGGGAAGATGTTTAGAATAAAATTCAGGGCAGGGCAATCCCCAAGGTCCAACAGAGGTGAGGAGTGGGGATAGGAGACTCAGTTTCCCTCTCCTGCTGCATCCTAAGCTGCGATGTAGCTACTGGCATTTGAGTTGCACTTATGTGCATGTGAGCTGTGCAGCTGCCTGTGTTCTGCTCTCGGCTTCATAGCATGGTTAACCATTGTCTTGAAATCCTTAATAGTATTCGAAAGGGGGCTCCATGCTGTCATTTTCCACCAGGTCCTGCTTCAGATCAATGTGTAGTCATGGATACAAGTGCCATGGAGGAGGCGTCCATGTGTTGGTCTTGGGTGATGAAGCTGGGGAGTGAGAGAAGATTAGTTGAACTGCACCAGGGTTCCCATGTTCCTTAAGGGGTCCTGGAAATTGACCACCTGGGCTGGGTCTCTTTTGAGAGGGCTGTTCCCTGCTCCTCAGGACCTAGACACACCCAACTCAGTATCATTCTTTTCATCATCCCTCCTTGACATGGTTCCAGGTTCCTTCTTCTCCATGCAGGCTTTGCCCAAGCTAAAAGCTGCCCTGCCTCTCACTTTGTCCATGCCTGACAGGTGTTCAGAAGTCTGTACACCCGCTGGAAAGTACCCAGCACTCCCTGCTGTCCCCAGATCCTATTATCAGTCCCTTATCAGTCCCTGAGGACAGCTTGCAAAGCCAAACTTACCTCTCTAAAGACCGTCATTGTCCTGATATCATATCTTGTTCTTGATACAGCAATTATTTTAGTGATAGTGCCACTTATTAAGTTCTCACTCTGCAAAGGTCAGAACCAGGGTGTGGTGTGAATCAGCAGTATTGAACACCAAAAAACAAAAAACAAAACAAAAATAAAACAAAATCCACTTGGTAATCCAGATAAGCAATAGTTTATTGCAAAGTGATAATTAAATGCAACATTTTAAAAGTGAGAAGATCATTGCTATAAATTCATGGTGAACAAAATATTTAAATAGTTTAATATTTTGTTAAATAATGAACTTTTTTTGTTTGTTTGTTTTTCAAGACAGGGTTTCTCTGTGTAGTTTTGGAGCCTGTCCTGGATCTCACTCTGTAGACCAGGCTGGCCTCGAACTCACAGAGATCCACCTGGCTCTGCCTCCTGAGTGCTGGGATTAAAGGTGTATGCCACCGCTGCCCGGCAAATAATGAACTTTTGAATTATTTAAATAATAAAAATAAATAATTTAAATAATGAACAAAGTTTTAAGGTAAGAGTGAATCACTAGCAGTTCTATTCTGAGCCATACAAGAACTTGAGGCAAAAGGAAACACCAATTCCTATAGGAATATTCATCCATTTTTGCTGTGGAATAATCCTTCTGTACATTGCGAATATGCATTGCTCTCATTGGTTAATAAAGAAGCTGATTAGTCCATAGCAAGGCAGGATAAATTTAGGCGGGGTAATCAGACTGAGTATACTGATATAAAGAAGGGAGGAGCCAGGAGATATGCCAGCCAGGGCTCTCTTGGGGTGAGGAGAACGGGTCAGGTGGCAGAAAGCGGAAAGCGGTCCCCATCCGCCTTAGGAAAATGGAAGCTGGGTCAGCCGTGGATCTGCAGCATGTCTACCTTGCTTTGTACCAGTGAGTCTGTTTCCCAATTGCACCCCTTAATAAATACACACACACACACACACACACACACACACACACACACACACACACACGCCTCTCTGGGCTCTCGTCTCACCCCCGTTAACTTTTCTACCAATCTTTTCTTTCCTGTCCTTCTGTTGCCCCAAAATTTGCAATGTGCTTCCTGGATTTGGGCCTCCGGAAGTCCAAAGAGGAACAGAGCAGAGTCCCTGATTCACCCAACCCGTCCTTGCTCTGGCATTAGAATTCTCTAATAGACGTAACTATGATTTTCTAAAGAGTAAAAGCCTCACCAACTCTAAATTCAGTTTGGAGACTGAATTTTGTGATCTATACGTTCCCCTTGGCAGCCAGGCAGGATTCAGGGGATGAGGTCCCCGCCATAGAATTTCCTTATGCCTGGAGAGCCAGGTGCACAGAGAGGAACGTTACACAGTCCTGGGCCTGGTTTAACTTCATCTGGGGTTGGGATTTACAAGATGTCATATCAGGCAGCGAGAGACAGATGTCAAGTGAGCAGCATCCTCCATTCCCTGGCACCCCTGTACCCATCAATTAGTTGGTCCTTTAATAAAGAATGTATCTGAACTGGGCAGTGGTGGCCACGCCTTTAATCCCAGCACTCGGGAGGCAGAGGCAGGTGGATCTCTGTGAGTTTGAGGCCAGCCTGGTCTACACAGAGTTCCGGGACAGCCGGGCTACACAGAGAAACTATGTCTGGGAATACAAACACACACACACACACACACACACACACACACACACACACACACACACACACTTCTGTAGCCAGTTGTCTCCTCTTTGTTTTCATACCCCAGTTGTCTTACCCCCGTTTTTCTTTCACTTAGACTACTGGAATGGTCCCCCACTTAACTTAGTCTCCCTACTTTTATTCTTAACTCCTCTCAAATCCGTTCTCCATCCTGAAGCAAGAGTGATCTTTCTGGGCCCTTAGTCAGACCCACTCCAGTTGGCCAACAACCCTTCACTGACAACATTCCAACTTCGCAGCTTCATTGGCCTCCTTGTCATTTGGGAGCACCCCAAGATTATGTCAACAACAGGACCTTTACTGGAGTCTCCGCCTGGGGTGCTTTCTTTCCTTGGCTTCGTTTTTGGCAGACTTCCTTCACTTGTCAGGCTTCAGAAAAACTGTGACATTCTTACCCAGGCTCTCTGTCCATTCCTATGAGGCTGAACGCCCTGGCTAGTCAAGGTTCTTCGAGGTCGCAGCTGCCATCTGTGATCACTTTGATTATCTGTACACTTGAGAACTGACCCCCTCCCTTCCCAGGAAGAGGCAAGTTCTGTGAGGGTGGGAACCATACCTGTGTAGACACAACACTTGCAGACACGAGAGCAGAGCCAAGTAAATATGGAATGAGCTATCCTGGGAGGCTGAGGTGGGTGGGACGGATGGTAGGGTTGCAGAGAAGGACAGGGTTTGAAAGACACCTTGAAAAGCACACAGAGAGTGTGAAACTGGGAATTGTGGAGAAGACAGGAACCCCAAGAAGAAAATACAGAGAAGTAAGAGACCAGGGTTCAGGTTTGGACTTCTACAAAGAACAGTGATGACCAGCTAACATGCTGTGTTTTATTTCATGGCCACAGTGTGGGTCACTTGTCCCCTCTTCATAAGACCTTTGCTGCTTCTGGCTTCAGGCTCCAGTTCTCTCTGCTTCAATCTGAATTGCTGGCTTCTGGTGACCTGGTTGGGTCCAACATGGCTTTCCCATAGCACCCCCTCTGCTTTCTCCAGCGTTCAGATAAGATGTCCATAGATTAAAGTCTAATGTTATAGTCAAAGGCTCCCACACCCTCGAACATCACAGGCCTGGAAGAAAGAATGTCTGAGAAAAGCTTCAGGACAGAATGGAATTCAGCAGACTGCAGACTGTTGGGGAAAGTGGGGATTCATCCATCTCAGGAAGGATGGCTTCCAAACAGTGTGACCCTGTCCAGGCCCTTCCTGCCCCATGAGCTAGACATCATGGCTCATCCTGTTGACTCTGGTATGAAGCCTGCCCCAATCCCAACCAGGTGAAAGAAGTTTCCTGGTCTCTAGACTGTGAGATAAGGACTCAAGGGTGATTTAGTAAAGCATATGAAGTTGAGGACAGTGCAGCACCCTTCTTCCTGACCCCAATCATCCTGGATATCTCTGCCCTCTTTTTTTTAGAGAGGTAGGGTGAGCCCGAAGATGAGCCAGAGCAAACCAAAGAGGTCTCTGACTTGCAAAGGTTCTGACATGTTTCGGTCAGTGGTCCCAAACAACAGTGCAGACTGAAAAACAACCACAAGGGTGTCTGAGGTAGTTCTGGGCTGTTGTTTGTTTGTTGTTTGCCCATTTTGAAGTGTGGAACTTCAAATACTGTTTTTCAAAATCATTATTTGCTGGCTCAGTTGCTCATCCACTCCACCGTCTTCCAGACTCCCCTTAGCCTTCTTCCTCCTTCTGATGCCAACTTTATTATCACGTATGTCTACCTCTACATGACAGGCTCCAAACCTTGAAAGCCCCCTCTACAATGGTGGTCTTCTGCCTCCCTGCCCCCCATGTCTGTACTCTTGGCAGGCCCCTGCTGACCTGTCCAACAGTCTTCATCCCACTGATGGTGATGGAGTGTGGCTCACAGAAGGGTGGCCTTGAGCCACACTTTACAGATCTGACAGAAAATAATGTATCAGCTATCTGGAGCCTTCTGGAACCTTCTGGAATCCTCCAGGAGACACAACAGCAGTTGCTACTCTCCTTTTTTATAGCTAGGAGAAAGCAGGCAGAGCCAGGCCAAGCCATTCCCCAGCGGACCCAGACCTGCTACTCTGTTTCCCCAAAATGGCTGAAGGTGACTTGCTCTCAGATTAGAATGGGTCTAAACCAAACACCAAACAAACAAATAAAACACTAAGCCAAAACAGCAACACCACCAGAACTGACGCGCAGCTGCCAGAATCTGCCCTTTTGCTCTGTGTAAGCTTCTTCGTCCTTCGCTTGTATTTAACCAAACACAGCATCCTTTTTTTTGTAGGGGGCAGTCAATAAGCTTTGTAAGTGTGAAGGAGTCGAGGATATGCCACTTGAAAATATGCTGCCCTGGCATATAGACTATTTCGAATTAGAAGCACTTAGAGAAATCATGGGTGCACGTTACTCTGACCCTCATTTCAGTTCTTGAAAGCAGGTACATTCCCATGTGGAAAATGTTCCCTTCTGTGTAAACTTCCTTATCTTAATCTTCATCTTCAGAGTCATTATTCAATTCCAAATTATCTACCTATCCCAAGCCCTTTACTTTATCATTCATGACTTCTATTCTTTGCCTAGTTCAGCTTGTAAGTTACTGATTGTAACGGCCTCTTCAGGTCTTTGTTTTCTTATGATGTCCTGTCCCACCCGGCACATGCATTCAATGAACACTCTCACTTTTCCCATCAGTCTGTTTACACCAATCTCATTCTCAGCCCAGCTGGGACCCTAAGAAGGAGGTAGAGTTTTGCTTTCCCCTACATTTGTTAGATATTTCCTACATAGTGTTTAATGCTCCCTCAAACTCTAGTAGGCTTGATGAGGAGCATATGGTCATGTGGGTTAAGGAACTTGTCAGTGGCCTGGCTATGAAGTAGCTGGGAGTTAAAGATGGCATGTCAATTCTGAGGTCCCAAAGTTAAATCCCTGAATTAACATCAAAGGTTCATTTGTCTATAAAGACCACAAACCTTTCTCAATTAGTTTCCACACTTACGAAAAGGTAATTGATTCTCTCTCTCTGGTAGGACAATGTGACGCTTAGAAATAATGTAATCACTAAGTGTACTACTCTATATTGCAAACGTTTTTATTAAGTACTTATTAGGAGTCAGGGGTGCTCTTCTGGGAAGGACTTGGAGTCTCCACTTGGGCCTGCAGATACCTGATGGGTAATAAAAAGGATAAATCTTGGAATCTCTGCCCTCACTTTGCATCTGTCTCCACTGTCCTAGAATGTTGGATTAGATTCCTGCTTGACTCTGCATGGTGGTGTGTTAGTCATTTAAGGAATGTCTGTCTAAACACCAGTGACATAAGGTTTTTTGGCTCCAAACTGACTAGCCTTTCTCAACCCGCCTCAAGACTGAAGACATCAAGACAAGCGTGACTGAAGTATTTCATTGTTCACTTTTACAACATCCTGTGCCAGATCCCTGGAAAGCAGGCACCGCCTGAAACCCAAAGTCATCCTGGATTCCAGGAACAGTGAGCCCAGACAGAACAGCACATGATAAGACTGCCCTCCCACCCAGTGGGGCAACAGCCACATGATAGTAACTGGGGCTGTCTGTCCAAACAGGAGTGATCGATCATTCATGGGTACAGAGCTGCCTCCTGGAGTTACAGCGGAAGTGACGTCTTCTGAGCCACTTCTGTTCACCAAGACTGCTGACTTAGGCATGGCTCTTACCTCTTACCCCGAGTCTTCCTCTACGTAAGTGTTAAGTTCTGGGATGCCTGGTCTCTTGTCTTTCCAACTGGCTACACTGATTCATCCTTCCTTGCTTTCCACCACTAATTTTTCTGTTGATTTACATATGCCCCTGTTTATAAATATCATAGCGCATACATTAACTCATTGAAAGACATTACATTATTTTCAGTTTGGGGTTATTTGCAAATGAGGCTTCTATGGACATTTGTATGTAAAATAAAAAAAATTAGCTTTAGTAGCTGCTTATTTCCTGATACACAGAACTAGACCTAAACCCTATAGAAAAAGAGCTGCTCAAAACACCAGAATAATCTAATTCCCTTCTTCTCTAACAATTAAATAAAACATCAAACGCAAAGTCTTTAAGAAAAGTATACAAGTTACCGCTTGGATATTAAACTTTAAACAAGACAAAATTTAAAAATGAAATCCAAACAGAAAACTCATTTTTTCTTCCAAATCATAATCCAGAATAAAACGTTGAGATAGTATTCATTGTCTATTGCTTTATTGATTAGTGAATGGATTGAATGGTTGATTAAAACTGGCTCACAGTTTTTGAGACCAGAACAAGAAAAATTGGAATCTAGTGGTGGATGAAAGGGATGTGCATTCTCATGACAGTTAGATGGTACAGAAATGGTTATGTGAACCACTCAAATCACAAACTGTAGTGAGTGGCCAGAAGGAAAAGCCCAGGGTGCTTTGCAAGAGGATCACAGAAAATCCTAAAGTGGATTTCTGGGGCAGGGAAGGCCTCTCCTAGGATCTGCCTTTTAAGCTAAGAGCCGCAGAGTGGAAATAAGCTAGGGACAGAGTAGGGGAGAGCCCTCCCAAAGGGGAGTTGGAAAAAAATGTGAAAGACTTTGAAGTGAGCCCCACCCTTCGAACAGAAGATCAACGTGTGTCCTCAGATTTCTCTTTGGCTTTTCTTGTTCTACAGAGACACGTCCCTTTCATTGTCTTAGAATTATTTTAGGAACCTGTACATTGTAGAAACGCACAGTGAGGTAGAAAGGCCAGTGAGTTTGTCTGGAGGGAACAAATCTGTATCAGTCTGTAAATTTATTTCAGCTTTCTTGATTACTAGTAAAAGCATGTATATGGATTCTCCATTGAATCATTTTTCTTTTGCATATGAATATCCAAATGTTCACTCGCTCAAGGGACTCTTCTCCTCCCCCACACCCCTGGCTTGGCTTGCATACTTGTTTAAAATATATGTGCTATATAGAGAGGAGAAATGTGCTAAAAATGTAAGGGTTTCTAGACTCTTAATTCTATTCCATTGGTCAAAATCTTGGTCCTTATGGCCCCACCACATCATCTTGATTACTGTAGCTTTGTGGTAAGTTGCAAAATCAGGAAGGGTGAGTACTCTGGCTTTGTTCTTCTTTTTTTAAAAAATAATATTTTGTTGTTTTTGTTCTTGGTTCCCTGTGTTTCTGTATGAATTTTGTTCTGAACCAGCAGGAATAAGGGTCCTGAATGGTGAGGTGTTGAATGGGAGGACCAGGGATGAGATATAGAGAAATAGAGAAAATGAGAAATAAAGAAGACAAAAGCAATAGCTGAGTCTTGCATAAGCTGAGGATCTAGGCCAAGCAGGTTCATTAGGAAGTTCAGCAAAGAGCTAAGTCCGACAACATTGGCAAAGGCATCAAGGGGCACCTCAGACACAGCTGCCTAAGGACTGACAACTGCAGCCGGGGCCTGGGGGAGTCTGGTCCCCAGAAACCATAACCTTGACTCCTCTGAGGAACTGGCTCCAGCATCAGGCTAGCCTTGCTGAGTCTGTTCCTAGACAAGAACACAGAACTAAAGTTCCCTTTGTCCTTTTTCATCAGGGCCTCCGAGAAAGTTTTGGGTCTATTTGGCTCCCCACAAATTTTATGCTGAGTCTGTCAATTTCTGAAAAAAAAAAAAAAAAAAAAACAACCTGGGATTTTGATAGTAATTGAATGGCTTCTGTAGCATGATTAGGGGAACACTGCTATTTTAATAACATTGTCTTCAAGTCCGTGAATATGGGATATTATTATATTTACTTAGCTTTTCCTTAATTTCTTTCAAGTTTTTTCAGTTTTCAGTATACAAATCTTGTACTTCATTTTAAAATTAATTTCAGGATTAGCATACAAAGTAGCGGACTTCGTTATCACATCTTTACACATATAGATCACTAGAATGTGTTCAGTGTCATTCCCCTTTCCTGCTGTCCTCTCCTGTGTCCCCTGCTTCCCCTCTGGCTGGCTCCCTTCCACCCCTCAAGGAGGTCTCGCTTCTGCTTTCACGCCACATGTCTCCGTCACCCTCTTTGTTCTCCTTCCTGCATTTCCTTTCTTGAGTTTTTTCATGTGTATCTTATCCTTTTTGATCTTATTGTGAATGAAACTCAATTTCACATTGGAGTGTTGATCGATATTACATAGAAATACATTTGATTTTTACATATCAATCTAGAATCCTGTAACCTTGCTGAATCCATTTATTTGTAATAGTAATTTTTAGTGGATCCCTGTGGATTTTCTATGGATAAGGCTGTGCCTGGATTCTTCACTCAACTAATCGTACCAGCTTATTGTTTACCTTGTAAATAATTTAAAAGCAATCTTGATACTTTTTAATATGTCCATATGAGAGTCACTATTTTAACTGATAGAAACCGTTACCCTTTACCAGGAAACAGCTCACTGGGAGGATCAGAAGAAGCAGTTGGTGAATTTGGGAACTAAATTTGGGCTGGTTGGAGAATTGGGAGGATGGGGCAGAGCGGAAGGAAAGAAAGGCAAAGGTTGCACTCACTAGACGTTAGAGAGCAGAGTAAATAGTTTGTTTCTGTCCTAAAAGCAAAGGCATGCCCCTGGAGTGTTTTAAACCAGAATTATCTCCAGAGAAAGAGCCTCATGTATGTGGAAGCTCTAGCTGGATGCAGATGAGCGGTAACACTGGCTGCACTAGAGACCTCAGGGATAGAGCTGATGGTGAATTTGAGACATTAGATGTTTCGTAAATAAGTAACTTGAGAACTTGAGAATTACCTGTTGAGAATGAAGGCTATAAGGGTTGAGTACTAACTTCTTCCACTGTTATCAAGCTGAATGAGATGCCTCTGACAGCAATATTTAAGATATTAATAATACCCAAGCTGTAACAAATATTAACATGGCATCAAGAGATTCCTCTTCTTGCTAATCCTGAAGAATAGCACACAGACTCGCTCCCACCTAAGCATTCTTCCTACATGAAGGAGAAATGAAGACAAGATTTTTTTGCTAAGCATCAACTCACTTAACCCACAAAACAAACCACAATATGGTGTTATCCGTATGGACTCTCAAGGTTATTGAGGGTCACAGAGTCCACAGCAATGGTGAAGTGGGAACCACTATGTTCTGCTCCACTGTGTTCACACTTTGAATACCCACAACTGTGTAAGCCTGGGTAAATATATTATCTTTCCTTAGTCTTGTTCTTCATACCTGTGAAATGAACCAAATAGTATCCACCTAACTGAGTTGTTCTGATGAGCAGAGACAATATTTAATAGAGGATCAACATGAATTCCTAGTACATAGTTGGTACCAGAAGAAAAAAAATACAGAGCTCTTGATAAATTATAATGATGATGATGATCTTTCAAAGCACCCAGGGCCTTTCTTCCTTTTTGTGAGATGCTGTTGAGTTTCGAGTGGGTAACCATGATCTATTTATAAAATGTTGTCTCTCTGTGAGTTCATATGAGTGTCAGTCCTGTTGTGTCTGGAAGACACTGTTCATCCATCTCCTCTGGCTCTTACACTCTTTCCACCTCCTCTTCTGTATGATTCCTTGAACCCTGAGGGGAAGGGTTATAGGGAGACATCCAAGTATTCCAAAGTCTCTCATTCTCTGCACATTGTCCAGTTGTGGACCTCTCTGTTTCCATCTACTGCAGGAGGAAGCTTCTCTGATGATGACTGAGCAAGACACTAATCTATAAGTACAGCAGAATGCCATTATCATTTTATTGCTATGTTCCTATGGCAGAACAATAGTATTTGGTTTTCCCCTAAGTCTATAGCCTATCTAGCCTTAGATTCTTGGCCACACAAATAGTGTTGGGTATGGGTTCCATCCATCTCAGAGAGTGGTCCTTAAATCCACTCAGATTGTGGTTGGTGACTCCCACAACATTTGTGCCTCTATTGCACCAGCATGTCAGGCAGGCAGGTCACCATTGTAGAGGGAAGGATTTGTAGCAGGGTTTTTACTTCAAGTACTATTTTGAATAGGCAGGGAGAAGTGGACATCCTTGTCTTATTCCTGATTTTAGTGGAAATGCTTTGAATTCCTCTCTGTTTAAATTGATGTTGGCTGTGGGCTTGCTGTAAATCACCTTTCTTATGTTGAGAAAGGTTCCTTGTAAGCCTAGTGTCTCCAGAACTTTTATCATGAAGGGGATGTTGGATTTTGTCAAAGGCACAAAAGGAGTTTCTTAAAAGGAATAGTCTAGGTACAGGAGCTTGCCTAAAACAGCAGGGTCTGGAGGTCATAGAATCCATCTCCACTAGGCTCCTCTGCTTCTCACCCACTGCCCGTTGGAACGCCAACTCCCGCCTGCTGTTATTGCCGTTGATATAACACAAACTGTTTGCCTTCCAAGAATGCACAGGGTTTGTCAGTATTTACCATGCATTGCCTCACCTGCTAAGAAAGGCTTCATCCACACCAGGGGCTGAGGCACTACCTTGGTAGCACTTGAGTTCTTATCTGAGTATTAGGTCCTTTAAAGACTATGTGTGCCCAGAAAGAACACATAAAAAGTGGAGACCAAATGTTCTTCCTGACCTCATTCACCTGTCGATGACTACTCTTCACTCATTTATTAATTCACTTATTTCTTACATACAGTCGCACATCAGAGTATGTTTGGGACCAGTCCTAGGACTCCTATGGACACTTGAGTCTGAGGAAACACAACTTCATTATACAAAATGACACAGTTATATCCCCATGGATACTTAAAAAAATTGCAATTTTTACTTTTTCGCTTTTTGAGCAGAGTCTTACAATGTAGCTCAGGCTGGCCTTGAACTCATGATCCCCCAGCTCAGCTTCCTAAGTTCTAGAATTACTGTGTGAACCACTATACCCAGCTTCCCTCCCATGTGCTTTGAATAAGGCCTATATTATTTATCATACCAAATACCATATAAATGGTAGATCAACAATATTGGTATATTGTTTAGGGGACAATGACAAGAAAAAAGTTTGTACACGTTAAATAAAGATGCAATCAAAAGTAACTTCAATCTGTGCTGATTAAATTCTCATACATGGAACCCAAAGCCACAGTATTTATTGATTGCATTCTGAGGTCACTGGCAATTCAGTCATAAATAAGAAGCATTGGTATTCTGAGCTAAACAGTATAAAATAAGTGTTTTGGCTGTCATTCATTAATTTAAAAGCAGCTATCAGGAACTTAGAAAATATTTATCAAAAGGAAGAAATAGAAATTGTTTTCTTTCTGCATGCTTTCTCTCTGGATGAGGTTATAATACAAAAGTCTTAAAGCCCCTGTTTTGATGTTTTATGAATAATTTCATTTTATTTTTGTGTGTAACTTTAAAATTATTTGTCGTGTGTGTGTGTGTGTGTGTGTGTGTGTGTGTGTGTGTGTGTTTCATACAGATGATTGCGGGGATGTGACTCATGTATGCACATGCAGAGGCCCAAGTAAGACCTTGGGTGTCTTCTACGGCTTTCAGCCTTATTGTCTTCACTGAGCCAAGCTCACCTTTTCAGCCAGGCTGGCTGGCTAGGGACAGCTTGCTCCCAGGATCTGCCTGTTTCCAGCCCTCATCTGTGTTCCTGCCCCCATCTCTGCCCTGATTTCCATTCCTCAAAACTAGGGTTAGAGGCATGCACACCTTGTCCAGCTTTTAAAGTTGGTGCTGGGGATCTGAACTCAGGTCTTAAGGCCACTGAGCCATTTCCTGGGCAAGCATTCTATGTGAGTCATATCCAGCCTTTTCATAGAATTACTAAGGAAGGGGGGGGAGGAGGAGGAGGAGGAGGAGGAAGAGGAAGACCACTGCTTATGACTATTAATATTGTGGTGCCTAATTTTCCACTGATTTTTATTACATCTGATAATTATATGGGTATGCAACTGACATCATGTGGGATATAATTTTTTCTAGTCTCATTTCTTGTGTTTATCTTGATTATTTTGAGAACCATAAATATTTATGTCTTAAAATAGTTTTTCTTTTTTTATACTTCTTTCCTCCTTTTTTTTGTTAACCAGATATCTTTTAGTACCCCTTTTCTCCTATTTCACAATTTTACACTACTGTATAGATGGTGTGAGCATCTGAACACACTCTCCAAGTGTTTTTCCAGGCTGTGTTTACACATTGTCTAAAGTTTCCCTTCTTTAAATGCTATCTATCTCACAACACATTTATTTTTGCTTAAATGATTGATATTATTATAAAGTATATTATCTAACAGTATTAAAAGGGCTGGGATGCAGTTGAGTTGGCAAAGTGCTGCCTAGAATATAGGAAGCCCCACGTTCAATTCCCAGGACCCCATAAAACTTGGCATGGAATTGCAGACCTGTAATCCCTTCACACTGGAGATAGAGGATGGAGGATCAGAGGTTCAAGGTCTTCCTTGGCTATCCATGGACTTTAAATCAGCCTGGTCACATGAAACTGTGTCTCAATGGGGAAATAGGAGGAAGAGGAAGAGGAGGAGGAGGAGGAGGAGGAAGAAGAAATTAAGACATTTTTTCTATTTTTTCCAAATATTTATTGTTTTTGTTTCTCTTCATTACCCTTCTGCAGGTCCAGCATTCTGTCCAATATTTCTTCCTTTTTGTCTTAATCACTCCTTAATTTTTTTTGACATCAAGAAATTGGAAAGATGGTTTAGTGGTCAAGAACACTTACTTCTCTTCCATTGCCAGGGTGGACATGGGGGCTCACAATCGTCTGTAATTCCAGGTCCAGGGGATCTTGATGTCTTCTGGTCGGTGGTAACCAGGTGCACACATGGCACACAGATTTCTATTTATATTGATGTTTCACTGTGATTAATCTTTTCTCCATATTTAATTTTTTATATCCTTTACTATTTCACCACACAATGCTGTGGGATGTTCTGTATGGCAAATGTGTTGCTAATTAGTCAATAAAAAAAACACTGATTGGCCATTGGCTAGGTAGGAAGTGTAGGCGGGACAAGGAGGAAAATAAAGCTGGGAAGTGGAAGGCTGAGTCAGAGAGACACTGCCAGCCGCCACGATGACAAACAGCATGTGAAGATGCCGGTAAGCCACGAGCCACGTGGCAAGGTATAGATTAATAGAAATGGATTAATTTAAGCTATAAGAACAGTTAGCAAGAAGCCTGCCACAGCCATACAGTTTGTAACCAATATAAGTCTCTGTGTTTACTTGGTTGGGTTTGAGCGGCTGTGGGACTGGCAGGTGAGAGAGATTTGTCCTGACTGTGGGCCAGGCAGGAAAACTCTAGTTACAACACAATAAACTGGTATCATAGCAAATAAAAGGGAAAACATTCAAAGTTTATCACAGTATAAAATGAGAACAGAAATTTAAACCTAAGTTCCAAAGAAAACAAGGATAATGATATTTTTATTAAAATTAATTAAAAGTGCAGTTTTCTCTAACTGCTTAGTATTCATGCTCTGAAGATTTGCTCTTTCATTTTTTGTCGATACGTTGGGCCTCACTGTCACTTTATAAATCGTGTGGGATTCATGTCTTTCATCAATCATTTGTTTCCTTATTTTCACATCCCTCTCTCTTGGAGTCCAAGTTCATACACATGACACTACTTTATACTCTACTTCCGTATATGTCTTAGTTGTTTTTTTTTTTAATTCTTAAGGAGATATTTTCTTGCTTCTTCACATGTATCATAATTCGTTATTGTATACTGGGCTTTCTAAAAATAAAACACCAACGGGGACTGAAATTAGTAACACACCCAGAATGGATTGCCTCTCCTTTCAGGCTGCTAGACTGTGACATGGTTCAATGTGACCTGCAGGGGGATGTGGGCTTTGGTGCAGTTTTAGATTGGCCCAGTTTATCCTGGCTTCAAATGTTCTATGGGTGAGATCAGAACTTTCCCCTCACTACAGAGCATTGGGTCTGCGCCCTAGTGAGGTTCTTTTTTTTTTTTTTTTTTTTTTTTAAAAAAAAAAAGATTTATTTATTTTTGCCTGTGTATATGTATGTGTACCATGTATGTGCTTGGTGTTCATGGAGGTAGAAGAGTGTATCCCAGGGGAATGATCTGGTTAGCTAGAGCCAGGGTGCCTCATTGTAGAACAGGGAAGGCTGGGTAAATTCTGTTCCTAGAATAGCAAAGCTATGGAAATCCAACATGCTGGCACAGAAGAATGAAGCAGGAGGCTGTGCTCTCTAGGTGTCAAGGTTTTAACTGGCCTGTAGCGATTAATACAATATGCTATTGGCACAAGATAAACCAATGAGACAGGATGCAGAATCCAGTAACAGGCCACACATAGGTATATCTAAGGAACTACAGAGCGATGGGATGTGACACTTACGATGGTTGAATTTAAGTATCAACTTGACTAGGCCAGAAAATTCCCCAATGAAAGAGTCAGCGTTTCTGTGAGGGCATTTTCTGATGAGATTAAGATCTACATCAGTATGCCAAGTAGAGCAGATTGCCATTCTTAACGGCATGGGCCTTGGTCAATCAGTTGATGGTTGGGTTGGAACCAAAAGGCTGACTCCCCTGTCTCTGAGGGGAGTTAGTTGTTCTTGTTTCTCTGGGCTGAACCACTATTCTCTGGGACAACACTATTAATTCTCAGCTTGCCAACTTACTCCAAAACATTGGGGTTCATCAATCTTCATGATTACATGAGACAGCTTCCCAATTTTATATTAGCATTCTCAGGGTGGCTCCTTGAAAATCCCTGACTAGTACAATAAAAGATGCCATCAAATAAAAGATGCTAAGTCCATTGGATACTAATTGGTGGGTTTCCAAAGGCTTTTTCATACATTTTTAGTGTGGTTAACCCATGCACTACCTTCTCCCCTCCCCCACCCCCTTGCCTTATCATCACTTAATCCTTTAAAAGCCATCCCAGTACCCCCCACCCTTCTTTCATTTCACACACATTCTACTATCCCTCTAATTAGTTTTTCAGTTGGGTTGTGGATAGTAGGCTTCTGCGTGCGTTTCCATACACTCTCCCTTTGTGTTGGTTCTCCTTTCCACCCCGGTTTCCCTCACACTCCCAACACCCCCCTCACACCTTTCTACCCCCCTCCCTGCCTTCATTTTGCCAATAACATTCTCTCTCTCTCTCTCTCTCTCTCTCTCTCTCTCTCTCTCTCTCTCTCTCCACACACACACACAAACACACACAGGTATACACCTGTTTTGATAACCTTGAACTCCCTCTTCTCCTGTCTCCACCTTCCAAGTCTCAGAATTACAGGTTCATACCACTATGATTAAACTCAAGGCCTTCATTTTCCCAGTTAAAAATTGACCCAAGCCTCCCCTTGCTTTTCAGACCCAGAGACCAGGACAAATAAGAGTCCTAGGAGGCCAGCCCGAACAGTTGGACACCTGAAGTGAAGTTCTTTTTCTTCTTAGATAGTTTGAAGCCACAGGAATATATATGGTTCAAATGTCTGGCCAGAGCATGAGAAACAACTTTAAAATGAAGACCAAGCTTAAGGGAGCTTCAAGGACTAGACGAAACTAAGCCAGTGGTTCTCCATCTGTGGGTCGAGATTCCGCAGGGGTTGAATATCAGATATTTACATTACGATCCCTAACAGTAGCAAAATTGAAGTTATGAAGTAGCAACAAGATAATTTTATGGCTGGGGTTCACCACAGTGTGAGAAACTGTGTTAAAGGGTCACAGCATTAGGAAGGTTGAGGACCACTGGACCAAGCTGGGCGCTGCAGTGAGGAGGATGTCAACAGAAACAGCTGTGGAGACCTGTGCGAAGTCCAGCCAGCAGAGGATTGTGGGTAAAGCCCACAATTGAGGTAGGGTGCTCAATGCTGACGGCACCCTCCTGGGGCTCCAGCCATGTACCCTAGTCAACTATGGACTAGAAGGAGTTGAGAGCTAGGCACAACCAGAGGAATTGCTGAGTGCTGCACATTCTAGGGTACGGTGAGGACCATGAGTTCAGGACGTACAAGAATAGTTCATTTGCTCACTTGTCGAGGCTGACGGTATGGAAACGATGGCCACAGCGAGGGGAGGTGGGATGCTGGTGATGGCAGTAGGTTCACAGGAGATCTACAGATTGAATGTTTCCTCCCACAGAACCAAACTCTGACCTATGCTGGGCAAACACTTCTCTGACCACAGAGGGTGAGATGCACAAGGATGGCATCATGACCTCGGCAGTATAAGTAACATTTCCACCACATCCTGGGTGGTGAAGGATTGTGACGTCATGTAGCTTGGATGTTTCTAAGAAAAAAAAATGTTAATCAGTAAGGGGTCCAAGCTAAAGACACCAGAATGATGAACTCAGCCTATAACCCGAGCATTCCAGAGGCACAGACAGGAGGACGACATGTTTGAGCAAGTTTGAGGCCAGCCTGGGGTACAGCGCAAGACTGTCTCAAAACAAGAAAAAGAGCGATGAGCTCAGCCTTTAAGTAATTGTTTAATTCGTGAAAGCAGTCAGTTGCTTATCATAAGCTGCTGTGGGTTTTTGACTCTGCCTTATAATTATGAATCTGCATTAGACATGGGACACAAATATTTTTTTGGGGGAAAGATCTCTCTGTATACATATATACATATACATATACCAGACTGGCCTGGAATTCACTAGGTAGCACAGGCTGGCCATGATCTCATGCGGTCCTCCTGCTTCAGCCTCTCAAGTGCTAGGATTAGAGACACGACACAGCACACCCATTGCCACCCTCAACCTTGCTTCTCCTGCACCTGTGGCTTCCCTAGTTCCGCCATCTCCACACAAGGCACGGTCTCAGCTTGAGTCGTGCTTGTCAAGACTCCGTGGCATCGGCCTCTGTGGCACACGGCATGGTTGGGATAACTGGGGAGGCTGTCAGGAGGCTCAGCTCTGAGGGAAGAGCTTGCTCTGCAGATCTGCTCTGGCGAGAAGTCGCCAGCTACCCAGCAACACAACATCACACCTCCTCTCACTGTGGAAACCATTTCCCCGGTGAGTAGGCAGCTGAACCATTCTTGTGAACTGCCTGAAACTTTGTGATGACCCGAGGCTCTCCTGGTCCATGCAGTGTAGGTGCCAGTAACATGGTTAAAAGTCCCTCTTGGTCTTTCCAGTGTTTCAGTTTCCAAAGCCCCAGAGTGTTTATAAAGAGAGATGATGTCTTAGATCCAGGAGGCATGTTCTTCACTGGAACCCCCTTCTCTTTCATTTGCTCTGCCATCTGGCACCCTATCCTTCATGTCTGTGTCTGGCTGTGTCTGGGACCACGATGCCACAGTATGTGCTTGACACCCTCTAAGTAGGGAAACCCAGGGACTTCTAGATCACTTCCCAGAGGATTCTCCTTTGAGAAAGGTTTTAGCAATTCTATTCAGTCTGGGAGGCACGGGGAGAGAGAGTCCTCATTTCTGGATGGGAAACGGAGGCCTAGCAGATTTTGATAAGAAGTAGAACATTGGGTCCAACTAGCTCCTAGCTTTGTGGCAGATCCTCGACTTTCCTGTGAGCTACAGGTGGCATTTCTCAATGAGAAGCAGAAATAATTTTGATCAAAAAACTAAATTCCCTGTAGAGAGATGTAGAATCTCAAACTAAAAACAAGGAACACTCAAAGAAAGGAAAATACACAAATCTAATCAAAATGTCAGGGGAAAGATGTCAATTTCCTTTGTCCTCACCATGAGTACTGTCTACACACACTTCTGTCTTTTCCTCGGGGCAAGGGCACAGAGTGGCTAGCTGGGCTTTTCTTCTGCACAGCTCATTAGGTTTTTCTCTTCTGTCTCTCACAGAGAACATCCCTAACCGACCCGCCTGCTGCTTCTTGATGATTTCATGGAAGATCCCACAGAGATTGTGAATGGCTATCATATGACCAGGAAGCTGGTGGCGCTGAGAGGGACTCTCTCCTTGTACTTGGTTCTCTATGACTCATCAGGAAGGCTCCTGGGTGCTCAGACCTGATCTAGGGCCTGCATAGTCCCTGGGCACTGTGAAGATAGGGAGTGTCAGAAGGAAGCTGCATTTCCAAAGACCTTGTAGATGCTCAGAGTGAAAGGACCCAGCAGCTGCCATAACAGGCTGTCAGTCTTCTCTCAGAGATCAGGCCTCAATTTCAGTTTCCTGAGAATTGAACAAGCAGTTTCTGGGAGGGCCATGAACAAAAGACGTAGTCCTTGCAGTAGCTCCCTTTCTTCATGTACTCTGACTGCTCAAGGTTCAGCCAATTATTTACTGTCTGGGACCCCTCACCAACTTAGAGCTACATGCATGAGTCAAGGACAGAGCCTGGGCCACTAAGTCAGCCTCAACAGTCAGTACATGCGAGGCCAGCCAGCCTCCATGGCAGCTCAAGGAAAAAGCCTGGGACTTGTCCAGGTCTGCCCAAAAGTGGTAACTGTAACCCCCAACTAACCCTAGCTAATTAAAAGTTAATAACATGATTGCCACTCGAATAAACCAATCCTGAGACTGTCTCTATGTAGTCTGTAGACTCCAAGCACCCTTGCTTTAAAAACCCTGCCCCATGGCTATTTGGAAAGTCCCAAGTTAACTCGTAATACAGACTCTTTGCTTTTACATCGGGTTTGGTCTCTTGGTGGTCTTTAGGGGACTCTGGGTACAACATAGAGTAGATCCATGGGCCCCAAGACTGCTGGGGAAATTTGGAGAACATGAAGTCAGGCCCTGAGATGTATCAGAAGAGAGTGATGCAGGGGTCACTAGGCATCCCCTGTGGATGGCCTTAAGGTTCCACCCTTCTCCCTTTCTCTGCAGTTCCCAGGTCAAGAGAGGCTGGCAGATCTATGCTGATCCCAGCCAGTACTGGGCCCAGGAATACATCACTGACCTGGAACTGAACTCTGGAAGGGTCTGGAGGGAGTAAGGAAGTGTAACATCTGTGGGCCGAATGAGGAGGAGATGCTTTATTCTGCAGTTCTGAAGGTCATCTCCTCTGTGTTCCCACCCTACAGCTTACCCACACTCTGGATCCCTCCTTGACTTTAATCTTGCATATGTATCTTATTTCGCCTTTGCACTTTTATCATTTTTTAATGGTGTTATGCAATGAGTTCTTTGTGGATATCTCATGACTTCCTCTTCATCCTTTCCCATTCCCTTCAGTTCTTCTCAGATACCCCCTGCGAATCAATGAGTGTGATTGGTTTCTGAGGGAGATGTCGAACCACGCATATCAAGCAACACATGACTATTGACTAGCTTGACTTGGTGCTATGTTTAACACACTGAAGGTGCTTTAATAAAATGTTAGCAAGATTCACAAATGTGTCAAATGTCACAAGAATGTGATGATTATTGATTTTATTTTCCTCACAAATCAGAATCACAGATTGGCAGGGGTACTGCAAGAGGATGTGGAAATACAAGAAGAGGCAGAAGCCACAGGGATGGGCAGCTCACAACAGTACACCAGATGTTTCCCAGAGGACGCTTTCCTGGGGAATTGAAAAGGACACCAGCATTTTCTAAAGCAGATCATAGTTGATATGGTCTAGGGCAGCAGTTCTCAACCTGTGGGTCGTGACTTCTTTGGTGGGGGTCAAACGACCCTTTCAACAGGGGTCACCTAAGACCACTGGAAAACACAGATATTCACATTATGATTCCTAACAGTAGCAAAATTACAGTTATGAAGCAGCAATGAAATAATTTTATGGCTGGGGGCCACCACAACATGGAGGACTGTATTAAAGGGTCACATCATTAGGAAGGTTGAGAACCACTGGTCTAGGGAATTGCTCCCCTGGGATGAATACCAGAGTAGTGTAGTCTGCATGTACATGTATGCTCATTTTCACAAATATGCAATAGCTGACATTTGTTGAGAGCTTGTGAGGTGCTGGGTTCTGTGTTCAGTGCTTGCTAATATTAGGGCCAGTCTAGCAAGCCTGCCTGCAGAAGCAGGGACTCCCTGCTGGTTGCCCCAGAGGCTTAGATATATCCTCTGCTGTCCACTTCTCTGTTTTCTAGGAGAATGTTTTCCATGGCCATCTCCGTGGTGAGGCTTAGGTGGCAAATGAAAATACAGAATTATATTTATCTTTAAGAATACTTATCTCTAAGGATAAGTATTCCTCATGTATATTTAGAACATGCAAAAATTGTTTTTTATTCAGAACTTGAATTTTGCTGGGTCTTTCTGTACTTTACCTGGCTACCCTCTTTGGAGTGAATACCTTTTATTCAAGCATCTATTTCCTGATGGAGATACCTGCCTAAGGGTTGATTTAACTGCAGAGAAGTAATTCCAGAGTTGAGTTCACATTAGTGTCAGCCAGGACCTTTCCCCAACTCCAATGTTGGCTCTTACTCCCAAAGTTACAAACTTAATTTGTACCTGGATTTAGTAACTTTAAAATTTACCCCGTGATATTAAAGTGAGTTAAGACTGAGAACCACCATCGAGTTAAATATGGGCTGGATTGAGTCAGGGCAGTCTCTTCTGAGTTTTGGTGCCTTTGATCTGTGGGTTTTGTTAACTCTGTTGGATGGCTAACGGGAGGCACAGATGTCCATGCACAGCGTATGTCTCCAGCAGGTTTGGAGCCTTCTGAGCCCTAGTTACCCTCTAGGGTCTCCTTTGTATTACTTTCTGTCCCCACGTTACCCCCTGCTGGTAGAACAATGTCACAGGCAGAGCGGGGCGATGTGGTTACTCACTCACTGTAGTTCCCCAGCTGCACCTTCACAAAGACCACAATTGTTCATTGTGACAGTTAATTCTATGCTGTCAACGTTACTGGGCTAAGTCTTACTTAGATAAAACATTATTTCAGGGTGTATCTGGGAGGTGCTTCTAAAGGAGATTGGTGTCTGAACCAGAGGGCAACCTGAATTCCATCCCCAGAATCCACAGAAAGGTAGAAGAACTAACTCCTCAAAGTTGTCCTCTCACCTCCACACATGTACCTTGGCATGTGCATGACCATACATGTGTACCACACACGATGATGATGATCATGATGATGATGATAGTAGTAGTAATAGTAGTAGTAGTAGTAGTAAAGGTAAATAAGATCGGAATGTTAATTGGAAAGAAATTTTATGACTGGATGTGGCCAGAAAGTGATGACTATGTTGAAATGTTTAGGAAGAGTCAAAGATTGGAGAAAGTTAAGCACCCCACATTCCACTCTACAAGAGTCAGCAGGATTTTGTTATATGTGCAAGTTTCCTGTTCACACATGATCTATGTGGGTTAGGTAATTGGTTTCCAAAATTCAGCTGCATCAAAATTCTCTCTAGAGTTTGTTTCCACACAGTCCCAGAATTCTCCCAGGAGACCCTGAGTCTACAGGATGGGGACATGGCTCAAGCTTCTGCCTTTCTCGTGAGCACTCAGGCGATGCTGCTACAGTGGAACCAAGAACTACGCTGTGTGATGCCCATCTCATAGCAGCTCTCCTCCAAGTGGTGACTTGGGCCTTCAGGATGCTCTGTCTTTACCTGTAGACTCTGTGAGGAGAAAGTCTGGAAGGGCACACTGACTTAACTGTGTTGGTCCAGAAGTGACACATTCCACGTAGGCTTCCAGTTCACTGGTTGACCACAGTTAGTCACATGAGCATCCTGGTAGTGAGATGAACGCCCGGATATTAGCCAGAGTAAGCTCCGCCTTCAACAAGCGTCCATGCCACTGTCCTACATGGCCGACTGAAGCGAAACAAGCCTCCCACAGTCAGACAGTGTTTGCCGAGACCAGCAAAGTCCCCTGTAAGGGCAAGCACAGAGCACACCGAGACACGTGACTCAAGTCTGGCTTTGCCTGGGCCTTGTGCTGTCTAAGCCTGCTGTCACCTCGGCCACTTTAACACCAGCTAAAACCTCTGAACCTCGGTTTGCACCAACCCTGCTGCAAAGTCACAGCATCTGAACCAAGAGTTCGGTAGGTAGGGCAGTTGGGGACTTCAGGAAAATACTGCCATTTGGAGTTTTCCACTGCTCTGTAAGGAGCCCCCAACAAACTCATTTTACCTATCAAGAGGAATTTACATGATGGTTAACATTGATTGCCAGCTTGATAGGATCTAGAATCACTCAAGAGACAAGGCTCTGGACATTTCTGTGAGGAATTATCTGCTTTAGGTTAGTGGAGGCAGGAAGATCCACCCTATATGTGGGTGGCACCATTCCGTGGTTTGGGACCCTGAACAGCACCGAAAGAAGAAGCGTGGCTGAGGCTGGCATCAGTCTTGGCTTCCAGACTGCAGCTGCCACGTGATCACTCACCTCCAGCTCCTGCCACCATGTCTTTCCTGCTGTGATGGGCTGTGTCTCCTCAAACCCTCAGCCAAGATACACCCTTGCTCCCTCATCTTGCTTCTCATCAGACATCTTGTTCCAGCAATGAGAAAAGTCACTAATACAGCATGAGGAGTTACTCTTGGGTCTTTCCGTGAGATCCCGTTTTGGAAACAGATGTTAGTTTTCCATCTCCCTGGGAAGTCACTCAACAGTCTTGCACCAGCCTCCTGAGCAGCCTCTTCTATTTACTCATTAAAATGTTTTACCAATATGAACTCACACGTTAGTAGAATCATTTCCTGCTGTTTCTCTTTCCCCCTAATTATTATAGGATGTCAGTTTAGTATTCTTGTTGCTCATGGGTACTTCATGAAATATTCTTGACTTTGTCCTTTTTGCATTTTACCAGAGGAATCTTGGTTCTGTCTAATTTTCTTATACTTAAAAACACAATATAGGCCATGCATCCTCAAACTTTTCCTGTAAGTATTTTTAGCTTTGCATTCCATGTAGTCTCTGTTGCAGCTATTCATTTCTATCTTGCTAGTGAAGAAGAAGTTTAAAAAAAAAAAAGAACAAAACACTGAATGAATGGGCATGACCCTGTTTCAATAAAACTTTATATTTAAAAAAACAGACAATAGGCTATATTTCTTCCGAGGACCAGCGTTGATGAGCCCTAGGCAATTGGTTCAATAGAAAAGTTGGCAGCACCAAAAGTAGTCTTGTTGGGTACCACTATAGGTGGAGTGAGTTTCCCCCAAATGCCCATGTATGAAAGGCTTGGTCACCAGCCTATTATGCTATGGGGAGGTGTGGAACCTTTAGGAAGTGGTGCCTAGGAGAAGAAGATAGGTCATTGGAGAAATGCCCTAAGGGATTGCAATCCTAGTTTGCTTCCTGAGGTCAAAAAGTGAGTAGTCAGTATTTTTTGATATATGTTCCCATCATGATGTACCATGCTGCCACAGGTCCAAAGCTGTAGGACTGACAACCATGAACTGAAATCTCTCAATTAGTCAGAATGAAACTCTCTTCCTTTGACAGTTGATTATCTGGTGTATTTTGTCGCAGTAATGGAACATAGACTAACACATATGTTGGCCAATTGCCTTTTCTTTGATGTAAACCACTGATTTTTGTGGAACATGGAGTCTACGAAAATAATATTGTGAAACATGCCCATTTCTATAGGTACCTTGTTTTTAAAAAATAGTCAAGTCCTGAGTAATTAAGACAGTAGTTTTTGGTCTTTGGTCTGCATGTAAATCACTTAGGGAAATTGAAAAAAAAATTCCTAAGTCCAAACTTCAGAAATTCTACAGTTTAAAATTCAGTATTTTAAATGAACATTTCATGTGATCCTGGAAGTCTCAGTCAAGCAACATAAGCATAACATGTTAGCTATGCTATCAGTGAGCTAGCTACACGATTGTGGACCAGGGACAAGTTGTTCTAACATCTTAGACAGCATTTCCCTTCCCATCAACTCTGCACTTAGTCCTTCCCAGAACTATTAGAATTTGAAAAAAATGGAACGAAACCTTTTCTTCCTTTTGAGAGAAGATCTTGCTATATGGTCCAGCGTGAAATCCTCCTGTCTCAGCATCTCAAGTGCTGGGATTACAGGCAGGTACCAACAAGCCAAGCAAAGTTGCAGGGTTCTTAACAAATGTGGACCTGAAAGAAAAAAAAAAAACACCAAGTTTGTGAAGATCAAGATTGAATTTGTCAGGGCTAGAGAGAGTGTTTGGTGGTTAAGAACACTGGCTCTTGGATTTTGAGGACCTGGGTTTGATTTTTCTGGCCTCCATAGGCTACCCACTACACACAGGCACCAAGCATGTGCCAACGTAGGGCACTACACATACATGTAGGCAAAACATGTAAAATTAAAATTTTTTTGAAGATTGACTTTATCTAGCACAGAAACATCATAGACTAGGTATGCAGTATTTTGTAGGATAATCATTGTCTCATAAAATAATATTTTGTTTGTTTCAGGAGTCTGAAGCTAGCGGCACTATGGCCATTTCTCGTCACCGACTCCTCCTTTCCCATTCATTACCCCCCCCCGTACCCCCCCCCCCGCCATTTTTCCTACCAGTGATGCTGACTTTGCAGGACAAGGACAATAGAATCATCCATTTTAGGAGTGGGACATTCAAAAAACAAGTCATTATCTCACACATCTGAGTTCGGAAATGGCAACTGACAAGCTGTTGGTTGGTGGCTTTGGAATAAGGTCTTACAGAAAAAGCCTAACAATTACTCAACTATGTGCAGAGTAGGTGTCAACCACTCTGTTGGTGGTGGGACTAGGGGTGGGTGGTGTAAACAGTTACAGGAATCTCTTCAGCAAGTGGCTAGAACACACAGAAACGCTTTACAAAGATCTTAGACTAAGCCAGGCGTGGGGATGCAGATCTGTGGTGCACCTAGGGAGGGAAGACAGGAAGATTGGGAGTTCAAGGCTGATCTAAACTATATAGTAAGTTTGAGTTTCATCTAGACCAGTGTTTTGCAACCTGTGGGTCTTGACCCCTTCCTGGGGGGGGGGGTCGAATGATCCTTTCACAGAGGTCACCTAAGACCATCAGAAAACACAGATATTTACATTATGATTCATTACAGTAGAAAAATTACAGTTATGAAGTAACAACGAGAATAATTTTATGGTTGGGGGTCACCATAGCATGAGGAACTGTATTAAGGGACTACAGCGTTAGGAAGGTTGAGAACCATGGATCTAGACTACACGAGCCCCTTTGTAATATATTTTATATTGACAAATTGTTGTATATTGTTTAAGCTCATTGAGAAGTTGGCCTGGAAGGAGGGTTGACCCCTCCTCTGTCACAGCCAAGAGTGCGTATGTCAAGTGTCCTTCAAGACCCTTGGTCTGAGGCTGGGCTGGCCCCCACCTCCTGCCCTAACTGAGGGGTGGGGAGGGGAGAAAACAGCAAAGCAGTCTCAGATTAAAAACATTGTGTTATTGAGAGCAGCTAAAAAGTAAACTATTTCTAACCAACATGACTATTGTATAATCTATAATATAAAAGTGCCTACTGAGGGAAAGAGAAGGCAGAGGCTCATCCCGGACCCAGAACTCTGAATTGGGAACTTCAGGAAGACTGCTTCGAAGGGTTCCCCAGTTGTTTCTGCTCAACGATGCTGATGATGCTACCTTTTGTGTGCCTTCTCCATTGGACTACTCCAGCTGTGGAGACAGCTGGCTGGATGTAGTGAGCATTTTGCTCTCTGTTGTTTCTATCTGCCTACTTGCCATGCATTCTTTCACTTAATAAACTCATTCAGAATGGAAAGCACAGATGTCACAGACCATTCTTTGGATCTCACAAAACATTTGCCTCAAGACAACAACAACAACAAAATTAATAATAACAATAACTAGGCTGCATAGAATGGGATAAAAATCTCTGCTGGCTCTTCATATAACAAAGGATTAGTATCCAGAATAAATAAGGAAGTAAGATTAGTTAACACCAAAACACCCAAGTGATTCTGTCAATAAATGGGCAAATAAACTGGACAGACACTTCTTAAAACAAATACCAGTGGCAAATAAACACATGAAAAGATGTTCAGTCTTTAGCTGTCAGTGAACTGCAACACAACATGATATTGAGACTCTATCTCAGCCTCACCAGAATGGCTAAAACAACAAATTCGGCTGAGGAAGTGGAGGCCGAGGACCCCTTGAACAGTGTTGGCAGAATTGTAGAGTATAGCAATGATGGAAATCAATATAAGGATTCTTCAAAAACAAAAGGAGTCATTACATGATTCAGCCATACTGCCTTTGGTATATGCTCAAAGGTATCTAAGTCAGTATACAGCAGAGATACCTGAAACCCAGGTTTATCATAACACTATTCACAAAAGTCAAGTTTTGGAATCAGTTTATGTGCCCATCAACAAGCTAATGAATAAAGAAAATGTTAGTCAGGTTTAATCCCACCTCAGGAGGGATTAAATCCTTTAATCCCAGCTCAGGAGGCAGAGGCAGGCATATTGCTGAGTTAAAGGTCAACTTGGTCTACAGAGTGAGTTCCAGGACATCGCGGGCTACACAGAGAAACCTTGTCTTGGATAAAGAAAAAAAAAAAAAGAAAGAAAATGTGATATATATATATATATATATATATATATATATATATATGAATATTATCCTTCCATAAAGAACAAAGAACTGGAGATCATTATGCTAAATGAAAAGAGCCAGCCTCAGGAGAAGAAGTGTCTCATGTTTTCTCTTACACGTATAACACATTGGGAGGGAAAAAGACAGAAAGAAAGTAGATGGGGCACTATCAGGGAAAAGAAGGTAATAGGGGAGTGCATATGATCAAAATACATTACACACATAGATGAAAATGACCCAATGAAGTCCATAGTTTTGTACAATTAATATGCACTCATAACTTTTTGATTAATTTAGCTAAACAAATCAATATTCATTAAGTATCCAGAGTATAGTTTCTTGGCAACCAGGCCATCCTTGGATCTCTGTTCCCTAATCTGTCTGTAGATGTAACCGGTATTTTTGTTGTTTCCAGGACGCAGGAATTCAGTTCTGTGTGTACTTGATTGACACCAGTGCCTGGTAGAGTTGGTGTAGAACTGTCAGTGTTTGACTTAGAAGCTGTGAAGATTGAGGAATAGGCAAGGGAATTTCTGGTTTCACCCTTCTCTTCACCTCCTCTGGCTTGGGAAGCTAAGCTTAGAGTCATTTCAATTTCTCAGGGCTGTCTCCCTAACCTGTCCTAGACCTTTCCATAGTGACTGGGGTAGTGACAGTCTCATAAGCCAGCCTCTTCTTCCTCTGCCTGAGACAGCTCCTCCCTGACTCCCTGCTGCTCCCAGGCCAGGCTGGAAGTCCCCTCCTGGCCTTTCTCTGCATCCTCAAAGGTCAAGATTCCCTAAGACCACCCACAGCCACCCTGTGGGCCTTTTCAGACTCTCCTACCCTCATTCCCAGTGACTTTACATTTCCTTCCTCTTCCAGAGATGGACGGGAAGACCCATTTTTACCTGACCTTGCCTATTACATTCACAACAGTCACCTATGGATTTGTTAGGGGCCAGCTGGGGGATGGTGTGTGGTCACAGAAACTTGAGGGTCTGGGCCAACTCCGAGGGAAGACACAGGCTGAGGACAAGACAGTTTTCATTGAAACAAATGAATCACTTCTATTTTCTTCTTTCTTTCTTTCTTTCTTTCTTTCTTTCTTTCTTTCTTCCTTCCTTCCTTCCTTCCTTCCTTCCTTCCTTCCTTCTCTCTCTCTCTCTCTCTCTCTCTCTCTCTCTCTCTCTCTCTTTCTTTCTTTCTTTATTAGCCAATGATAAAATCAGAAGGAAGTAGAGGGACCAATGCAGCTCAAGGATAAGGACTGGGGGGAACCGGAAGGCAGTTGGAGATTGCTCTTTAATCGTCTGGCCCCTCTCAGTTCTTTTCCTGCTTTACAGTTGGTCACTACCTCCCCCTGCAGGAAATGACACTAAGTGAATAATCTGTCTCTTGTTCCAGCTCTACTGAGGAACTCCAGTCTAAGAAGAGACCGACCCTGCAGATCACCCCTGACAGATCTGCAGATGGCCGCTGGGATGCAAGTGTACCAAATAGGACAAGACCTCAACCTTTCTTCTGAGATATATAAAATAGGAAGCTGAAGTATTTCAGAAAGAAAACCTCCCAAACCTATAGCCTAAGATATTTTGAAAATCCCCTGTGAACTTGTTTCCCATGGTTACTTTTGTCTAAGTATTTTGGTGATGTGGTCTAACCCGAGCTAGAGACAAGAACCACAGCTGAAGGTAGACTCGCCTGAGGAGGCCCAGGAACGGAGATGCAGGTGAGTGAGGAGAACAGCAAGGGCTTCAGAGTGTGGGCAGAACGAGATGCAGCCTGGGCACTCACTCACCATCGTCCATCTTGGGGCCAGCTTGCATCCTACTCTCTTAATAGGGAAACCCTGGGCTATGGGGAGGTGGGAGCTGGGGGGTGATGGAGAGGAAGTGTTTTAGCACAGATGTATCCTGTTGACTTGTACATGCAAGAGGGGTCTTGGGTAACCACGGGGCTCAGAATTTCTGCAAGCACAGGTCAGGTGCTCACTCAACTTGGGCTGTTTACAGGGAAGTGGTTTCCACAGTACGAGGAGGTGAAATGTCAGTGTCATCCCAGAGTCACACTTTGAGGGCTCCTTCTCACTAGAGTTCTGCAATCATAGTTTCCCCTAGAGAGCAGAAAGTTCTGTCGTATTCCACAGCTGTTCTAACCGCACAGATTTGAATAAGCAAAGATGTCATAACTCTTGGAGAATACAATATGATTCCACCCCGACCTGGTTAGAGCAGTGCCAGCAAAGTGCTGAGCTAGCAAGCAACAAGAGTACAGCCAGCCTTTCAGCTGGCTGCTCCTTCCAGAGAGACTCCTCAGGAGCACCCCCCACTCTCCACCCCTCCACCCCCGCCTCCCACACAAAGTACACTAATCAAACGGCATTAAGGCCTGTCAGATATGAGAGTTCATGTTCTTAGCCTTTGACCAAGGAAGTCTGCACCTGAGAATTTATTTCCTACCTAGAAAAATCCTACCCTGAGGGAGGGGTCATATGCACACAACATGTTTAATTTCCAGTACATTTACATCAATTTAAAACTAGATGTACTTTACATAATCAACAATATAGAAATGGCTAAGAAAAATTCTGTTGTCTGTGAGGTAGCCTTTATAAATGGTGTGATGTCATGAGAAATGTCTACATTATGATACAACACTTGAAAAACCCAAGATGCAAATTGTAGCTCATTTTAAGCAAGACCCATCTACCCAGGATCTGGGGATCTGATGACTCTTACGCAATCCCTTTTTGTAGATGCTGTTCCCAGAAAAGAAAGGGACTAGAAGCTATAGGTAGGTCCCTTCTGTGCATTCACTACTAAAGGACTCCCTGTGTTCCTCAATATGGGCAGTCTCCACCAGTGATTCATTGTTTGAAGTTCGCTCACTTCCCCCATCCTCCACATCTGCCAGTGGAAGTGGGTGGTGCTGATGACAGCCCAGCTCTGCCCCTCTGTGTGCGTTCCGGAGTGGGTGTGTAGCATCATTTTCTGGTGGTTACCACAACACCATAAAGAGTAGTAATGTTCCTTTAGCCTCAGATATGGACAATGGTCTCTCCTTGGGCAACAGGAAGTACACAACTCAACACCTCCAAGAGCAAAGGCCCCCAATGACTGAACTTTTCTAATCTACAGAACAAAAGAGAAGAAATATATACATCACCTACAAGTAGTGAATGCCCTTCATATGCCAGCAAAGAAAATCAACAGTAACCCACACCTCAATCTGTTCTATATCCTTCTCCAAAACAGAGGCCGGTATTTTCTTTGGGAAGACACCCTTCCTTGTGTTTCTCCAACTTTAATTGATATGAAGTTATGTAGACATCTGTACCTTGATCAACCTAAGCAAACAGCAAAACCCGTCACCAGTAATTGGTTAGGAAGTGAAATTGAAAAGAATCTAAAGTTTTGTTTCGTTTTGTAACACATTCTTCCCTGAGGACAAACAAACAAACAAAGGATTCATGTAACTCTGGCAGGTTCTGGCTGTCTTCCTGGAAACCCATCTAAGGGAGATGTGATTCCAACAGGCAGCTGCATCCAGGTCGCCAGGGGCCACAGCTCGCTTTGTAGCTGACAGTCAAGGTTCATTAGCTCAGGCCTCTTCAACTTAGGTTGGATTGTCGTCCTCCTTAAAACAGCTAACAAGCACCCTGAGAAGGGCAGAGCACTCTACCATATAGAAATATGGTCCTGGCTGAAGTATGGAACGAACTGAATAGAAAAGGGCCATTAAGTGGTTTTTAAACTCTAGTGTATGACAGCATGCACCAGAGGTTCATGAAAACACAGCTTGATGGCCCCACTGCCTAAAGGCTGAGAAAGGCTTGGAATTTGTGTTTCTAGTTCCTAGGTGATGCTCACTCAGCTGTGAGGCACCACCTTTGGAGAACCGTCATCGCTTTAGCAATCTGCTTTGGACTCTTTTGTTCTCTTCAGATGGAAATCACAGATAGTCCAGGGGAGCCCCTCCGTGTCCGCAAGCCTGGCCCCCCACACACCAGGTTAGAACTTAAGTTTACAGCTTTGTCAGTCACCTTTGGTGGCTGCTCTTTCTCAGTCCCCTGCCACCACAGCTCTTGCCTTCTGCGGCCTCTTGGTTTTCTGAGGCCTTTCTCCATTCTTTGTGGGCTCTCACCTTCTCTGAACTTGTGCTGTTGTTTGAAGACACAGCTCAAAGGTACTGCTTCCAGACACGCTCTGAAGCCCTCTGACTCTCCGCTACCTGCTGGCGGAGCCTAGAGCAGGCAGCCCTGCATTTGTCTGTGCTTTGTGTTGCCAGCTGAGCCCACTTTATCAGTGATAAAAGACCGCAAGTCACCAATAAAACCACTTGGATGAGACTTTATTGGGCCTTAACAGCAGGACATTTTAGGGTATCTAAGACTGATCTAAAATAAGTGTGAGGAGGGCTGTTTGTTTGACCAGCCATGCAGATGGATAGCCTCCTGCCTGCTAACCACACACCTTTTGCTTATTGCCCTCAGTCTGTACAGTTGTCCCGGGCCTGTCCACTCTAGCTGTCATGAACACGTGCTTCTTCCCTTTGTCCTAAAGACATCTTAAAGATGGACAGGGGCATCCAGAGCAGCGATAGACAATATCATCTGAAGCTGTTGGGCTGCTTGAGGCAAACTGATATCTTTTTGAGCGATCTCAGAGTATCTGGAATGATGGTGACTGAAACAGAGACACGCACATAGTGGACTGAAACAGAGACATGCACACAATGAACCTTGGAGCTTATGCAGGAGTTTCCACAGTGGCCATGATGGCTGTGGCAGTTTCTGCAGGTAGACTGAAGTCTCCTACAGTTTGGGCAGCTGGATTGGAGCCTCCCTGGACAGCCATGAGATATTTAAAAGCAGCTCAAGCGTTCATGTCAGCTTCCCTGATTAGAACAGAAATGGCTGGTTGACCGACAGCTCCATAGTTTGCAGGTAAAGTAAGGCTTAAGTAATTGCCTCTTTTGCTGGTGGAACTTCAGGATAGCAACAATGTCATTTACAACCCTGCCAACTCGGGGACAAGGAGGCTACCGTAATGGTAGCCTGTCCTTTTTAAAAAATACTTTTGTTTGTTTGTTTTGTGTGCATGTGGAGGGAAAATTTGAAGATGTTGGTTCTCTTCTACCACATAGGTCCTGGGGCTAAACTCAAGTCATGAGGCTTGATGGCAGGTACCTTTACCCACAGACCATCTTGCCAGCCCCATTTATGGTTCTCTATTGGACCACTGGCTCTGCTTGGTCTGGGGTACTTAGTTGCTTGATTGGGCTATTGCTGCCGGTCAATAGTTAAGAGAATAGTCTGTAAGTGAAAGCGGAGTTGGGCAACTCGCTTGTATCATTTATGCTCTGACCTTGGCCAGGTTGCTTAAGCTTTCCGAGCCCCACTATTCCTTTCTGTCAGGTGGAGATGACTAATCGTGCAGCCTAGGGTGTCCTACTGCTCTGGCGGGTGTTTTAATCTGCTCTCCATTGCTGTGACAAAACACCCAAAAAACTCACCTTAAAGGAAGAAAGGTTTATTTCTGCTCTTGGTTTCTGAAGTTGGCCAGGGTACTGTCAGCCAAATGGTGAGGCTTCATCATGGCAGAAATGTGAAGAAAAGCAACCAAGAAATAGGTCTTGCTTCTAATCACAGAAGTTGCACCCAACTCCCTAAACCTGGTAAAGTCTGACTTCAATACAGTTCAGGAGGTCAGAGCCCCCATGAACCAGTCACCGCTGAACACTGCTGTACTGGGGACCAATCCTTTGGTACATAAGCTTTGTGGGGAGGGATGTGTGGCCTGGTGGTGCCTTTAATCTCAGCACTCAGGAGGCAAAGGCATGCAGTTCTCTAAGTTTCAGGCCAGACAGGGCTACAGAGTGAGACTCTGTCTCAAAACAAAAACGAAAGGCAAGATCGAATGGACAATGTATAAAAAAACACGGAGTTTTGAGTAATCCTCAAAACTGTTCTTAGAAAGCTTGATTTAGTGGTATGCATAACTAATACTCCCTTTGATGATATTTATTTAAAAATGGACTTTTTCTAGAGTAGATTCATTATGAGTTGATTCACAAAATAGCCACCACTTCAGTGTTCCAGAACATACGTCTAGTACAAAGTGAATGCCTCCATGGAAGCCCACCCATCTTCACCTTTCCCAACCCTTGCCAACACCCCTAACTTCTATCTCACATCTTTTTATTATTTACTGTTATTCCTCTTCACCAGTAATTCCAATTTTCCAGAAAAAGAAAAAATAAAATAAAACTCAATGCCAGTCACTTTTAAAAGAGTTTATTTATTATTTCTCTGGTATAGACAAAGCATCCATTGTTTACTTGTCAGTTTGTCACCTTGTCACCACGCCTAGCTAGACAGAACAGGCTGGTGACAGCCACTTTGCTGTCACTAGACACAGTCTGAGCAAGGGGGGGGGGGTGGGGAATGGGTATTGGGAAGTGCCCTGAGGTCTTCAGAACAAAGAGTCACAAACACAAGTGTGACAATAAAATAAATTACAAAATTAAATAGTATTAAATTAAATTAAAATTCAAGTTAAGAGTCCCTGGGTGTGGCTACTTGGCAGCAAACAGCTTGCAGGAGATGGAGCTGTAGAGGTGGCGGGGACGTTCCTGAGGCTTAGGTCCTGGCTCCCCACAAGGCCCATGGAGGTTTCTGGGTTCCTCGCTGCCTCCAAGCCTCTCAGGCATTCAGCTCCAGGTCAGTGATGTATTCTTGGACCCAGGTTTCATTGGGGTCAGCGCAGACCTGCCGGTTTCTCTTGGTTAGGAAGCTGTGGAGAGAGATGAGGGTCAAGAACTGGAGCATCCTATGGGGAGTCCGATGTCCTTCTCCATCCCACTTGTCCTCACAGTGACGCTCTGGATGTCCTTCTCCATCCCACTCGTCCTCACAGTGACGCTCTGGATGTCCTTCTCCATCCCACTCGTCCTCACAGTGACGCTCTGGACAGCCTTTCTCACTGGCCCCCTTTAGAGGATCCTGGGCTTCCCTTTGTATTTTTTTTTCTCCCTGTGGCTGAGAAACCCTCCCTCACCCTGTTCCACACCCCACCATATCAGAGAAAGCAGGAGAACAGAACTTACATGACACCTGGCTCAGAGCACTGGCTGCTGGTCTCAAAATAGTCAGCGACAAATTTGCGGGGAATCTGCCGGCCATAGGAGAAGCAGCAGGAGACTGGGGTGTCAGCACCATCTGCAATGGAGGAGGTCAGAATGAGTTCTTGACAGGGTGAGGAAGGCTAGGGCCCTGACAGCATTTGGGACCAGAAATCCCCTGTGTCTTCTGTCTCTTCTCTCTCTCTCTCTCTCTCTCTCTCTCTCTCTCTCTCTCTCTCTCTCTCTCTCTCTCTCTTTCCCTGTAGGCTTTCTCTTTCTCTGTGGGTTACCCCATGTTCCTTCCACAGCTTTCTCTGATACAAGAATTTAGCAAAAAGGACACTTGGGGCATGGCTTAAGGCATCCTTGAGACAGAGCTCCTTAGGCATCCTAGGGCTGGCTGGTAAGCGCATGCTACCAACTGCTCTCACTCACTGTGACTCCAAGTCCCGGGTACCTACAAAAGGTTAGACATCCCCACCCCACAGAGAGGAAAATAAAAATCTTAAAGAGAAAGATCAATTTATTTTTCTCTTGTAGACTCTAAAGCCACAGAAAAAACTGTTGTGGTCTTCCCAAGACCAGAGAGTGGGGGACACCCGCTGTAGTGGTGTGGACACCCGCTGTAGTGGTGTGGACTCACATGGTGCAGAGAAGACTTCACTCCAGAGAGCCATGGTGCAGAGAAGGACAGCAAGGGCAGCCGTAGGGACCTTCATGACGCAGAGCAGGTGATAGAGTGTGGGCTCGTCAGCAGAGACTGGTCCTCACTGCCACTTGTGTCCTTCTGGTGTCAGAAGCCATGTACCCCTTCTCTTTATAGTTAGCCCTGGCAGATGGGGAAATGGAATCCGGGGGTGTGGAGGGAAATTTTTAATAACAGCAATGGTGTCATGTTGAATATTGCACAACCCAGGGTCCCCAGTGACCACAGGGGCTCAGGATATCCAAGAATAGCATCACTGAGATAGAGCCTCAGCTCTCAACTCGTGACCTATTCTTACTTCTTGTGAGGAAATAGTTTCTCTTATGAACGGGAGGAGCTTAGGACACTGTCAACCCAGGGCTATTCTTAGCTGATCCCTTCTCATAAAAACCACTTTGTGAATGAGCACTCCAGCCCCGTTCCTTGCCATGGAACGGAAACTCTGTCATTTCTCAGCTTTTCTAACCACACGGACGGAATAGCTGTAGAAGGTGGCACAACAGCCCTTCCCCCCACCACCATGAGGGATGGAGTTAAAGCATTCCCAGCTAGAGCGATGGGGAACATGAGGTCACACTTCAGATATTTGTCCAACCATCAGTCACAGAGTGACTAGGCCACTGGGTTAAACAGTAGTTGTGGGTCATAATGATACTTCAGGTGTGGGTGTCAATATGTGAGGAGCCTAAAAATATTTATGCCCATTAATTTAGAAAAAGCCTTTCTAGGAAAGGTGTGGAAACAACCCAAATATGAAGGTATCTTTAAACACAGAGACAGCTGGCCAGGTGTCATTATAACTCTGAACTAAGGAGACTGAACTTTCACTATGAAAGATTTATAAATCAAATTATAGTGTGTTCATTGGATTGCTTATTTATGAAGCTCTTAAAATGAATAAAAATGACATAAATACAGCCATAACATCAGTGCTAAAAATGTCAAGAAAAATTGTACAACTTTTACAAAGCAAAGAATTCTAGAAATATACACAGATTTCCATGTCAAACCCATGCATTATAAGTAATATGGAAATAAAAACCATTAGAAATAAAAGCTTTAAAGAATTAGTAATACTTTGTGTGATGGGCCTGTGAGTGATTAATTTTCTTATATTTTGAGATTTTCTTATTTTATTTAGTGAGATTATTACCTTCCAGGTCAGTTATATACCCATGAACTCATTTAAAGCATTTTTTTTTTTTAGTTTAAAGCATTTTTCAATATCATCAGTTTAAAAGTAAGCTGTTGTCAAATGTTTTAATTTTAAATACTTTTAATTTCAGTTTTTTGGAGGCAAGGTCTCACTAGGTAGTCAAAATTATGACTCAGGCTCAGGCTCAAGAGTGCTAGGATGGCAAGCATGTGGCACCATGCCTGAAAGCAAGTGTGTGTGTGTGTGTGTGTGTGTGTGTGTGTGTGTGTGTGTGTGTGTATAGTCTGCCTGTGTGTGAGTGTATGTATATGTGTAGTCTGCCTTTGTGTGAGTGTATGTATATGTGTGTGCATATGGGAGACCAAGATTAACGTCAGGAACTATAACACCATGAGTCTTCCATATTATTCCTTGAGGCAGGGTCTCTTAATCAAATCCAGAGCTCACTAATATGGCTGGTCTTGCTAACCAGCTTGCTCTGGGGATCCCCAATCTGCCTTCTAGGACTAGAATTATTAGGCAGGCTGTGGCAATGCAATATTATGATAAAAATGTCTCATACATTCTAAGAGACTAGAACTTTTACTGGAGTTCACACCCAGAGTTAATAATGTACCTTGAGATCACTTAAGACTTCAGACTGCTTCCTACTGTGTACTCAGCCTGCTTGTTTAACCTGCCTTTAAGAGAACAATCTAACTATCAACATTATTTGTCTTGGATTTCCCATGTAATCAACATTTACATCCTAAGAGGATGCACAGCTTTAATATTAAATTATGTATTCTTCCATGTCCCCAATCCAGAACAATGCATGTATATCGTTTGCTGAAAGCAGCAAATACAGAGGTTGAAAGCAACCTTCTAAAACGATTACCCATTAGGCTGGGCAGTGATGGCACGTGCCTTTAATCCCAGTACTCAGGAGGCAGAGGCAGGCAGATCTCTGTGAGTTCGAGGCCAGCCTGGGCTACAGAGTGAGTTCCAGGAAAGGTGCAAAGCTACATAGAGAAACCCTGTCTCAAAAAAAAAAAAAAAAAAAGAAAAGAAAAGAAAAAAGAAAGAAAGAAAAAGAAAAATCACACCTCATCAAAACGTAGAGCTGTAGAGTCACACAGCTCCTGTACTCGGGGGTTATTGCAGCAGAGGGGCAGAAAGATGGTAAGGGCCAGAGGACTAAGAAGTCTGCAGTGAGATCCTAGAAATATCAGAGAAGCTACAGTGAAGTCCCACCAACATGGCTGCCTGACCATGACCTGAACAAGGACGACACCAATAGACAAGCCATTGGAAGGAGGAAAGCGTAGGAGGCCTCAACACTAGACAGAGAACTAGAGGCAGCTAAGGAATGCTAAGAGAGGAGAAAGAGTCTTCCTCAGGGGACAGCACACCAACTGGTTATCTAATACTAAGTGGTCAGCCCTGAAAACATGCATACAAGTGACACATAGACTGAGCAGGTTATATTTATGTATTTAAGAACACACACACACACACACACACACACACACACACACACACACACATATGTGAGGACAATTAAAGAAAAAGAGGTCATGAATTTGAGAGAGAGAGAGAGAGAGAGAGAGAGAGAGCACAAGGGGGTAAGTGGAGTGTGTGGGGGAATAAAAGGAACGGGGAATTTATATAATTATATTAATATCAAGAAATTTAAAAAAAAATCACACAAGATCTGAATGTACCTGGATGGAGTGGGAAGGTGTGACTTTGTGGGTTCAGTGGAATGACAGACCATTTTGGGGGAGCAGGATGGTGAAACTAAATTGAGGTGGGCTGAACCAAGGAGGCTTCAAAAATCTCCCCCAGAAGAATTGGAGTGCGTAGATTAGATAGAAGAAAATGGTGGAGGGCTTCAGGCATAAGCAAAACAAGGACACACCTTAGGAACTCTGTCCTTCCCAAGTGTTACAGAGTTACAATTGGTTTTCATTCTTCATTCTATTACCGTTATTATCACTATATTACATGTGTGTTTATGTGTAAGCCATGTGCCATGTGCCAAAGCATGTATGTGGAGGTCAGAGGACAGAATTCATTCATCATTTTCCTCATTTCAGGGAACTCAGATAGTCAAGCATAGGAGGCAAATGATGTCGCCTGCTAAGAAATCTTGCCAGCCCTCTAAGGCATTTTTTTCTTCTTCTTTTTTTTTTTTAAGATTTATTTATTATGTATACAGTGTTCTGCCTGCATGTATGCCTGCAGGCCAGAAGAGGGCACCAGATCTCATTATAGATGGTTGTGAGCCTCCATGTGGTTGCTGGGAATTGAACTCAGGACCTCTGGAAGAGCAGTCAGTGCTCTTAACCTCTGAGCTATCTCTCCTGCCCATCCTCTAAGGCATTTTGAAATGAGGTACACTTCACTACCTGTCCCCTGAAATGAAACACCATCAGAACAATAATATGATGTGCTGTTTATAACATCAAAGGCTTCCTAAGATTGAACTTTCCTGATTCTAAGATTTCGTATTAGGAATTCTCATATCAGGAGGGGCTTGAGAGATGCCTCAGAAGTTAAGAGCACTGGATGGCCTTGCAAAGGACCTGAATTCAGTATCCAGCACCCACATGACAGCTCACAACGACCTGTAACTGTAGTTACCAGGGATGCTCTCTTCTGACTTTCTCGGGCATAAGGCAGTCACATGGTGTATATACATACGTGCAGGCAAAATGCTCATATGCATACAATAAAAATTAATAAAGTTTAAAAAAGAATTCTCATCTAAGAGGGAATGGAAATAAATTACTAGTGACTAGAGGCTAAGTTTAATGGTTTAAAATGTGCTTCACTCCTATGTCCTTAAACATTTCTTATTGTTACCATATAGCATTTTTTAACTTTTTTTTTTTGAGAACATTAGTACTGTTGTTGGGAGCACAGATGTCCTGTGCTCACAGGCAAGCTCTGGGAAACCAGAAATGTTAAACACACAGGGTTATCTCTTCAATGGGAGAGATGTATAACCTGTTTTCCACCCAGAAGGCTGGGAACGGAGGTAGTTAATAGCTTGGTGATCTGTGCTTTCTGTAGGGCCATACCAAGGTCCCACAAGCAAGACCAGAGGTAGAATGGTGTAGGTGAACTTTGAATTATTTGTATGGCCAGGGGCTCCCCCAACTCTCCCACAACCACCACTGGAGATACTTAATAGTCTAGGTGACCTTTGTATAATCTGCATGTCTAGGGGCTCCCCCAGATCCCACAACCATGACAGGAAGTGACTAATAGCCCAAATGACCTCTGTGCTATCTGTGTGACCAAGACCACACCAGATTCTCCCCTGGGCCCTTAAGATAACACATGTAGCCTCTCTCTAGAACCCATCTTCATGGAAGAAGTGACATGTATTTTGAGAAGAGTTTCAATGTAATTATGCTTCCTTGTGCACAGGGGATTGTCACACCAGGAAACTTTCCGCCCCGAAACTGTACTATACTTAAATGTGCCTAAAATAAAGTGCCCAGTGTCAGACTCTAGAAGTTTGAACCAACATGGGCTGTTGAGTAGTGTTGAACTGGGTTTCCTTCCGACCTCCTTTGGACTGACACTCCACTGGTCCCCACATACTGTGGTACATCATTCCCACTCCTCCTCAACTTCTCCCATGGCCCCCAACTCCCTCTCAAATTCATGAACTCTTCTTCTATAATTATTACTGTTATATACATATATATATATTATATTATATTATATTATATTATATTATATTATATTATATTATATTATATTATATTATATTATATTATATACAACCTACTGGGTCCATTTAGCATTGCTCTTAGGTACGTGTGTTTGGGGCTGATCACTTGGATTTGGATAACCCATTGGAGGATCATCCCTGGAAAAAACTGATTGTCCCTCTCTCAACAGCTTGCCTGTAGTTTTTCATCTAGCAGGTGGGGCTTTGTGAAATCTCCCCCATTCACATTGGGTTGTGGACTGGTGCTTCTAGAAGCACGTGTCCTAGTCAGTCCTCTGGCTCTTTTAGTCTTTAAAGCACACAGGCTCTGTTTCCATGACTGCTAATGCTGGTAGCAAGAGGCGTAAAGCAAAGACAAGATCAAGGGCAATGGCAGTTTCACCGGGGATGGGGCATCCAACTTCCTTCCCACTTGCTATCAGTTCTAAAGAAAAGTGTCATAATCACTTGTTTCATTGGAAACTACATCCCAGGAAAACCAAGAGTGGTTAGACATGCCTGTAATTCCAGTACTCTCAAGCTGGAGGCAGGAGAATCAGAGGTTCATGGTCATCCTCAGCTACATAATTAGTTTGAGGCTAGCCTTGGGTATGTGAGACCCTGTCTCTCAAAACAACGCACAGTCATCCCAGACCACCTTGAATGTGCCCAATCTCATCAGGACCTTCTGAACAGACCATGTTTCTTTGTCTATCTACTGTTTCTGTCTCCCAACCATCAGTCATACACACACACACACACACACACACACACACACACACACACCCATCACTCTCTCACTTCTTAGGAAGCCACCTTCATACCTATGATTCAGTTTCTGAGAGCTGGATTCTAAGAGCCGAGGGAGCTAGAAGAGGAAACGAAAACTGCCAAGTCAGTCACTTTTCGGCAATGGACACTTTCTACTTCCAGCATTACGGCACTTCCAGCAATGCGTCCTCAGTCATCTATGTAAAGTTTCGTTTTAAAATTTGAATGATGCCCTGTTGGTTTTAAACAAATTCAGACCATGTCTTCTTGGTGGGGTCTAGGTAATAAATCCTAGCACATGATGAATGTAACATGGTGGGTCTCCTGACCTAGTCTCTAATTCTTAGAATTTCATTCTTTGAAATGAAGGCGATTGATGGAATATATAATCCTTAGTGTCTATAGGGTTGTAAGAGTTTTTATATCAATCCCCAAGCCAGGAAATAGCCCTTCACTCTGTTTTCACTTGGATTGGAAAATGCTTGTATGTATAGTATGTGCTTAACACACACACATTGGATGAGTCATGGAAAGGTTGAGTTAGAGGAGTCTTAGAAATGCTCTAGGTGGCAGACTATGTTTCCAGGAAAGATGGCTTGCTTGGGGTCACACACAGAACTGGTCAGCAATACACTTCATCGTGGGCATTATTTCTACTGCATCTGCAACCAAGTCACAACTTCTGACATGTAGTCAGGCTTAATAAATATTTGGTAAGTGAATAAATTGCAGATTGGATAAAATGTATTATGCTTTAAAACTCATCATAGAGTTGAAATACTGATAGGAAGAGAAGGATAAAAAAAAAAGATCATAGTGGCAAGATCTTCATCTTTAGGGGAAACACCAAGATTGATTAGATGGTTGGGACAGAAAGTAGCCAGTAGTCAAGACAATGGATCCCCCCTTGGTGTGGAGGGGCTTAATTGGTGTCCTAGATTTCCAGTTCACTCCAGCCTTCTCAAGGACCCACCACAGTCCAGCAGAGTATCCCACACATGAGTCCAGGGAGTTCTGGCGGGGAAATTCATTTTTGTCATTGCCTCCAACTGTTCTGTTCCCCTTTCTCACTTCCCACACTTCCCATGATCCAGCTCTGCCAATTGGTTTCCTTCTAGTTTCCCTGTCATGGTCCCACTTCCCTGGGTATCAGTCTCAGCTCTTGTTTGGCAGCAGTGGCCCCTGGGTGGGCTAACTGGTAATAACTCCCTGGTTAGGTGTACCTCTGGCTGTCCATAGGTGCAGTAGACAAGGCCCCATCACTCATCAAGGCAGAAACAGCATCCTAGAGTGAGGGCCCCTTTCTCACATCCAGGAGAGACAAGGAAGGACTCAATGATGCCATCTCTTCCTTTTGCAGTGAGCCCTTCACTTCCTGCCTAAGTTCTTGCCATTTCCTCTGGTCTGTGTATGTGTTCATCCACAGTAGATAAGGTTGTATATCTTGATACTGGACTCCATCCACTCTGGAGTACTGTATCATCTATCCCCAGAAAACATCTTGTCTTATCCAGCTTCCAAACCAGAGACCAGGAAGTGACAGTCACTTTGACTCCTCTCTCTGCTCCCACAACTTCAAACTTCCTACATCTATTAGTTACCTACCCTAGTCTACATTGGATATTAAAACTGGGGTGTGAAGGTGTGCTGGAGAGGTGACTTAGAAGTTAAGAAAGGGCTCTTGCAGAAGACCTGAGTTCAGTTCCCAGCACCCACGTTGGGCAGCTCACAGCCACCTATACTTCAGCTCCAGGGCATCAGATGCTTCTGGCTTTTATGAGCACCCACTCTCAGATACACATACCCACACATAGACACACACACACACACACACACACACACACACACACACACACACAAAATTAAAAGTAAAATAAATCTTTAAAAAACAAACCAAAAATAAAATGAAATGAAAGCACCTCAAATAATTTCTTTTTTTATTTTTATTTATTCTTCTCTCATATATTCATCCTGACCACAGTTTCCCCTCTCTCCTCTCCTCCCAGCCCTCTCCGCATCCACTCCTTCTCCATTTCTTTTCAGAAAAGGACAGGCCTCCCATGGATATCAACCAAACATGGCATATCAAGTTGCAATAAAACTAAGTACCTCCCTTATAGTAAGACTGGACAAGGCAGCCCAGCATGAGGAAAGGGGTCCCAAAAGTAGGCAAAAGAGTCAGAGACAGCCCCTGCATCCACTGTTAGGAGTCCCACAAGAAGATCAAACTAAACAACAGTAACATATATGCAGAGGTCCTAGGTCAGCCCCATGCGGGCTCCCTGGCTGTCAGTTCAGGCTCTGTGAGCCCCTATGAGTTCAGGTTAGTTGATTCTGTGGGGTTTTCTTGTGCTGCCCTTGAACCCTCTGGCCTATACTCCTTTCTCCATGTCTTTTGCTGGATTCCCTGAGCTCTGCCTAATGTTTGGCTGTGGATCTCTGCATCTGCTCCCATCAGTTGCTGGATGAAGCCTCTGTGACTATTGGGCTTGGCACCAATCTATGAGTATAGCAATAATGCAATCATTTCATTGACTTTTTTCCAGTCATGTTTGGTTCTATCCTAGGTCTCTGGACTATCCAGCCTCTGGGTTTGGCCCTCCAGGCAGTGTCAGGCATGGACTCCTTCTCATGGCATGGGTCTCAAGCTAGACCAGTCATTGTTTGGCCACTCCCGCAACTTCTGAGCCACCTTTACCCCAGCACATCTTGTAAGTAGGACAAATTGTAGGTCGAAGGTTTTGTGGCTGGGTTGGTGTCCCAGTCCGTCCATTGGAAGTCTTGCTTGGTTACAGGAGGCCAGTTCAGCTCCATATCCTCCATTACTAGGAGTCTTAGCTAGGGTCATCCTCATAGATTCCTGGGAGTTTCCATTGCACTAGGTCTCTAGCTTCTCTCTGAGATGCCCCTGCTCCAATTCCAGTTGCCCTGTCCAATACGCTCTCCCTCCATCCACCCCAACCTGATCCCTCCTTTTCCCATGCCCGCCCTCCATGCTCCCCATCTGCGCCCAACACCATCCACCCACGATATCTATTCTATTTCCACTTCCCAGGGAGATTCATGCATCTCCCATTAAACTCTCCTTGTTATAATTTATCTTAAAAAAAAAAAAAAAAGCAGCAGCAGCAGAGTCTCCACATTGCTGACATCCGCACTGCTGGGGTCAGCCTTCTGAGTTACTCAGCAGGGCCACAATCAACAAACTAGAAGCAGGATTTCCTCCCAGCTCTGCCAAAGTGCTCTTGCTAAAACCCCAGACTGTTTGCTCTTCCGGTGAAACTCCTCAGATCCATTCAATTGTTGTTTCCAGTGACAGGGAAACTTCCCTGTGACCTGGCCCAAGCCTGCCTCCCTGGCTTTCAAGCCTTTCTTCAGACTTCCTGAATGCCAAGACCATGCTTCTGGGAACTACCAGGGGCTGTCGGTGATGAGGGCCAACTTGACAAGGCAGAGTATCCTTTTTCTGCAAAACACAAGGCAGAGTGAAACATCATGAGCACAAGTCCATCCCATGGAGGCATGGGGATCCATATTTAGGCCAATAAAGAAAATTTCTAGTTTTTGGTGTACATATAATTTTACTACTTAAAAAATTTATTTATTTTATATATATGGGTGTTTTGTCTGCATGTCTGTCTGAACACCAGAAGAGGGAACTAACCCCATACAGTTATAGACAGTTGTGAACAGCCATGTGGGTACTGAGAATTGGACCTGGGTCCTCTGGTAGAGCAGTCAGTGCTCTTAACCACTGAGTCATCTGTCCAGCCCCCAGTATCTTCATTCCTTAAATGTAAATCAGTTTGCTCCTCTCCCATTCCTGCTGCCCCATCCTTCCCTGGTGCCCCTCTGCTCTCACTTCACACGTGTCTGTGTGCTGCCCCACCCCCATCTCCTTGAAGACTACTATTAAAATTACCAAACTTCTAAGATGAGAGAGAGAGAGAGACAGAGACAGAGACACAGAGGGATGTTGATGGATTCTAAAGTTCATAATCATGTGACCCAAGAGACTGCGGCACACTGACAGGACGTGGCCTTAAAGTTTTTAACAGAAATTTGTAATGAAGCAAGTTTCCTTTTCAGACTTACTTATCTTAGAGCCAGACTTTCTTGGTTTCTTTTCCAAATCTGTGGTATATCAGCTGTGTGTTTTTCTGTAGATTACTCACCTCTCTGTGCTCAGTGCCTACATGTATAACAGGAATTAATAATGATGCCCACTTCAAAGGACCACTAGGAGAATTAAACAGATTAGTACTTAGGATAGTACTGGCTCATGGTAAGTGCTGTGTTAAGTGTAAAACACAATTCCTCTCATTTACATGTTTTTGTAAATCCCCAGTTTTTTAATTAAAAGTAATTTTATATTGAAACACAGACTTTACATGTTTACAGGCACCATGTAATATTTTAATCTGTATAACTGTATGATGTCCAAATCAGGGTCTGCATCTCTATCAGGCAATTTCTTGGTGGTGAAAACATTCATAATCCTTTCTTCTTACTCTGTTGAAATATACAGTTCATTACCATTGTCTTTACCTGCCCTACTGTGAAACAGGACATAATAAATATATCTCACTTAGAAGAGCACATTTTTCCTGGATAACCACCACCTATTCTTTGACTAGCTAATCACCCTTCAGTTCTCAGCTCAGTTTAGAGAAAAGTTCAAGCAACCAAATGGATGAACCTGCCTAAGTACTAGACTCATTAAATACAAATGTTAGTACTTCCAGGCCGTGGAATGCCAAGTATTCATCAGTGCTATATTTCAGTAAAGACTAAATCTTTAGTAACTCTGGTGAATATTAACTAACAATGTGAAGACATGTTGATGTGAGAAAGTACTATTAAGTACTAACAGCTAGGTACATAATGATAGAGAATTTTCAGTCTTAAGTATTAAATCTTGAGAATTTTAAGATCCATGTCTTCCTATAGTTTGTAAAATTTTTACTGCAACCACACATATTTTTGGTAAAAGAAAAACAACTTAATATAATTTTTTGAAAAAAATCATACTTCACATTTTTATCTTTTGTTTATTCTTTGATGATTTGACATGTGTATACATGGATCCTATCCACCACTAATTCCCCCTACCCCAGTGATAATCCCTCACATGCCCCTTCTCCAACCCTGTCATGTCTCTCCACCCCTCTCTCCTACTTTCTCCCCTACTCACCTGCCCTCCCCTACCCTCTCTACTCTCTTCCCACACCTCCTCACCCTCCCTCTGGTAACCCACTGACTCCATGAGTGCTTACCTGACAACCTTCTGACTGCTTTGGTGGCTCGACCCTAAGCAGATCTTGTGGAGAAAGGCATAATTGCAGTGAGTTCGTGAGTACGAGAGCCAAGACATCGTGCACCACATTCCTCCCCACGCTCTGGCTGTTATACTCTTGCTGTTCCTCTTCACAGGCCCCACATTTTTGGGAGTCTTTCTCAACACTTTGCAGCCACCACTTAAAATAGGAAAGTCCAACAGCAACACAGTGCCTGTCACATAGAAGGTGCTCAGTAAACCTTTACAAGACCTCTAACACTGATACAGCACCTGTCACATAGTAGGTGCTCAGTAAAGCTTTACAAGATCTCCACAAATGACACAGTGCCTGTCACATAGTAGGTGCTCAAAAAGCTTTACTGGATTGTTGTCTTGTCTCAGGGGAATGGGAAGAGGCAGAAACACATGTACGAGCATCAAAGGGAGAGACTTCCTAAGAAATGCAGAAAGTTTCCTGAATCCTCCAAATACTGGTGAGACTGGTGCTTCTCTCAGGAATGTAGCACCTTCTGAAGTCACTCCCCTCTACCCCAGACAGCCTGACAGCAGAGGTGCAGCCTGTGCTGGTGACTAAGGCCTGGTGGCCAGGGTCTGGAGATTGCTGATGAGCCCTTCAGCTGGGGCCCTCTGCTACCATTCTGAACCTGCACTCTGCATATCTGTCCACTTGTCTCTTGCATCCACAATCCAAAGTCTGCTCCCATTTCCCCAAGGTGACTTAGATACCACACTGGCAATATTGCTTCTTGGTGTATTGTCGTTGCAAAATGGCTCTGTGTCCCAGCTCGCCTTGGCTCTCCTGTTTCAGTAACACCCTAGTTCCAAGCATGCTCCCACTTTTGAACCCCAATACTTAGTGGTCTCCCTAAGAGTCTTAATCCTCATAGTGTCTGCAGAAGAGGCCAGCCTATCCACATAGACATATCTTCTGTTTCCTCCAGGAGTCTTTAATCTCTCCCAAGAGTCTACTGCCCACTAGTACCCTGTAGACAGTCGTAAGACTCAAGTTCCCACTTTCCAAGAGTTGACAACCTCTGGAAGAAAGGACCAGTATGAAGTCAGACTGCTGACAGGCTCTGCCCCACACTACTGGTTTAAGAGAGTCCTCTGTATACCCCAGTTTTTCTGTCTGTAACATGATGGCAATATGATGTAGTGTGAGACTCGCTCTAATTCTATCCTTTTAGAATAGTCTTCACCTTCTCTGAGGATGCCATGCTTACAGTAAGATTACAACTCACAGATCAACCATTCATTCATATCGACCATAATTCTGTGAACCAGAGGGGGTGGCTCTGATTACCTCAGTCAAATGGAGATGATCACTCTCGCTGATGTAGGCAGAGGCTCCTCCTTAGCACAGTGAGTTCCAACCTTCCTCAGAACTCTCTACCTACACATAATTGACAGCCTTCATCCTCAGCCTCCCTGATGCCACGTTACTGTCACTCATGTGCCACCTTGTTCCACCTCATGGGACAGTTGTTTCCATCACTGGCCCTGCATCAAGAGGCTAAGATCTCCTTGAGGGAAGGAGGAGGCTTTACTCCACCATCTCTGCCCTGACAAACAGCACATGAGTAGGAAGTTGACTGAATTGAAGTGCCCTGGAAAATGAGGTCCATGTGGATCAAGAGGTAAGACACAAGCCCTTGATGTGTGACCATGAAGCTGCATCACCCTGAGAGGTCATGAGAAAGACTGGGTGCTGTCAGTGAACCCAGAACACAAGACCTAGGGAGCTAGGTGACGAGGCTGAGGGCAGAATGAGGAGCAGAGACGAGGGAGTGTGGTCTGGGCTTTGGGAGAAGAGGAAAAACGAGGAAGGACAAACTTGTCCTTTGTGAAATGACCACGAAGGACCCCAGGATGCTGCCCTAACCCTCCCAGCATTTAACATGGAAGCACTGAAGAGGCCTGGTTCCCTCTTCATTCTTTTGTTTTCTGTCAGTGAGTGTGGATGCTGAAATGTGAGGTCTGGAGCAAGCTGACCGTGTGAGTCAGGGTAATTGAACTAAGATGAGTGAGACTGGGTCCATCATCCAGTTTCCCTCACTTGCCCTACTTTGAGTCTGACTCCAGCCTTGGTAGGCTGCATCTCCTACACAGGTCCCCAGAGGCTAGTAACATGAGGCAATTCCTAGGGACTTGTTGGAAAACACCCATATACTTGGGAGGGTTACACATTCTGTCTGGAGCACATACTCATCACTAGGTATTAATCCTTACTTGTGTACTAGAACACTCTTGGTCTAGGTCTCCCAAACTTGGTTTCATTTTCTGCCCCTCTTATCATTCCAATAAAATATCAGGAACCCCAACTCACATGCTCATTCTCTCTCTTTTCTATCCCTTCCTTGTTCTACGTAGGCTAAACCAACCCTTCTGAATGCTGCTGATCACATGGTATTTTTGTGTGTTAAGAGTCTGGAGTGGTTAGTGTCTTCTGTCTGTGGTCACAACCCATGTTTGTTCCAGAGATTCCAAACAACCTGGAAAGACTGACGTGAAGGCTCCACTGAGGTGTCCAGTGCAGCGAGTTCCTATCCACATCCCGTGCCAGCAGGTGTGAACACTGCATCCTTCCTCTCGGGTTCACAAACACACACACCACATCTCAGTCATTATCTTTGGTGTACCACTTCCCCCTCCAGCATGCACCCCACTTCTGCCCTCCAACTCCCTCCTTTCTCTTCCGTGATGTCACTGCTTGGGGAAGACAATCTGTGAGGAACTCCTCACTTTCGGCCAATTTCAGTTTCCTTCTTGATACCATGACATCATCTTTACTCAGGATATTTTGTTTTCCTCCCAGCACCCCACCTCTGTCCCAGGCCCCAGAGTCCCTATAAAGAGGGGTTCCTAGCTCAGATCAGCACAACACTCAGCCAGCTTCTGCAGCTTCTGGGCTCTGCAGTCTCAGCTCTGTTCCATCCTCTCCCCCAGCAACACCATGAAGCTGTGTGTGTCTGCTCTCTCTCTCCTGCTGGTCGTGGCTGCCTTCTGGGCTCCAGTGCTCTCAGCACCAAGTAAGTGGACCCTGCCATTGCTGCTCCCTTGGAGACCCAGTGGGTTCAGTTTTCCAGCCGGGACCAGACCAACAGTGGGGTTTGGTCAGGGGAGAAAAGGGAGCTGGAAGATTCCCGACTCTGCTGTTAACAGTAGAGACTACCAGACAGTCACCAATACTGACTCTCCTGTTTCCTTAGGAATTAACAGCAATAGTAGAAAATGGTGGCCTGGAAGACAGATACTGAATTGGCTTTCTCTTTGGTTTAAGCTTGTCTGTCTCTATGACTTGATTTCCCTACCCGAAACATGAAAGAATTGAGAGATGTTCTGAGACTCAATCCAGTTTCAATCTCCTAGAATTTTTTCTCCTTTTCGAGGACTGTCTTTTTAGAGTAAAAGTCTCATTCTGGGTGGAGGACCATGCATTCAAGGGACCATGTTGAGGGTCCTAGTAGTCCATAGGGAAGATCTAGAATGAACAGCAGGTTTGACCTTACCCTGGCTTTTTCTTCCAGTGGGCTCTGACCCTCCCACTTCCTGCTGCTTTTCTTACACCACATGGAACCTTCCTCGGAACTTTGTGACAGATTACTATGAGACCAGCAGCCTTTGCTCCAAGCCAGCAGTGGTGTAAGTACACACTGGGGTGAGGGCAAGACTCAGAAAGGGCCAGGTTCACAAGAAAAGGCTAAGAAAAGGGATTCAGTTCTAAGAGTTAAAGCTGTGCCAAAGAACAGTGAGGTCATGAGGTCACTTTTTGAGTTCTGATAGTGACTAGATGGTCATTAAAATTGGAGGGGGCCTCTTGGAGAGGAAGATATCCAGATCATGAAACCAGAAATAGTCAAAATGATCTACACTCTACATAGAAAGGCCATTTCATGGAGCGTTGAAAAATTGGAAGACATCATCATATTGATCATAAAGCCCACCATTTCCTAATATAGGGAAGCCCTGGGTCACAGCTACACACTCAGTGAACACAGTTTCAGGAAGTCTAGTGTCAAGGATATGCAGGAAGGATCCCCTCCACCGTGGTTGCCCATAGAAGCAATGCTCAACAGAGTGAGCTGCCTACCACAGGCCAAGGACAGTGCTAGATGTTCTCTAAGGTACCATGGGATTCTCATCTGTCCTCTCCTTCTACAGGTTCCTCACCAGAAAAGGCAAGCAAGTCTGTGCAGACCCCAGCCAGCCCTGGGTCAATGAGTATGTGAATGACTTGGAGCTGAACTGAGCTGCAAGAGGAACCACTTCAGGGAAGGCCTCCTGAGCTCTGTCGCTCCTCATTGAGAAGTGCCTTGCTCCTTCCATTCAGAATTCCTCTCTCCCTACTTAATCAAGTATTTATATAGAATTTGTTATTTTATTTGGTGTTATTTCTACTATTTATATTTAATTAAAGTACATGTGTCTCCCATGGAGATAGTCTACCATTACTGTTCCTCTGCTATTGTGGATATGACCATGCAGTTGATTTCATATACTTTCATAATAAATCTTACTTTAAAATATAGTTTGTGATTTTAAATTGATCTTCATTTGGGTTGAAATTGCCTGGTGCTATTATGGATAAAATACAGTTTGTAAAGGCAGTGAGAAAGAGTAAATACTGATAACTTAATGTGTCCTCTTGTCTACATGGACTCAAAACATCTCCTCATTGCTTCTAATGAGAATGGGAATAGCTGTATGAGGATGGGGACTGGTGCCTACAGTTTTATAGATTAAGAAACAGACACAGGGACAAGGGTTCTCTGAGGCTTGTAGATTTGCTTGGGAAGCATCAGGAAAACATGATCCAGAGGGACCATGTTGATCCTAAAGGTCATTAGATTGACATTCCAGAGGGAAACTGTGACTGGGACAACACAAGACAGAGGGAAGGGATGTGGTTCAGTCTTAAGGGGACTGCATTGTCTTATTATCACCGTGACATTAGAAGATCACTTTATCTTATTAGAGCTCAAGTTTTCTGACCTGTAAAGTGGGGTAATAGTACCCACAGTATTGGAATGTATAAAGCACCCCAGAAGGCTTATCTCCCTCTCTGAACACAAGCTTGTGTCCCAGGGACACAAGGATTTCTGAAGTTCATATTAGCTCATGGGTCAGCGACCTAAACCACAGAGTAAATGGGATGACAGAGTCCTAAATGTGTGTTTTGGCTGTAAAACATCATAGACCCAAGCCTTGACTACTTAATTCTCAGTCACACTCACTCCACCTAGGACAGAGAAAAATGTATAATTGAATGAACAGTAGTTCTGGTCAATGGTTCATAAACTGGCAGTGTGTTGGAACTGGGAAAGGACCCCTTAGGTCATCCAGTCTAACTCTCACTTTGTGGAAACTGAGGTTAAAGACTGAGAAATAACTTGCCAAAGGCCACTAGTGTGTGACAGAGCGGCACTGCAGCTGATGTCAACACCCAGGTCAATACTCTGTGCTGGGTATCTTTCCTAGTGACACACTTCTGTGGTCCCCAAAGGGATGATTCCCTGAGTAACATAGACAAAGAGAAGACGGCCCTGAAAGACATTTCAGCATTGCCTGGTGAATGAAAGTGTAATTAGACCCTCTTCTCTGAGCCAACAAGCACATTTCCTTCCTTGTCCCACCCACAGCCACTCCTGGCATCCAGGCTACTCCATAGCAAGGGACCTAGAGCAGGTCTGAGAGGATGGGACTAAGAAATGTTGGCTTCTGGTTTCCTTTGTGTAGATCTGAGCTATCCAATATGCTAGCTCCGGCCAGAGTGCCTACTTAAATTTCAATGAAATTCAACTAGAATAAAATTGAATTCTGCCTCTCAGTCACACTATTTACAAGCACTGAAGGATACCATGTAAAAAGGACTAGTGTAGAACCTGTCCAGAACCAGCCAGTCATTACAGAAAGCTCCGTTACATGGCACGTTCCCAGCAATCCTGATCTAAAGGAGAGTGATGGTCAGGAAAGTCAGGGTAGCCTCGAAGGTTATAGTATAGCTTGAGAGATACACAACTCCATTCTGAATGGATGGGACAGGAGAGAAAATGGATGGTCCTCAGAACTGAGACAGTGAGTGCAGTTCACTGTAGAAGACTGAACAAATGACTTCCCAATAGGACCACATCCCAAGCCCTAGAACCTGTCATTGTTACCACACAAGGAAGATGGCATTCTGCAGATAGGATTAAGCAAGAATCCTGGGGCACAGACCCAGTCAGGCCCCCTGTGTAGCCATGCACCCTGCTAAGGGAGGCAGAAGGAAACTGGAAGAAGGGGACTAGACAGCCATGTGACAACTGAAGGAGATGTCATGCTGCTGCCTCTGCAGAGGGCAATGGAGGCCGTGGGACAATGGTTGGAGAGATGGCCCCGAGGTGAATGGGACTTACTGCTCTTGCAGAAGCCCTGGATTTCATTCCCAGCACTCACATGACAGCTCACCGTCATCTCTGACTTCTTTTTTGGGGGGATCCAATGACTTCTCTTCAGACCTCCACAGGTAGCATATACATTATATACAGTGCATATATATATATATATATATATATATATATATATATATATATATATATATATGCAGGCAAACAGGGAATGTTTTTTAATCTTATTTTAAAAATGTAGATTTAGAAGCTAGGAAGGGTAAGGAAACTTTTTCTCCCCCAGGCTGATGAAACTAATTTTGGACTTCCGACTTCCCGGAAGTTCAGGGAATTAAATGTGTTTAGTTTCAAGACACCAAGATTGCCATGATTTGTGATACCAGTAACAGGAAGTGGGTACAATTGACAGCTGAAGAGTCACTCACTGACAGTGGTGGCCCCTACAGGTGCAGAAGAGAATGGAACATTCTAAAGTAAGCCAAACATCCCTATAAAGTTCTTTATAAGAAAGGCTTGTTATATCTGTGTGTGATTTATTTGGGAGCTGGGTGGTGGGCCCCCAAAGAGTAAAGAGTAAAAGAATAAACTAAAGACCCATTACATCTTTCCTCTTTCTTTTGTCAATTTAGCTAAGGGCTTATCAATCTTATTAACCTTTTCAAAGAACCAAATCCTTATTTAATTTGTGTTGTATATTGTTCTTTCAATGTCTGCTTCATTAATTTCTCCTCAAATCCTTATTATTTCTTGCCTGCTAGTGTGGTTTGGACTGACTGTTTTTTGATTTCAAGAGTCTTGGGATGTATTGTTCAGTTATTTATTTGCTACCTCTCAGCTTTTTAAGTACAGGCACTTCCTACTATAACTTTTCATCTATTTATTTATTTATTTATTTATTTATTTATTTATTTATTTATTTATTTAAAGTTTTTCCAGACAGGTTTTGGTTTGTGTGTGTGTGTGTGTGTGTGTGTAGTTTTGGTGCCTAGATCTTGCTCTGTAGACCAGGCTAGCCTCAAACTCACAGAGATCTACCTGTTCTGCCTCCCGATTGCTGGGATTGATGGCGTGAGCCACCACCGCCCAACACTATAACCTTTTCTATTAGGATGACCTTGGCTGCATCCCAGAGGTTCTAATAGAATATGTTTCTAGGGATTTTTTATTTTTTCACTGATGTCTTAGATCACCCACTGTTTGTTCAACATTTATTGTTTAGTCTCCAATATTTTTATGGTTTCTATACTTCCTCTTATTGTTGATTTCGAGTTTTATTGCATTATGGTCTGACCAGAAACAAAGATTTATCTCAATTTTTTTTGTATTTGTTGAAACTTAATTTCTGTCTTGTGAAGCAGTCGATGTTAGAAAAGGTTTCATGTCCTGCTAAGAAAAAATCCTATTCCCTCTCACCGGATCCAAATATATATAAGATAAGTGTGTCTAGTCACTCTCATAGTATATTTTAGCTTTGAACTTCCTTTGTTTTTAGTTTAGAAGACCCATGTAAGTATAAAATTGAAATGTTAAAGCCCCCGCCATTATTCTGTCAGGATTTATGTGCCTCTTTGTGTCTGTTATTGTGTGTTTTATGAAATTCAAGACCCAACATTTGGTGCATAGATATTACAAATATTATACCTTCTTGATGAATTATCCTTTTTATTAATGTGTACTGTCTCTTTTTAATCTCTTCTAGTTTCAAAGTTTATTTAATATAAGGCTAGCTATGCCTGCTTTTTAAGTTTTCCATTTGCTTGGTAGTTTGTTTTCTATCCATTGATAATACATTTCTGGTATCTTCTTTTTTACGAATGTGTATCTTGGAGATGACACATGGTTCTTGGTTTTTCATGCATCCCATTAGCCTGTATCTTTTGTGGTAAGTTAAGAGTATTTACTGTTATTTACAGAGAGGGGGTTCCTGTTTCCTAGAACTGAGTTAGGTGATTCTTTTGTTTTGTTTTGTTGGCTTATTGATGTTTCTATTCCTATCCTTCTGTTAATATTGAGGGTTTGCTGAGTTCATGTATTGGACAATGTTGTTTCTTTGATAGGTTCAATCTGTCTGTTTGTAGTGCTGATGAAGTGGACATTTTGATGTGTTTGCATGAAGAAGGACCATCTTTCTTCCTCCCTGGAAAGTATCCTACTAGAAACATTCTCTACTGCTGGGGTAGCTGTTACAGATTGCCTTAATTTGTATTTGTCTCAAAATGTATTTACTTTTCCAGAAATCTTGATAGACAGCTTGGGAAAGAATCTGTAATAATGGACCTTACATAAAATTTAAAAAACTTAAAATATACTCAACCAAAAGTAAGTATTCCCCCTAGCTGCATCCCCTACACATCCGACTCCCTTCCAGAGACTGACAGCTGTCACTCTTAGGAGTGCATTCAGACATTTGCAAACCCTCACAAAATGTCAGCAACCAGGACAATATAAGCAACAAGAAGTGAACAGTCACCTGGGTCTTAGCTTTGCTTTCTCGAATTTGTCCTGAAGTGGATCAGCTTTCACCCACAGCCCTCTGTGATAAAATTTAATTCAGACATAAGCTTTGAAAATGTTACCTTTTCTTCCCTTTATTCAATTCACTAAATAAGAGTTACTAGAAACATCCTTGGTAAATTTCACAAGACTGTCTTACTTCAGGAGATGCCCATGCATTTTGTACTCACCAACTTTGATATAAAAAAATTCTAAAGTTACTCTTTCCACAGTTGAATCCAGCTCCCCATCTGCATTTCTTCGTGTGGCAGACAATTTCATCTGGCTGACAAGATAAACATGGTGGCTTCCTGGTTCTTTTCCCTATTGAGAACGATCTCTTGCCTGTCTTTCTTTCCTTCTCCTACTCCTCCCACACAAGCCTGGACTCCACCGGTATCTGATGAGAGGCCTCACAGCACTTTGGGACACTGGATCAGCTCTGCTGATCTGTCAGTTACTTTACATGTCCTCTGAGGTCATGGTGCTGCTCTGCCCCTCTTGCCCACTCAAGCCCCTCTGAACAAGCATGGTCCCAGCTATGACAACTAGGGACAAGAAAAGGCCTAAACAAGCCACCATCAGTGATGAGAAGTAATAAGCAAGTGCTATAATAACAGTAAGATCGAGGACTCTGGAGGTCTACCTGGAAACTCACTCTTTAGAAGGTGTTCAGATCAGACTGTAATCTATCCTAAATTCTCCATACTGTGTAAAACAATTGTTTTTCAGACTGTGAACTGCCCTGAGAAACTCCATTTCTAGGAAAAGTGGCTTTTGACTCTATTTTGAGAATGAAGAATGACTGTGCACCTGGATGGGCACATGAATGGTGCCACCTGTCTGGCACCACCCACCCAACACAGGCGAAAAAGTTGATTTACTTTAAAGAGTATAAATGGTGACACTCTATAAATTTATCAGTTTAATTGCGACTCTATGGGGCACATGATATATACCATATTTGAATGCCAAGACCAAGAATTTACAGGACACATTAGACCAATGAAAGAGTGTAATTCCTCATTGGAAACCATAAAATGGGGGGCATATAGCACTGTGAAAGCCCCACCTACTTGTTATGTGAGCTCTTGGTTTGCGTGTCAAGGATCAACAGACAGAGAATTCAGGACTGTTCCAGGGTTTCAGGATGGCTCCTTATCTGCTGTTGATATAGCTGACTCTACTGTCATTGGTTTATCTTCTTGATCCCCCACCTGGACCTGCCATCTATCTGTCCTCCATCCTTCATCCCAGCTTGGTCCTGCTCTGTGCTTCTGCAGCTAAACTCAACTCTGCAGCTTTGATTTCAAGCAGCTGACCTGAAGTGGCCTGACTTACAGTTACCTCAGTTTCTCCAGATTCTCCCTACACCCTGGTTTATTATCTTATCAATGTAGATTCTACTTACATTCCTCTGTTTCTCTGCTCCTCAGGACTTCAGAAACCTCTTGAATTCTGCTGTGGCCTATTAACACTTTACAGCCATTTCTGTAATACATGTATATATGTATGCATGTGTTTATAGATAGAGAGATGGATTTACTGGGTTTTGTATATTATGCTATTTGACAGTGAATATTAGTAATTAATGTTGAATTAAAAAACCTGTGTTTGCCTTGACCAGGGTTACCAAGGAAAGTGCCTGGACAGTGGCTTCCATTAAAACTTGTGTGTCTTGAGCCAAGTGCTGGTGGCACATGCTTTCAATCCCATCATTTGGGATTCAAAGGCTGGAGGATCTCTGAGTTTGAAGCTAGCCTGGACTACAGAGCAAGTTCTAGGAAAACCAGGGCTGCAAAGATAAACCATATCTAGGAAATAAGCCCAAAACAATGCTGTTTCTTGTGAATTATGGTTATTCCATAAATTGTGACATTATAAACAAACACAAATGAATTTGCCTATATTTCTGACACAGCATGCATATCTCAGAGGGGAGAGAGTTACAGGCACCCAGGCGTGTCTACTCAATCTGAAGGAAGGACTGGAAACACATGGAGCAATGCATGTAACCAAAGAAATCCCCATCAATTCCTGAGAAGTAACCGTACAAAGTGAAATAACTTCAAAGTCAGCAACAGGAGGACTGGGGCATTCCCGAAGCTGCTGGTGCTTTGCCATTATAGCTCGTTCTCTGAGAGTCTCTAATTGGGACAGCAAGAGGCAGGCACTCACAGGAGACCATTTCCTAAATATTACACCCCCAGTAGCACAGACACTGAGAGCAACAATTAATAAATGGGACCTCCTGAGACCGAAAAGCTTCTGTAAGGCAAAGGACACGGTCAATAAGACAAAACGACAGCCCACAGAATGGGAAAAGATCTTCAACAACCCCACATCTGACAGAGGGCTGATCTCCAAATTATAAAGAATTCAGGAAACTAGACATCAAAATACGGAACAATCCAATAAAAAAAATGAGCCAAATGCTCTAGTTCAACCTTCCTAAGATGAAGTGAAATGAGGAAAAAATGAAGCCAGCCCCATTTCCTCATCAAGTGTTCATTGGGAGAGCTAAAGCACGCACGGGAGACATAACCTACAGAGGACAGGCAGTTAGTAAATACACAGAAAATATGGAAAGAAAGTCAGCCCCACACACCTATGTTCTACAACCACTGATGACGTAAGCGAGGTAGACAAACATCAAAGGCCGCTTAAGGGTCAGGGTCTAATTTCCATAGAGAACATTGTGCGAGGGCTTCTGCCAGGCCTGGCAGTGATACTTAGACCCCTGAAACCTGCATGGTGGAAAAAAAAAAAAACCACAGTTGTCCTCAGACCTCCACTGGTACTCCAAACCACTACTGCTCTCTCTCTCTCTCTCTCTCTCTCTCTCTCTCTCTCTCTCTCTCTCTCACACACACACACACACACACACACACACACACATACAACACACATACACACACACACAGAGAATAAAAAATAAATGTAAACTAAAAAAATGGTGAATTGGAACTATGCACTCAATGACAGCTAATGAGTATTTTTGTTCGAGTCTACTATGAATTTATGTATTCTTACATGTTTGATGCATTGTAGTCCATGCTCACCATTACTATTTTTAATCTACAGTTATATTTAAAAATATAAAATATAAAATCAAAAAAATGAGCAACCGAACTAAACAGAGAATTCTCAACAGAAGAATCACAAATGGTTGAAAGACATTTAAGGAATTGTTCAACATCCTTAGTCATCAGGGAAATGTAAATCAAAATGACTCTGAGATACCATCTTATACCTGTCAGAATGGCTAAGATCAAGAACACTGATGACAGTTTATGTTGGAGAGGATATGGAGCAATGGGAACACTCCTCTACTGTTGGTGGGAGTGCATACTTGTATAACCACTTTTGAAATCAGTATGGCAGTTTCTCAGAAAATTGGGAATCAATCTACCTCAAGTCACAGCAATACCACTCTTGGGCATATACCCAAGGAATGCTCAATCATACCACAAGGACACATGCTCAACTATGTTCATAGCAGCACTATTTGTAATAGCCAGAACAACCTGGAAACAAACTAGATGCCCCTCAACCAAAGAATGGATAAAGAAAATGTGATACAGATACACAGTGGAGTACTACTCAGCAGTGAAAAACAATGACATCACGCAATTTGCAAGTAAATGGATGGAACTAGAAAATATCATCCTGAGTGAAGTAATCGAGACTCAGAAGGACAAACATGGTATGTACTCACTCATAAGAGGATACTAAATGTAAAGCAAAGGATAACCAGAAGACAACCCACAGCTCCAGAAAAGCTAGCTTAAAAAGGAAAATCCAAAGAAGGATTCATGTATTGCCCTGGGAAGGTGAAATAGATGAGATCTCCATGAGTAAACTGGGGAGGGAGTGGCAATGGAGGGTAGGGGATGGGAGATGAGAACATAAGGGAACAGGATGGTCAAGCCGGAACAGAGATGGAGTGGGAGAACAATGAAAGAGATACCAAAATAGAGGTAGACACCATGGGGATAATGAGAACCCAGGTGCTAGGGAAGTTCCCAGAATCCACAAGAATGAACCCAGCTTAGACTACTAGCAATAGTGGAGAGGGTGCCTGAACTGCCTTACCATTGTAATTAGATCAGTAAATTCCCTAACTGTCATCAAAGAGTCTTTCTCCAGTAACTGATAGAAGCAGATGCAGAGATCCACAGCCAAACACCAGGCTAAGCTCCCAAGAGTCCAGTCAAAGAGAGAAGAGGGATTCTATGAGCAAGGAGCATCAAGATCATGATGGAGAAACCTGCAGAGACAACCAAACCAAACTAGTTGGAACTCATGAAATTTAGATCAATACCAGTGGAGCCTGCATGGGACTGGGCTAGGCCCTCTGCATCAGAAAGACAGTCGTGTAACCTGATCTGTTTAAGGGGACCCCTGGCAGTAGGATATGGATCCATCCCCAGTGCATGAGCAGGCTTTTTGGAGCTCACTACCTGTGGTGGAACACCTTGTATAGCCTTGAGGTAGAGGAAGGAGGCTCAGACCTGCCTCTACTGAAGATTCCAGGCTCTGCTGACTCTCCATGGGAGGCCTTACATACTTGAAGGAGGGAATGGAGGGTGGGGTGAGGAGGGAGGCTGGAGGGGTGGGAGGAGGGAAGAGGACGATCTGTGATTGGTATGTAAAATGAATAGAAAATTTCTTAGTAAAAAAGTGAACTGGAAAAAAAAAGAGTCTGGCAATCTACTTGGGGACTAGGATACTGCATGTTCTTCTATATGGCTCCCATTCCTTCTCTATCCACCTGTGCAGCCTTCTTTTCTTACAGAAAAGCCTTGGTTAAAGATGACCAAACTTAATAGTGGAGCTTGTCTCTTTATTTTCAACTGAATGTAGCCACTTTGAAATCTCTGAGTATCCGTTTCTTCCAGGACAGACTTCATTGCCTACTTCTGCAGGGAAGAGGGGTCCAGATTCCACACCTGTGTAGGGAATCCTTAGAGCTACAAAGGACACAGCCACCATTTGTCCCAGAAGCTTGCCACATCCTTACACAACTGGATGTCCAGGAAGCCCCAGATGGCCCTGACACTCCACAGTGGCTGTCTCAGCATCAGCTCTCACTCGGAGCTGCTGAGCTACATGGAAATCATTACATCCTTTGCTCACCATTCATAATGGGTTAAGCTGTGCTGTAAGGAGGAACATGGTGCTATAATGTGTCTTGACATTTTCTGGTTATCATTTGCATCTACCAAGGAAAAGCTGGAGAGAAATCAGTTATGTAATAGAAAAAGGAGCCAGGCTATTGGCAGGCAGCTTCTGGAACGCTCTTGTTATTATAGACTTCCCATTGACTGTCTCCAGTGACACCCATGCTTCTAGCATTATGGAGGCTATAAATTAATTTGTGCATTCAGCCCAGCCAGAGCCAACATGAAGGCAGCCACAGTCTTGGTTCTGGTGGCTTTGATCACCATGGAGATGGACAAGGCCTATGCTATGTCTTCTCATGGAGGTAAGTGTATTAAGGAGATCCGAGCTGAAAGCAGAGAGGGATCATAGCACACCAGGGCCTGAGGCTCATTTACAACAGGGGAAAGCCATGTGCCCACTGCTGGGATCGAATTCACTTCCTTTGGCCTGTAACAGTGATCATCTTATCTTTCTTAAGAGAGAGAGAGTTGCTTTTCCCAGAAGCCTGGAGAGATCAGGAGAGCTCCCCTAATTTGGAGATGTGCCTTGAATGTGGGGTTCACTGGAGTTGCTGCTCAGAGATGAGCCTGGGGTATGGTGGGATGAGACAGGGCTGGCTGTCACTAGAGGATTATAGCATTTTCTCTGATGTAAAGAAGAGGCTGCGACAGTACAAAGTTCTTTCTACTGAGACTGTACAGGCTTGGGGAGGGAGCACACTCCCCCAATGGCCAGGGATCTCTCAGGCCTAAGAGAGAAACTGCAGCTGGTGAGGCTGAGGGAAGAGCCCCGGGTGCAAAGGAGAATACAGATTAAGCTAGTTTCCTGCAGGTGACCAGGCTTTCGGACCTCTGGCATCAACTCTCAGTCTTGTCTTTCTGACTGCTTCAGGCTCCATAAGCACCATTTTTTTTTTCAGAATTACAAAAACCTGGAGCTTGTCCCAAGTGGCCCTTAAATACTGTTGGATCTTGTAAGAAGAGATGCTCAGGAGATGAATCATGCCCTCGTAAAATGAAGTGCTGCAGCAATGGGTGTGGTTATGTCTGCTTGAGGCCTGTCTTCAAAGTGAGTATAGTCCTGTGTCTTACTTTCCTATTGTTGTGACAGCTTGACCAAGGCAACTGATAGAAGAAAGAGTTTATTGGGGGCTTACAGTTGCAGACATTGAGTCCAGGACCATCATGATGGGGATCATGGCAGGAGGCAGATGGGCATGGCGCTGGGGCAGTAGCTGAAGGCTTCCATCTTGACACATGATCATGAAACTGAGAACAGGCTAACTGGGAACACTGTGGGACTTTAAAAACTCCAAGCCTGTCTCCTATGATAGATCACACCAAACAAGGCCACAGTTCCTGCTCTTTCTGCAAATGCTCCAACAACTAGGGACCAAGCACTCTAACATACAAGCCCATCGGGACCATTATCATTCACACCACCACATCCTTTCAAGGTATGTCCAAGGGAGTAAGTGAGTTCCAAGGACATTGCTGGGACAGTCCCATGTTGCTTTGTCCACTGACTCCACACAAGAGTCTGGATGTGTCCAAGAGAAAGAACTGGAAGTACAGGGCAGCAGGACACTGGGTTACATGATCTGTGGCCCTCTCCTCTGCAAAGACAGTCCCACAGTGACTAAAATGACACAAATCACAATTACTGAGGTCCACATGGTCATAAACGGACATAGCACACTCTTCCTCCACTCCCCCAGCCTAGAAGGACTGAGTCTCCCTGAAAAGAGGTGTTCCAGGGAGGCAGAGAGATAATGAAGTGAGGGGGAGCATTCATTCATTTGAACACCTTCTGCATCAGGCAGGCAAGTGTTAGAATGGAGATTAAAAGGTAAACATAACTAGATCAGAGAAGCAGGCCTGTGTGTCAGCATGAGCTCTGCACCAGCTCCTGCTAAGTTCTAACAATGGTGACTAGCTTTGCCTGGGGGGAGGCAGAGAGATGTCAGAGTGGAGGTCAATGAGGAGAAAGCTTAAGTTAGGATACACAAAGCCCACCAGACGAGGAAGGCAAGTTCAGAAGATGGGAGATATGCTGTCCCTCTTTAAAAGGTGGAAAAATGATTGCCTTGGGTAGTTTTGATTTCTGGGGGATGGGTGGGGTTGGGGATATACTACAACAAGGCCAAAGATCCAAACAGCAATGAGCTGCCAGACATAGAGTGAGGGCTGAACAGCTAGACTTTTCTAAAGAGATGAAAATCATGATCAAATTTGCATTGTAGATGGTTGACAGCGAAGAGGAAGATGGATTCGATACTTATAAGTACAGCAGATGACCAGCCCCAGAAGATTTCTTCTGAGTCCACGGAGCCCAAGCTTGCCGACTCCCTAGCCCTAGAACTGCATCCTTAGAAGATGAAGATCTATGATGTGGTGACTGCTTCCTAGTGTCTGTGTCCAAAATAAACGATCCTTAGCATTCTCTTGTTGAAGAGTTCTTTGCACATCCTATTGACTATTCTGATTAGCAGAGCCATCCCTTTTTCCTCCCGAGAGTCCCATAATACTGAGCCCCTAGGATCCCCTCAGATCAAGGACAAGTTGTTTCTGAATAGTTCCTCTTCCCATGCCATCACTGTACCTCCAAACAAGAGAACATAAGAATATTTTCTGGGTGCGTTCTGTGACCATCAGTCTGGCCAAGCAAACAAAATGACCTGAGCATGTCCCACAGAGCAGGCCTGCTAGAGCTGCATTTACTGGGGACAGATTTCAGGAGAAGCAGGAAGGGCTCAAGAACTCCCCATTTAAGACAATACAACATCCTGCAGGACTGGATCTCTACCCCCAGGAGCACAACCATGACTTCTGGGGTGTGGGTTCTGTTTAGCATGAGCTAAGAGGCTGGGGAGCTGGTTCTGTGGTGAATAGCACATGTTGCTCTTCCAGAAGACCAGAGGTCAGTTCTCAGCATCTGTAACAGGTAGCACACAACTTCCTAAAACTCCTGCTCAAGGGGTATTTGACACCTCTGACCCCCTCAGACATCTGACCTCAGGTCACCTATATCCTACCCTCACACCAATACAATACACATAATTGAAAATAATTTTCAAATCATTAAGAAGCATGGATTAGAAGCACCAGTTCCTGTCTGCATGAGGACTTAGAACTGAACCTGAAATACCTCTAGGAATCTGGAGCTATCCACATCCTTCAGGCTCAGCACTGGTGTCTAGGAAGTGCTTCTGCTCCTCCCCTGGCCTGAGCTGGACGGCCTACAAGCCATGTCCAAGTTAGATTGTCTGGTTCCCTCAGCATTGTTGTTTTTTTTTTTAAAGGATCAGTAATGAAAAGTGAACACATCCTTTTGGGAGTAAAATTTAATCCAGAAACAACTTTATCACCATAGTTTAGTGTCCCATATCTGCCAATATCACAGTATTAGTCCTCTATGTCACACAGCTGACCTTAAAACTGATGGCCTCTGTCTCCTTTATGTAGTTCTCTCCTCTGTCGATCTTCATGTTCACCTACCTCAACCTGCCATCCATCTGTCTAAGTCTAGTCCTGCTATGGCTTCTGCAGCCAAACTCAACTCCACAGCTTTGCTTTCAAGCAGATGACTGGAAGTGTCCTGACTTACAGTCACCATAGTTTCTGCAAATTCTCCCATCTGCCCTGGTTCATTATCTTATCAGTCTAGATTCTCCTTACATTCCTTTGTTTTCTGCTCCTCAGGACTTCTGAAACCTCTTGAATTCTGCTGTGGCCTATTAACTCTGACAGCCATTTCTGTAACACATGTATATAGGTATGTATGTGTATAGAGATAGAGAGCTGGGTTTACTGTGTGTTGTGTGATAAGTGATATTAGAGTCAATATCGTCAGTTGAGGTTTGAAAAAAAACCTGTGTTTGCCTTGGCCAGGGTTACCATGGAAAGCAGAACTGCCTGGCCTGTTGCTTCCATTAAAACTTTTGTGTCTAGTCGGGCGGTGGTGGCGCATGCCTTTAATCCCAGCACTCGGGAGGCAGAGCCAGGCAGATCTCTGTGATATCAAGGCCAGCCTGGTCTACAAAGCAAGTTCCAGGAAAGGCACAAAGCTACACTGAGAAACCCTGTCTTGAAAAAAAAAAAAGAAAAACAACAACAACAAAAAAAAAACCAACAAAACTGGTGTGTCTAAAGCCAAGTGGTAGTGGTACATGCCTTTAACCCCAGCACTGAGAATGCAAAGGCCATTGTATCACTGATTTTTGTGGCCAGCCTGATCTGCAGAGCAAGTACCAGGATAGCCAGTGTTAGAGAAAAAAATACGGTTACAAAAAGAAAAAACGAAAACAAGAAACCCAACTAAACAAACAAGCAAAACACAATGAAACCACTGCTGTATCATGTTAATTTATGGTTATTCCATCAATGATGGCAAAATAAACAAACACAAATATATTTGCCTATCTTTTTGTCATAGCATGTGTATAATACAGGGGGGAAGGTTACAGACACCTAGGAATGTTTCCTCAATTTGAAGGAAGTACTAGAAACACATGGAGCAAGGCATGTGATCAAACTAACCCCTCTCTATCCCTCAGAAATAACGCTGCAAAAATGAGTTAACTCCAAAGCCAGCCACCCGATGACTGGGAAATTCCCAGAGCTGTTAGAATTTTACCACTACAGCTCCTTCTCTGAGAGTCTGTAATTGGGACAGCAAAAGAGTCAGGAACGTTACTCGGAGACTAGGGACACTGTACTTTCTCCTATGGCTCCCATCCCTTCTCTGCTCACCTATGCAGCCTTCTGTAAAGACCCGATTTACAGACAAGCAATAGTCAAAGACTACCAACCGTCATATTGGAGCTTGTCTCTTTACTTTCAACTGAATCTAGCCACTTTGAAATCTTTGAGTATCCATCTCTTTCAGGAGACATTTCATTGCCTACTTCTGCAGGTAAGAGGGGTCCAGATTCCACACCTGTTTAGGGAATCTTATCCTTAGAGCTACAAAGGACACAGCCACCATTTGTCCCAGAAGCATGCCACATCCTTACACAACTGGATGTCCAGGAAGCCCCAGATGACCATGACACTCCTCAGTGGCTGGTTTGCCATCAACTCTCATTCTGAGCTGCTGAGCTACACAGAAATAATTACATCCTTAGCTCACCATTCATAAAGGGTTAAGGACCACCATGATGTCAGACTGCTGACTCGCTCTGCCACACACCACTGGTTTAAGTGTCCTCTGCATATCCTGGTTTTTCTGTCTGTAACATTAAGACAAAATGATATAGTCTGAGACTCACTCCAATTCATCCCTTCTAGAATAGCCTTCACTTTATCTGAGCATGACTTGCTTACAGTAAGACTCCACCTTGCAGACCAAACATCCATTCATGTCTACCATCTTCCTGTGCCCCAGAGCAGGTGGCTCTGATTACCTCACTCAAATGGAGATGATCACACCGGCTGATGTAGGCAGAGGCTCCTCCTTGGCACAGTGAGTTCCAACCTTCCTCAGAACTCTCTACCTACACATGATTGACAGCCTTCATCCTCAGACTCCCTGATGCCACGTTACTGTCTCTCATGTGCCTCCTTGTTCCACCTCATGGGACAGTTGTTTCCATCACTGTCCCTGCATCAAGAGGCTAAGATCTCCTTGAGGGAAGGAGAAGGCTTTATTCCATCATCTCTGTCCTGACACACAGCAGATGTACCCACAGCCTCGGTAGGCTACATCTCCTATACAGGTCCCCAGAGGTTAGGAACATGAGGCATTTCCTAGCGACTACTAGAAAACACACAGCTGATTATGTGGGCTACACATTCTGTCTGCAGCACATATTGATCACTAGGTATCAAGCCTTATTTGTTTACTAGAACATTCTATGTCTGGGTCTCCCAAACTTGGTTTCATTTTCTGCCTCTCTTATCATTCCAATAAAATCTCTCTCTGTCTCTCTGTCTCTCTGTCTCTCTGTCTCTCTGTCTCTCTCACCTCTGTCTGTCTGCCTCTCTCCTTCTGTCTCTCTTTTTCTATCCCTTCCTTGTTCTACATAGGCTAAACCAACTCTTCTGAATGCTGCTGACTGGATGGCATTTAGTGTGTGGAAGAGTCTGGAGTGGTCAGTGTCTTCTGTCTGTGGTCACAACCCATGTTTGTTCCAGAGATTCCAGACAACCTGGAAAGACTGATGTGAAGGCTCCACTGTCTAGGTGTGCAGTGCAGCGAGTTCGTATCCACAGACCTTGCTAGTAGGTGTGAACACTGCATCCGTCCTCTCGGGTTCACAAACACACACACCCCATCTCAGTCATTATCTTTGGTATACCACTTCCCCCTCCAGCATGCACCCCGCTTCTCCCCTCCAACTCCCTCCTTTCTCTTCCGTGATGTCACTGCTTGGGGAAGACAATCTGTGAGGAACTCCTCACACTCAGCCAACTTCAGTTTCCTTCTTGATGCCATGACATCATCTTTACTCAGGATATTCCATTTTCCTCCCAGCACCCCACCTCTGTCCCAGGCCCCAGAGTCCTTATAAAGAGGGGTTCCTAGCTCAGATCAGCACAACACTCAGCCAGCTTCTGCAGCTTCTGGGCTCTGCAGTCTCAGCTCTGTTCCATCCTCTCCCCCAGCCACACCATGAAGCTGTGTGTGTCTGCTCTCTCTCTCCTGCTGGTCGTGGCTGCCTTCTGGGCTCCAGTGCTCTCAGCACCAAGTAAGTGGACCCTGCCATTGCTGCTCCCTTGGAGACCCAGTGGGTTCAGTTTTCCAGCCGGGACCAGACCAACAGTGGGGTTTGGTCAAGGGACAAAAGGGAGCTGGAAGATTCCCGACTCTGCTGTTAACAGTAGAGACTACCAGACAGTCACCAATACTGACTCTCCTGTTTCCTTAGGAATTAACAGCAATAGTAGAAAATGGTGGCCTGGAAGACAGATACTGAATTGGCTTTCTCTCTGGTTTAAGCTTGTCTGTCTCTATGACTTGATTTCCCTACCCGAAACATGAAAGAATTGAGAGGTATTCGGAGACTCAATCCAGTCTCAATCTTCTGGAATTTTTTTTTTCTTCTTCAAGGACTGTCTTTTTAGAGTAAAAGTCTCATTCTGGGTGGAGGACCATGCATTCAAGGGACCATGTTGAGGGTCCTAGTAGTCCATAGGGAAGATCTAGAATGAACAGCAGGTTTGACCTTACCCTGGCTTTTTCTTCCAGTGGGCTCTGACCCTCCCACTTCCTGCTGCTTTTCTTACACTGCTCGGAAGCTTCCTCGGAACTTTGTGACAGATTACTATGAGACCAGCAGCCTTTGCTCCAAGCCAGCAGTGGTGTAAGTACACACTGGGGGGAGGGCCAGACTCAGAAAGGGCCAGGTTCAGGTGAAAGGGCTAACAGAGGGATTCATTTCTAAGGGTTGAAGCTGTGCCAAAGAACAGTGAGGTCATGAGGTCACTTTCTGAGTTCTGATAGTGACTGAATGGTCAATAAAAGGGTGGTGGCTCTTGGAGATGAAGGTATCCAGAGTCCATGAAATCAGAAACAGTCAAAACGATGCATACTTACGTAGAAAAACCATTTAAAAGAGCAATGAAAAATTGGGAGACATCATCATATCGATCATAAAGCCCACCGTTTCCTAACATAGGGAACCCCAGGGGCCACAGCTACCCACCCACCCAGGGGTCAGAGTTCCAGGAAGTCTAGTGTCAAGGTTATGCAGGAAGGACCCCATCTACCATGGCTGCCCATAGAAGCAATGCTCAACAGAGTCAGATGCCTGTCACCCGCAAAGGACAATGCTAGATGTCCTCTAAGGAACCATGGGATTCTCATCTGTCCTCTCCTTCTTCTATAGATTCCTCACCAGAAAAGGCAAGCAAGTCTGTGCTGACCCCAGCCTGCCCTGGGTCAATGAGTATGTGAATGACTTGGAGCTGAACTCAGCTGCAGGAGGAACCACTTCAGGGAGCACCTCCTGACCCCTGTTGCTCCTCATTGAGAAGTACCTTGCTCCTTCCATTCAGAATTCCTCTCCCCTTCTTAATCAAGTATTTATATAGACTTTGTTATTTTATTTGGTGTTATTTCTACTATTTATATTTAGTTCAAGGACACGTATCTTCTATGGGGATGGTCCACCATTACTGTTTCTCTGCTATTGTGGATATGACCACGCAGTTGATTTCATATACTTTCATAATAAATCTTACTTTAAAATATAGTTCATGATTTTAAATTGATCTTCATTTGGGTTGAATATGCCTGATGCTATTATGGATAAACTACAGTTTGCAGAAACAGTGAGAATGAGTAAATACTGAGTGAGACCTTCATGTGTCTTCTTGGCTAAATGGACTCAAGACATTTCTTCAATGCCTCTAATGAGAATAGGAACATCTGTATGAGGGTGGGGACCGGTGCATGTAGATTTGCTTGGGAAGCATCAGGAAAGAAGGATGCAGAAGAACATTGTTGATCCTAAGGGTCAACATTAGATTGACATTCCAGAGGGAAACTGGGACTGGGACAACAACACAAGACAGAGGGAAGGGATGTGGCTCAGTCATAAGGGGACTTCATTGTCTTATTATCATTGTGACATTAGAAAATCATTGAACCTTACTAGAGCTCAAGTTTTCTGACCTGTAAAATGGGGTAATAGTGCCCACTGTATTGGAATGTATACAGCACCCCAGATGGTTTATCTCCCTCTCTGAACTCCAGCTTGTGTCCCTGGGAAACAAGGATTTCTGAAGTTCATATTAGGTCATAGGTCAGCAACCTAAACCACATAACAAATGGTATGACAAAGCTTAAGTGTCTGATTTGGCTGTAAAATACAATATTAAATATAAAATATAACAAAATAATTCTCAGCCACAAATTACTTCACCTAGGACAGAGAGAAATGTAGAATTGAATGAACAGTAGTTCTGATCAATGGTTCATAGACTGGTAGCATGTTGGTAGGCCATTCTGTCTAACTCATTTTGTGGAAACTGAGGTTAAAGACTGAGAAATAACCTGCCAAAGACCACTCAGTGTGTGACAGAGCGACATTGCAGCTGATGTCAACCCCCAGATCAGGCCCCTGTACTGGTATCTTTCCTAGTGACACACTTCTGAGGTCCGCAAAGGGATTACCCCCCAGTCATGTTTATTAATCTTAAAAACTGCCGGGTGGTGGTGGGGCACGCCTTTAATCCCAGCACTCGGGAGGCAGAGACAGGCGGATCTCTGTGAGTTCGAGGCCAGCCTGGGCTACCAAGTGAGTTCCAGGTAAGGCACAAAGCTACACAGAGAAACCCTGTCTCAAAAAACCAAAAAAAAAAAAAAAAAAAAAATGTAGATCTAGAAGCTGGAAAGGGTAACGAAATGTTTTCTTCCCCCAGGCTGATGAAACTAATTTTGGACTTCTGATCCCTGCCCCCTGAAGTTCAAGGGATTAAATGTGTTTTGTTTTAAGACATCAAGATTACCATGACGTGTGATAGCAGTAATTGGAAACTGGTACAATTGATAGCTGAAGAGTCATTCACTGACTGTGGCAACCCCACAGGCGCAGAGGAGAATGGAACATTCTAGAAAATAAGCCAAACATCCCCAAAGAGTACTACAAGGTGAGGTAGACATACTCCAAAGAGTTGGACTGCAGTGAGACAAGACTCTGTTTCAACAGGTGTTGATGAGGGCTGATTCCTCCCTGAGGGTTCCTGACCCTCAGAGAGAACATCTCTTAAGGTTCCCGTGGCATAGTGGGAATCTCGAATTCTTACCTGGAGGTGAATCCATCCTCTCACTTGCAGATGAGGCCTAGAGTAGAGTCATGGCCTATTTGTGTTGGCATTATTGCTGAGAGAGCAGGGTTAGGACCAGAATCAGGATCTCCTCCTTCATAATTAGTTCTTGTTCCCATATGGCCACACCCGGGGCAAACAGGGAGGGAGGAAGTCAGTTCCACAGAGGCGGGATCCCAGAAATTCTGGGACAGATCTATGAAGAAAGGCTTCGACCAGGAACAACAAAGGATGGGACTCCACCTGCTGTGTCATGTAAAACTTTGGTCTCTCCCTTCTCCTCTTGGCCAGTGACCTCCTTTTTTAGTCTACTATGAGATATCTTATGTGCTTGCTTGGTTTTACATATGGACTTTCTCCAGGTCTCTGGGTCTGCAGTAGAGCCTGAAGAGGGGAGGCAGAGTAAGGGAGGGGACCTGTGGCTTCTACACAATATCCACTTGCTAGTGTGTACTGCTCTCCTCCCTTAGGGCCTTCCTCCCACACTCTCTTTCCAATAAGCATGGGGGGGTGCAGGTTTCCCCATGATATGGCATGGAATTCTCTGGGTATATGCTTGGGGCAAAATAGCTTGGTCACACAGTTGTTCTAGTTTTCTTTTTATTTTTCAGAAATTTCAAATTGATTTTTACAATATCTATATTAATTTACAACCCTACTGTAGGAGCCAGCCAAGGAGTCAACTAGGGTCCCCTAGTAGGTGTGAGGCTGAGGAAAAAACAGAGACAGAAGAATAGATGGAGACAGAAAATCAGTGCCGGGAGGGCTTCTGATCAATACCAAGCGAGCCCTGAGTTTATTTCACAGCCACCTTATAAACAAACTGAAAGGCTAAAGTGGAACAAAGCACAGCACAGGCAGTCTAGCCTGTCCTTGATTCAAGGAACAGGCAGTTTTGTTATCTCAAACATGTGCCTCCTGCTAACATCAGCAGCCTGCCTAGAATGGGACATTTGCTAAATAATTAGTTCCTCTCCCATAAGCTAATCAGACTTTCTCACAGCCCCTGTACTTTTTCTAGGAGCCTTATCAGAGCTTTCTCTCAGCTTCTGAAGAGACTAGATCAAGCAAGCCTTGAAGTCTTTTGGGTCAGAACAGACTTAACCTCAAGCTGAGTCACTGTGGGAAACTGAGTCACTGTGGGCTCTCACACCCTACCAACAATGTATAAGTGTTCCTTTCTCTTCACATCCTTTCTATACACACAAACACACACACACACACACACACACACACACACACACACACACAAAACACACACACACACACACATTCTGACTTTATTGTGTTTTCAGATCCTGGAGTTTTCTAGATTCAGTACATCTGCAAATAGGGACAGTTGATGTCTAGCCTTCCTATTGTTGTCTCTTTAAAATATTTTTCTTTTTTAATTAATTTTTTTATTATTAAGAAACTTTCTGTTCATTTTACATACCAACCACAGATCCCTCTCCCCTCCCTCCTCCTACTTCCCAGCCATCTGCTCCCAACCCACCCCCGATTCCACCTCCTCCAAGGTAAGGCCTCCCATATAGAGTCAGCAGAGCCTGATACATTCAGTTGAGGCAGGGCCAAGCCTTTCCTCCTGAATCAAGGCTGTGCAAGGTGTCTCACCATAGGCAGTGTGCTCCAAAAAGCCCTCTCATGCACCAGGGATGGATCCTGATCCCACTGTCAGGGGGCCCCTTAAACAGATCAAGCTATACAACTGTCTTGCCTATGCAGAGTGTCTAGTCCAGTCCCATGGAGGCTTCACAGCTATTGGTCCACAGTTCATGAGTTCCCACTAGTTTGGTTTGGTTGTCTCTGTACATTCCCCCATCATGATCTTCATGCCCTTAATCATGGAATCCTTCTTCTCTCTCTCTTTGACTAGACTCCTGGAGTTTGGCCTTGTGCTTGGCTGTGGATCTCTGCATCTGCTTCTATCAGTTACTGGATGAAGGCTCTATGATGACAGTTAGGGTATTCACCAATCTGATTACCAGGGAAGGCTAGTTCAGGTACTACTCTTGCTAGTAGTCTAAGGTGGGGTCATGTGGTGATAGTTTATTTGTGCTGAAATGTGGTGATATTTTATTTGTGCTTTAATAAATAAAGCTTGCCTGGAGATCAGAGAGAAAAAGTCAGCCATTATAAGTAAACAAAGAAGTCAGGAAGTGGTAGCACACACACTTAATCCTATCACTTAGCAGGGAGGATCTCTGTGTATTCAAGGCCACACCAGAGAACCGAGCCAAGCATGGTGACACATGCCTATAATCCCAGTACCAACCATAGAGGTCTGGAGGTCTGTATAGACAGACAGAAAGTGACAGAGCTGTGTAGGAAGAGGAAGTGATGTAGCTAGGCTAAGAGAGCCAATGAGAGAACAGAACAGAAAAGGCATATAAACGTGAGTATACAGGAAGAAGCTCTCTTTGGAAGCTGTGGAGTTGGTGAGGTGAGGTTAGCTCATAGTTTGTCCTATTCCTCTAATCTTTCTCTCAGGCTTTAAACACAAATTTCTGTCTCCATGTTTTTTATTTATTAAGACCATTTAGAAATTTGTCTACAGGGTCATCCTTGTGAATTACTAGAAACTTCCCTAGCTCTCAGTTTCTCTCTATCCCCATGATGTCTCCCTCTATCATGGTTTCTTTTTCATTGCTCTCCCACTCAGTCCCTGTTCCAGCTCAACTACCCCATTCCCTCATGTTCTCATCTCCCATCCCCTACCCTCCATTGCCCCCTCCATCACCCCCAGTTTACTCGTGGAGATCTCATCTGTTACCCCTTCCCAGTGTGATCGATCCATGCAGCCCTCTTAGGGTTCTCCTTGTTAACTAGCTTCTCTGGAGCTTTGGGTTGTAGTCTGGTTATTCTTTGCTTTACATCTAGTATCCACTTATGAGTGAGTACATACCATGTTTGTCGTCATGAGTCTGGGTGACCTCACTCAGGATGAAATTTTCTAGTTCCATCAATTTGTCTGCAAATTTCATGCTGTCATTTTGTTTTATACCGCTGAGTAGTATTCCATTGTGTATATGTGCTACATTTTCTTTATTTATTCTTTGGTTGAAGGGTATCTAGGTTGTTTCCAGGTTCTGACTACTATGAATAATGCTGCTATGAACATACTTGAGCATGTGTCCTTGTGGTATGATTGAGCGTTCCTTGTGTATATGCCCAAGAGTGGTATTGCTGGGTCTTGAGGTAGATCGATTCCCAATTTTCTAAGAAACCATTATATCAGTTTTGAAAGTGGATGTACAAGTTTGCACTCCCACCAACAGTGGAGGAGTGTTCCCCTTGCTGGACATCCTCTCCAACAAAAAGCTGTTATCAGTGTTTTTGATCATAGCTATTCTGACAGGTGAAAGATGATATCTTAGTGTTGTTTTGATTTGCATTTCCCTGATGACTAAGGATGTTGAACAGTTCCTTAAATGTCTTTCAAACATTTGAGATTCTTCTGCTGAGAATTCTCTGTTTAGCTCTGTAGCCCATTTTTTAATTAGATTGTTCAGGATCTGGATGTCTAGTTTCTTGAGTTTTTATTTATTTTGGAAATCAACCCTCTGTCAGACGTGGGGTTGGTGAAGATCTTTTCCTATTCTGTAAGCTGTTTTGTATTATTTACCATGTCTTTTGCCTTACAAAAGCTTCTCAGTTTCAGGAGGTCCCATTTATTAACTGTTGCTCTCAGTGTCTGTGCTACTGGTATTATATTTAGGAAGTGGTCTCCTGTGCCATTGCATTCAAGACTACTTTCTACTTTCTCTTTGTCAGGTTCAGTGTAACTGGATGTATGTTGAGGTCTTTGATCCACTTGGACTTGAGTTTTGTGCATGGAGATAGGTATGAATCTATTTGCAATCTTTCACATGTTGACATCCAGTTATGCCAGCACCAGTTGTTGAAGACGCTTTCTTTTTTCCATTGTACAGTTTTGGATTCTTTGTCAAAAAATCAGGTGTTCATAGGTATATGGGTTAATGTGAGGATCTTCAATTTGATTCCATTGGTCTACATGTCAGTTTTTATTAATTAAAGTATATCCAACCAAAAGAATGTATTCCCCCAGCTCCATCTCCTATGCATCCGACGCCCTTCCAGAGAATGACAGCTGTCACTCTTAGGAGTGCATTCAGACATTTGCAAACCTTCACAAAATGTCAGCAACCAGGACAATGTAAGCAACAAGAAGTGACCACTCACCTGGCCTTAGCTTTGCTTTCTCAAATTTGTCCAAACGTGGTTTGGCCTTCTCCCCATGGCCCTCTGTGATAAAATTTAATTTAGACATAAGCTTTAAAATGTTACTATGTCTTCCTTTTATTCAGTTCATTAAATAAGAGTTACTAGAAACATTCTTGGTAAATTCACAAGACTGTCTTACTTCATGAGATTCTCTTGCATTCTATACTCAGCAACTTTAATATACAAAAATATCACTTTATTTTTTTCATAATTAAATCCATCTCCATTTCGTCGAGTGGTAGAAAATTTCATCTGGCTGACAAGATAAACATGGTGGCTTCCTGGTTCTTTTCCCTATTGAGAACGATCTCTTGCCTGTCTGTCTTTCCTTCTCCTACTCCTCCCACACAAGCCTGGACTCCGCTGGCATCTGATGAGATGCTTCTCAGCACTTTGGGACACTGGATCAGCCCTGCTGATCTGTCAGTTACTTTACATGTCCTCTGAGGTCATGTTGCTGCTCTGCTCCTCTTGCCCACTCAAGCCCCTCTGAACAAGCATGGTCCCAGCTATGACAACTAGGGACAAGGAAAGGGCTAAACAAGCCACCATCAGTGATGAGAAGAAATAAGCAAGGGCTATAATCATAATAAGATTCAGGACTCTGGAGGGCTACCTGGAAACTCACTCTTTAGAAGGTGTTCAGATTAGGCTGTAATCTATCCTAAATTCTCTAAACTGTGTAAAACAATTGTTTTTCAGATTGTGTACTGTCCGGGGAGACTCCATTTTTATAAAAGTGGGTTGTGACTCTATTTTGAGAATGAAGAATGACTGTGCACCTGGGTAGGCCATTGAATGGTGCCAACTGTCTGGCACCACCCATACCACATGGGAGAAAACTCATTTACTTTTAAGAGCAGAAATAGTGACACTGTAAATTTGTATGCATACAACAGAGGGGGGAGGGAGAGTTACAGGCTCACAGGAGTGTCTCTTCAATCTGAAGGAAGGACTAGAAACACATGGAGCAAAGCATGTGACCAAACAACACCCCCTCTCAAATCCCTCAGAAGTAACCATACAGAATGAAATGACTTCAAAGCCAGCCACAGAATGACTGGGGCATTCCTGCAGCTGCTGGTGTTTTACTACTACAGCTCCTTCTCTGAGAGTCTCTAATGGGGACAGCAAGAGTCAGGCACTCTACTTGGGGACTAGGGCCACTGCATTTTCTCCTGTGGCTCCCATCCCTTCTCTGCTCACCTATTCAGCCTTCTTTTAAGGCTTGGCTTACAGAAAAGCATTGATTAAAAATGACCAAGGCAATCTGTAGAAGAAAGAGTTTCAGACAGTGAGCCCATGACCATCATGGTGGAGATCATGGCAGGAGGCTGACAGGCATGGTGCTGGAGCAGCAGCTGAAGGCTTACATCTTGACACAAAATCATGAAGCAGAGAACAGGCTAACTAGGAATAGTGTGGACCTTTGAAACCACAAAGCCTGTCCCCAGTTATACATCTCCTCCAACAAGGCCACAACTCCTAATCATTCTACAAAAGCCCCAACAACTAGGAACCAAGTATGCAAATGTATAAGCCCATTGGGACCATTATCATCCAAACCCCCACATCCTTCAAGGTATGTCCAAGGGAGTAAGTGAGTTTCCAGGGAAATTTGCTGGGACAGTCTCATGTTACTTTGTCTGCTGACTACACACAAAAAACTGGATGTGTCCAAGAGAAAGAACTGGAAGTAAAAGGCATCAGGAAACTGGGTTACATGATCTGGGGGTTGGGGACACTATTAGAAGCCCACATCCAAACAACAATCAGCTGCCCAACCTACACAACAGTAACATATATTCAGATGGCCTAGATCAGCCCTATGCAGGCTCCTTGGATATTGGTTCTGTCTCTGTGAGCCCCTATTAGCCCAGGCTAGTGGATTCTGTGTGTTTGCTTGTGCTGTCCCATCTGACTCCTACACTCCTTCCTCCTCTTCCTTTGTAGGATTCCCTGAGCTCCACCTCATGTTTGGCTGTGGGTCCCTGAATCTGCTCCATCAGTTGAAGGGTGAAGCCTCTCTGATGGCTATTGGGCTTAGCACCAGTCTATGAGTATAGCAATCATTTCATTGACTTTTTTCCAGTCATGTTTGGTTCTATCCTAGGTATCTGGACTATCCAGCCTCTGGGTTTGGCCCTCCAGGCAGTGTCAGGCATAGGCTCCATCTCATGACATGGGTCTTAAGCTAGACCAGTCATGGGTTGGCCACTCCCACAATTTGAATGCCATGTTTACATGTTTAAAGCCACCTAGCACATCTGGTAGGCAGGCCATATTGTAAGTCAAAGGTTTTGTAGCTGGATCAGTGTCCCAGTCCCTCCACTGGAAGCTTTGCCTTGTTACTGGAGATGTCTAGTTCAGTCCCCATATCCTCCATTGCTAGTAGTCCTAGCTAGGGTCACCCTTGAACATTCCTGGGAGTTTCCATTGCACTAGTTTTCTAGCTCCTCTCTGAGAAGCCCTTCCCCAATTCCAGTTGTCCTCTCCCAGGACTGTCTCCCTCTATCCTCCCCAACCTGTTTCTGGATCTATCTCTTATCCTCATTATTTATTCTATTTCCTTCCTCTCGGGAGATTCACACATACACACACACTTGAGCCCTCCTTGTTATTATTAATCTTTAAAAGGAAGAAACAGAAGGAGGAGGGGCAGAAGGAGGAGGAGGAAGGGAGGAGGAGGAAGAAGAGGAGGAGGAAGAAGAGAAGGAGGAGGAGAACCAGGAGCAGGAGGAGGAAGTGGAGGAGGAGGAGAAAGATGAAGAGGAGGAGGAAGAGGAGGAGAAGAAAGAGGAAGAGGAAGAGGAAGAAGAGAAGGAGGAGGAGGAGGAGGAGGAGGAGGAGGAGGAGGAGGAGGAGGAGGAGGAGAGAAAGAAGAAAAAGCTGAGGCTCCATATTGCTCACATACCCACTGCTGAGGTCAGCCCTCTGAGTTACTCAGCAGGGCCACAATCAACAAACTAGAAGCAGGATTTCCTCCCAGCTTTGCCAAAGTGCTCTTGCTAAAACCCCAGACTGTTTGCTCTTCTGGTGACATTCCTCAAATCCATTCAGTTGTTGTTTCCAGTGACATAGAAACTTTCCTGTGACCTGGCCCAAGCCTGCCTACCTGGATTTCAAATTGTTTTCAGACTTCCTGAATGCCAAGACCATGCCCCTGGGAACTGCCCAGGGCTGTCTGTGATGAGGGCCAACTTGACAAGGCAGAGTATCCTTTTTCTGCAAAGCCCAAGGCAGAGTGAAAATTCTAGGGCACAAGTCCATCCCATGGCAGCCATGGAGATCCTTATTTAAGTCAATAAAGAAAATTTCTATTTTTTAGTTTACATATAATTTCAATACTTAAAAAAGATTTATTTATTTTATATATATGGGTGTTTTGTCTGCATGTCTGTCTGAACACCAGAAGAGGGAACTAACCCCATACAGTTACAGACAGTTGTGACCTGCCATGTGGGTGCTGAGAATTGAACCTGGGTCCTCTAGTAGAGCAGTCAGTGCTCTTAACCACTGAGCCATCTGTCCAGCCCCCAGTATCTTCATTCCTTAAATGTAAATCAGTTTGCTCCTCTCCCATTCCTGCTCCCCCATCCTTCCCTGGTGTCCCTCTGCTCTCACATCACATGTGTCTGTGTGCTGCCCCACCCCCATCTCCTTGAAGACTACTATTAAAATTACCAAACTTCTAAGATGGGCTGGGGGGGGGGGTGAGGAGAGGAAGAGAGAAAGTTGATGGATTCTATTAGTCAAAATCATGTGACCCGAGAGTCTGCAGCACACTGACAGGACATCGCCTTTAATCTTCTACAGAAATTTATAATGAAGCAAGTTTCCTTTTTCAGACTTACTTATATTAGAGCCAGACTTCCTTGGTTTCATTTCCAAATCTGCGGTGTATCAGCTGTGTGTTTTTCTGTAGATTACTTACCTCTCTGTGCTCAGTGCCTACATGTATAACAGGAACTAATAATGACACCCACTTCAAAGGACCACTAGGAGAATTAAACAGATTAGTACTTAGGATAGTACTGGCTCATGGTAAGTGCTGTGTTAAGTGTAAAACACAATTCCTCTCATTTACATGTTTTTGTAAATCCCCAGTTTTTTAATTAAAAGTAATTTTATATTGAAACGCAGACTTTACATGTTTACAGGCACCATGTAATATTTTAATCTGTATAACTGTATGATGTCCAAATCAGGGTCTGCATCTCTATCAGGCAATTTCTTGGTGGTGAAAACATTCACAATCCTTTCTTCTTACTCTGTTGAAACATACAGTTCATTACCATTGTCTTTACCTGCCCTACTGTGAAACAGGACATAATAAATACATCTCACTTAGAAGAGCACATTTTTCCTGGATAACCAACACCTACTCTTTGACTAGCTAATCACCCTTCCAGTTCTCAGCTCAGTTTAGAGAAAAGTTCAAAACAATAGAATGGATGAACCTATCTAAGTACTAGACGCTTTAAATACAAGTGTTAGTACTTCGAGGCGATGGAATGCCAAGTATTCATCAATGCTGTATTTCAGTAAAGACTAAGTCTTTAGTAACTCTGGTGAATATTAACTACAATATGCAGATATGCTGATGTGAGAAAGAATATTAAGTACTAACAGCTAGGTACCTAATGATAGAGAATTTTAAGTCTTTTATTTATTTATTTTTATTAAGAATTTTTTTTATTCATTTTACATACCAACCACAGATACCCCTCTCATCCCTCCTCCTAGGAATTTTAAGTCTTAAGTCTTAAATCTTAAGAATTTTAAGATTCATGTCATCCTATTATTTCTAAAATTTTTAGAGCAACTACTCATACTTTTGGTAAAAGAAAAACAACCTAATGTAATTTTCTATTAAAAATTGCATCTTCCTGCTGGAGAGATGGCCCAGAGGTTAAGAGCCCTGCCTGCTCTTCCAGAGGTCCTGAGTTCATTTCCACCAACCACAGGTTGGTTCACAACTATGTGTAATGAGATCTGGTGCACTCTTCTGGCCTGCAGGCATACGTGCAAGCAGAACATTGTATACATAATAAATAAATAAACCTTTAAAACAAATTTCACAGTTCATATTGTTATCTTTTATTTATTCTTTGACAATTTGACACGTGTCATATTGGACACATGGCTCCTAACCACACATAATCCCCCCTACCCCTGTGACAATTCCTCAAAATGTCCCCTCCCCTAACCGACATAACTATTGCCTCCCCTCTCCCCTCCTTTATCCTCCCCTCAACCCTCCCTTACCAAATCCTTTCTCCTCCTTCCCCCCAACTCCTCTCCTTCCCACTGGAAGTCCTCTAAGTCCATGAGTGCCTACCTGCTGACATTTCAACTGCTTTGGTGGCTTGACCTTTAGCAGATCTGGTGGAGGCAGCCATAATCGCAGTGAGTTCATGAGTGCAGGAACCAAGAGAGCAAAGATGTCGGCCACCACGTTCCTCCCACCCTCTGGCTGTTATTCTCTTGCTGTCCCTCTCCTCAGGACTCACATTTTTGAAAGTCCCTCTCAACACTTGTCAACAACCATTTAGAAAAGGAACCACCAACAGTGACACAGTGCCTGTCACACAGAGGTGCTCAGTAAACCTTTACAGGACCTCTAACACTGATACAGCACCTGTCACATAGTAGGTGCTCAGTAAAGCTTCACAGGATCTCTAACACTGACACAGTGCCTGTCACATAGTAGGTGCTCAGTAAAGCTTCACAGGATCTCCAATATTGACACAGTGCCTGTCACACAGTAGGTGCTCAGTAAACCTTTACAGGATCTCTAACACTGATACAGTGCCTGTCACATGGTAGGTGCTCAGTAAAGGTTTACTGGATTGTTGTCTTGTCTCAGGGGAATGGGAAGAGGCAGAAACACATGTACAAGATCAAAGGGAGAGACTTCCTAAGAAATGCAGAAAGTTTCCTGAATTCACCAAATACTGGTGAGACTGGTGCTTCTCTCAGGAATGTAACACCTTCTGAAGTCACTGCCCTCTACCCCAGACAGCCTGACAGCAGAGAAGCAGCCTGTGGTGGTGACTAAGGACTGGTGACCAGGGTCTGGAGGTTGCTAATGAGTTCCTTCAGCTGGGGCCCTCTGCTACAGATGCCATTCTGAACCTGCACACTGCATAACCATCCACTTGTCTCTTCCAACCACAAATCAATGTCTGCTCCCATTTCCCCAAAGTGACTTAGATACCAAACTGGCAATGATTCTTCTTGGTGTATTGTCTTTGGAAAATGGCTCTGTGTCCCAGCTCACCTCTCCCATCTTGGGATTTGCCCTGTACTAACACCCTAGTTCCAAGCAGGCTCCCACTGTTGACCCCCAATGCTCAGTGGTCACCCTAACAGTTCTAACCCTCCCACTGTCTAGAGGAGAGGCCAGGCTATCCACATGAACATATCTTCTGTTTCCTCCATGGATCTTTAATCTCTCCCAAGAGTCTACTGTACTTAGGTACACTGTAGACAGTCATAATACTCAAGTTCCCACTTTCCAAGAGTTGACAACCACTGGAAGAAGAGCCCAGCATGAAGTCAGACTGCTGACAGGCTCTGCCCCACACTACTGGTTTAAGAGAGTCCTCTGCATGCCCCAATTTTTCTATCTGTAACGTGAAGGCAATGTGATATAATCTGAGACCCGCTCTAATTCTAACCTTCTAGAATAGTCTTCACCTCCTCTGAGCATGCTCTGCTCACATTAAGACTCTACCTCACAGACCAATCATTCATTCATATCTGCCATTCATTTGTGCCCCAGAGCAGGTGGCTCTGATTACCTCACTCAAATGGAGATGGTCACTCTCGCTGATGTAGGCAGAGGCTCCTCCTTAGCACAGTGAGTTCCAACCTTCCTCAGAACTCTCTACCTACACATGATTGACAGCCTTCATCCTCAGCCTCCCGGATGCCCCGTTCCTGTCTCTCATGTGCCACCTTGTTCCACCTCATGGGACAGTTGTTTCCATCACTGTCCCTGCATCAAGAGGCTAAGAGCTCCTTGAGAGAAGGAGGAGGCTTTACTCCACCATCTCTGCCCTGACAAACAGAGGATAAGTAGGAAGTTGGTTGAATTGAAATGCCATGGAAAATGAGGTCCATGTGGACCAAGAAGGAAGACACCAGCACTTGATGTGTGACCATGAAGCTGCATCACCTTGAGAGGTCATGAGAAAGACTAGCTTGTGTGCCATCAGTGAACCCAGAACACAAGACCCCGGGAGGTGGGTGATCAGACTGAGGGCAGAATGAGGAGCAGAGATGAGTGAGTGCAGCCTGGACTTTGGGAGAAGAGGAGGAATGAGGAAAAATAAACTTGTACTTTGTGAAATGATCATAAAGTATCTCAGGATGCTGCCCTACCCATCCCAGGTTTTCACTTGGAAGCATTGTAGAGGATGGGCTCCCTCTTCACTCCTTTGTTTTCTGTTTCCGACAAGAGCATGCTGCAGTGGGAGGTCCGGGGCAAGCAGGTAAAGCAGAGTAATTAAACTAAAGGTGAACGAGACTGGTTCCATCATCCAGTTTCCCTCACTTGTCCTGCTTTTAGTCTGACTGTGCCCACGGCCTTGGTAGGCTGCACCTTCTCCACAGGTCACAGGCTAGGAACATGAGGAATTTCCTAGGGACTTGCTAGACAACGTGCATCTGCTTAGAAGGGCTACACATTGTGTCTGCAGCACATACTCATCACTAGGTATCAATCCTTATTTGTGTACTAGAACATTCTTTGTCTAGGTCTCCCAAACTTGGTTTCTTTTTCTGCCTCTTTTAACATTCCAAAAAATATCCTGACCCCTAGTCTCTCTCTCTCTCCCCATCTCTTTCTCTCTCTCTCTTCTCAGTCCCTCTCTGTCTCTGTCTCTGACTCTCTATCTTCCTATCCCTTCCTTGTTTCACACAGCCTAAACCAATCCTTCTGGATGCTGCTGATCACATGGTATTTTTGTGTGTGGAAGAGTCTGGAGTGGTCAGTGTCTTCTGTCTGTGGTTACACCCCATGTTTGTTCCAGAGACTCCAGACAATCTGGAAAGACTGACATGAAGGCTCCACTGCCTGAGGTGTCCAGTGCAGCGAGTTCCTATCCACATCCCGTGCCAGCAGGTGTGAACATTGCATCCTTCCTCTCAGGTTTACAAACACACACACCCCATGTCGGTCATGATCTTTGGTGTACCACTTCCCCCTCCAGCATGCACCCCACTTCTACCCTCAAACTCCCTCCTTTCTCTTCCGTGATGTCACTGCTGGGGGAAGACAGTCTGTGAGGAACTCCTCACTTTAAGCCAATTTCAGTTTCCTTCCTGATACCATGACATCATCTTTTCTTAGGGTATTCCATTTTCCTCCCAGCACCCCACCTCTGTCCCAGGCCCCAGAGTCCCTATAAAGAGGGGTTCCTAGCTCAGATCAGCACAACACTCAGCCAGCATCTGCAGCTTCTAGGCTCTGCGGTCTCAGCTCTGTTCCATCCTCTCCCCCAGCCACACCATGAAGCTGTGTGTGTCTGCTCTCTCTCTCCTGCTGGTCATGGCTGCCTTCTGGGCTCCAGTGCTCTCAGCACCAAGTAAGTGGACCCTGCCATAGCTGCTCCCTTGGAGACCCAGTGGGTTCAGTTTTCCAGCTGGGGTCAGACCAACAGTGGGGTTTGGTCAGGGAACAAAAGGGAGCTGGAAGATTCCCGACTCTGCTGTTAACAGTAGAGACTACCAGACATTCATTAATATTGAAGCTCCTGTTTCCTTAAGAATTAACAGCTAATAGAGGGAAATGCTGGTCTGGAAAGAATTGGCTTTCTCTCTGGTTTAAGCTTGTCTGTCTCTATGACTTGATTTCCCTACCTGAAACATGAAGGAATTGAGAGGTGTTTTGAGACAAAAATCCAGTTTCAATCTCCTAGAATTTTTTCTCCTTTTCGAGGAATACCTTTTTAGAGTAAAAGTCTCATTCTGGGTGGAGGACCATGCATTCAAGGGACCATGTTGAGAGTTCTAGTAGTCCATAGGGAAGATCTAGAATGTATAGCAGGTTTGACCTTACCCTGGCTTTTTCTTCCAGTGGGCTCTGACCCTCCCACTTCCTGCTGCTTTTCTTTTACTGCTCAGAAGCTTCCTCGGAACTTTGTGACAGATTACTATGAGACCAGCAGCCTTTGCTCCAAGCCAGCAGTGGTGTAAGTACACACTGGGGGGAGGGCCAGACTCAGAAAGGGCCAGGTTCAGGTGAAAGGGCTAACAGAAGGATTGCGTTCTAAGGGTTGAAGCTGTGCCAAAGAACAGTGAGGTCATGAGGTCACTTTCTGAGTTCTGATTAATGTGAATTAATGGTCACTAAAATGGGTGGTAGCTCTTGGAGATGAAGGTATCCAGAGTCCATGAAAGCAGAAATAATCAAAACAATGCATACTTATATAGAAAGGCCATTTCAAGGAGCAATGAAAAATTGGGAGACATCATCATATTGATCATGAAACCCTGTTTCCTGATACAGGGAACCCTGGGCACAGATACACACCCAGGGAACAGAGTTTCAGAAAGTCTAGTGTCAAGGTTATGCAGGAAGGATCCCCTCCACCATGGTTGCCCATAGAAGCAATGCTCAACAGAGTGAGATGCCTACCATAGGCAAAGGACAGTGCTAGATGTCCTCTAAGGAACCATGGGATTCTCATCTGTCCTCTCCTTCTTCTATAGATTCCTCACCAGAAAAGGCAAGCAAGTCTGTGCAGACCCCAGCCAGCCCTGGGTCAGTGAGTATGTGAATGACTTGGAGCTGAACTGAGCTGCAAGAGGAACCACTTCAGGGAAGGCCTCCTGAGCCCTGTCACTCCTCATTGAGAAGTGCCTTGCTCCTTCCATTCAGAATTCCTCTCCCCCTTCTTAATCAAGTCTTTATATAGACATTGTTATTTTATTTGGTGTTATTTCTACTATTTATATTTAGTTAAAGGACATGTATCTCCTATGGGAATGGTCCACCATTACCGTTCCTCAGCTATTCTGGATATGATTATGTAATTGATTTCATGCATTTTCATAATAAATCTTTCTTTACAATATAGTTTGTGATTTTAAATTGATCTTCATTTGGGTTTAAACTGCCTGGTGCTATTATGGATAAAATACGGTTTGTAAAGTCAGTGAGAATGAGTAAATACTGAGATTTTAACCTGTCCTCTTATATACATGGAATCAAGACATTTCCTCTCAATGCTTCTAAGGAGAATGCTAACACCAGTATGAAGGTGCGGACCGGTGCCTACAGTTTTACAGATTAAGAAACAAACACATGGACAAGGAGTTCTATGAGACTTGTAGATTTGCTTGGGAAGCATCAAAAAAGAAGGATCCATAAGAACAATGGTGATCCTAAGGTTCATTAGATTGACATACAGAGGGAAGCTGTGACTGGGACAACACAAGCCCAAGGGAAGGGATGTGGTTCAGTGATAAGGGGACTTCATTGTCTTATTATCACTGTGACATTAGAAGAGTCACTTTACCTTACTAGAGCTAAAGTTTTCTGACCTGTAAATGGGGTAATAGTACTCACTGTTTTGGAATGTATACAGCACCCCAGATGGTTTGTCTCCTTCTCTGAACCCCAGCTTGTGTCCTTGTGTGAACAAGGATTTTTGAAGTTCCTATTAGCTCATGGGTCAGCAACCTAAACCACATAGCAAATGGGATGACAAAGTTTAAGTGTCTGGTTTGGTTGTAAAACATCGTGGACCTAAGCCATGTCTACTTAATAATTTTTAGCCACACTTACTCCACCTAGGACAGAGAGAATTGAATGAACAGTAGTTCTGATCAATGGTTCATAGTCTGAAAGTGTGTTGGAACTGGGAAAAGACCACTTAGGCCATCCAGTATAACTCTCATTTTGTGGAAACTGAGGTTAAAGACTGAGAAATAACTTAAGAAAGGCCACTCAGTGGGTGGCAGAGTGGCATTGCAGCTGATGTCAACCCTCAGGTCAGTACACTGTACTGGGTATCTTTCCTAGTGACACATTTCTGTAGCCCACATACGGATAATCCCCTGAGAAACATAGACAAGGTGAAGATGGCCTTGAAAGACATTTCATCATTGCCTACTGCATAAAAGTGTAACAGGATCCTCATTCTCTTCGGGCCAACAAGCACAATTCCTTCCTTGTCCCACCCTCAGCCACTCCTGGCATCCAGGCTACTCCATAGAAAGGGACCTAGAGCAGGTCTGAGAGGATGGGGACTTAGAATCGTTGGTTTCTGGTTTACTCTGTCTAGATTTGAGCTGTCCAAATTGTTAGCACTGGTCATAGTGCCTACTTACATTTCAATGAAATGCAACTAGAATAAAATTGAATTCAGCTTCTCAGTCACACCATTCCATGTTAGTAAGGACTAGTGTAGAAACTGCCCAGAACCACCAGTCATCATAGAAAGCTTTGTTCCATTGTGCCTTCCCAGGAATCCTGGCTTAAAGCAGAGTGGTTGTCAGGAAAATCAGGGCAGCCTAGAAGGTTATAGATAGATTCAGAGATAGACAACTTCCATTCTAAATGGATGGGACAGCAGAGAGAATGGATGGTCCTCAGAAATGAGACAAGGTACAGATCACTGTAGAAGACTGAACAATGACTTCCCAATGTGATAACATCCTAAGCCCTAGAACATATAGGTTACCACACATGGAAGATGGGATTCTGCAGATAGGATTAAGTAAGAATCCTGGGGCACAGAGCCAGTCAGGCCCCCTGTGTAGCCATGCACTCCGCTAAGGAAGGCAGAAGGAAAGTGGAGGAAGGGGACTAGACAGCCATGTGACAACTGAAGGAGATGTCATGCTGCTGCCTCTGCAGAGGGCAATGGAGGCCGTGGGACAATGGTTGGAGAGATGGCCCCAAGGAGAAGTGGGCTTGTTGCTCTTGCAGAGGACCGATTATATTTCCAGTACCCACATGACAGCTCACGGTCATCTCTGACTTATTTTTTTGGGCAATCCAATGCCTTCTTCTCTTCAGGCCTCTACAGGTAGCAGGTCATTATATGGTGCATAGACATACATGCAGGCAAACACAGAATATTTTTTTAATCTTAAAAAAAATGTAGATCTAGAAGCTGGAAAGGGTAACGAAATGGTTTCTTCCTACAGGCTGATGAAACTAATTTTGGACTTCTAATCCTTGATGTTTAAGGGATTAAATGTGTTTTGTTTTAAGACATTAAGATTATCATGACATGTTATAGCAGCAGTAGGAAACTGGTACAATTGACAGCTGAAGAGTCAATCACTGACAGTGGTGACCCCACAGGTGCAAAAGAGAATGGAACATTCTAGAAAATAAGCCAAACATCCCTAAACAGTACTGCAAGGTGAGGTAGACATACTCCAAAGAGTTGGACTGCAGTGAGACAAGGCCCTGTTTCAACAGTTGACAATGAGGGCTGATTCTTCCCCAAAGGTTCCTGACCCTCAGAGGGAACATCTCTTAAGGTTCCCGTGGCATGGTGGGAATCTTGAATTCTTAGCTGGAGATGAATCCATCCTCTCACTTGCAGATGAGGCCTAGAGTAGAGTCATGGCCTATTTGTGTTGGCATTATTGCTGAGAGAGCAGGGTTAGGACCAGAAACAGGATCTCCTCCTTCATAATTAGTTCTTGTTCCCATATGGCCACACCCGGGGCAAACGGGGAGGGAGGAAGTCAGTTCCACAGAGGCGGGATCCCAGAAATTCTGGGACAGATCTATGAAGAAAGGCTTTGCCCAGGAACAACAAAGGATGGGGCAATGTGGGACTCCACCTGCTGTGTCATGTAAAACTTTGGTCTCTCCCTTCTCCTCTTGGCCAGTGACCTCCTTTTTCAGTCTACTATGAGATATCTTATGTGCTTGCTTGGTTTTACATATGGACTTTCTCCAGGTTTCTGGGTCTGCAGTAGAGCCTGAAGAGGGGAGGCAGAGTAAGGGAGGGGACCTGTGGCTTCTAAAGCAATGTCTACATGCTAGTGTGTACTGCTCTCCTCCCTTAGGGCCTTCCTCCCACACTCTCTTTCCAATAAGCATGGGGTGTGCAGGTATCCCTATGATATGGCATGGAATTCTCTGGGTATATGCTTGGGGCAAAATAGCTTAGTCACATAGTAGATCTAGTTTGCTTTTTATTTTTGAGAAATTGTATATTGATTTTACAAATCTGTATTAATTTACAACTTTACAAGTATTCCAACTTTACTGTCTTTTTCAGCTCCAGGAGTTTTCTAGACTCAGTACATCTGCAAATAGGGGCAGTTGACTTCTTCTGCTCCTATTGCTGTCTCTTTCAAGTTTTTTTTCAAATTTATATTTTTTAATATTAAGAAATTTTCTGTTCATTTTACATACCAACCACAGATCACCCTCCCCTTCTTCCTCCCATCCCCCAGCCTTCTGCCCCCAATCCCCCACCCATTCCCATTTCCTCCAAGGCAAGGCATCCCATATGGAGTCAGAAGAGCCTGATACACTCAGCTGAGGCAGACCCAAGCCCCTCCCCCTACACCAAGACTATGTAAGGTGTCCTACCACAGACAGTGGGCTCCAAAAAGCCTTCTAATGCAGTAGGGATGGATTCTGATCCCACTGTCAGGGGGCCCCTTAAGCAGATCAAGCTGCACAACTATTTTGTCTATGCAGAGTGTTTAGTCCAGTCCCATGGAGGCTCCATAGCTAATGGTCCACAGTTCATGAGTTCCCACTAGTTTGGTTTGGTTGTTTCTGTAGGTTTCTCCATCATAATCTTGATGTCCCTTGCTCATAGAAACTTTTTTCACTCCCTTTGACAGGACTCCTGGAGCTCAGCGTGGTGCTAGGCTGTAGATCTCTGCATCTGCTTCCATCAGTTACTGAATGAAGGCTGTATGATAACAGAGTATTCACCAATCTGATTACCAGGGTAGGCTAGTTCAAACACCCTCTCCACTATTGCTAGTAGTCTAAGGTGGGTCATTCTTGTGGATTCCTGGGAACTTCCCTACCTCCCAATTTCTCCCTGTCCCCATTGATGTCTTCCTCTACCATGGTTTCTTTTCCATTGCTCTCCCAATCAGTCCCTGTTCCATCGAGTTCCCTTATGTTTTCACCTCCCATCCCCTACCCTCCATTGCTCCTCCTCACCCCCAATTTACTCATGGAAATCTCATCTATTTCCCCTTCCCACTGCAATCCATGTGTCCCTCTTAGGGTTCTCCTTGTTAGCCAGCTTCTCTGGAGCTGTGTGTTGTCTTCTGGTTATCCTTTGCTTTACATCTAGTATCCACTTATGAGTGAGTACATACCATGTTTGTCCTCATGAGTCTGGGTTACCTCATTCAGGATGAGGTAATTTTCTAGTTCCATCAATTTTCTGCAAATTTCATGATGTCATTTTGTTTTTTACTGCTGAATAGTATTCCATTGTGTATATGTGCCACATTTTCTTTATTCATTCTTTGGTTGAGGGGCATCTAGGTTGTTTCCGGGTTCTGGCTATTATGAATAATGCTGCTATGAACATAGTTGAGCATGTGTCCTTGTGGTATGATTGAGCATTCCTTGGGTATATGCCCAAGAGTAGTATTGCTGGGTCTTGAAGTAATTGATTCCCAATTTTCTGAGAAACCGCCATATTGATTTCAAAAGTGGATGTACAAGTTTGCACTCCCACCCACAGTGGAGAAGTATTCCCATTGCTCCACATCCTCTCCAAAAACAGTTGTTATCAGTGATTTTGATCATAGCCATTCTGACAGGTGTAAGGGGGTATCTCAGTGGCATTTTGATTTGCATTTCCCTGATGAGCAATTCCTTAAATGTCTTCTGGCCATATGAGATTCTTCTTTTGTGAATTTTCTGTTTAGCTCTGTAACCCAATTTTTAATTGGATTGTTCAGTATTTGGATGTCTAGTTTCTTTATATATTTTGGAGATCAGCCTTCTGTCAGATGTGGGGTTGATGAAGATCTTTTCCCATTCTGTAGGCTGTCGTTTTGTCTTATTGACCATGTCCGTTGCCTTACAAAAGCTTCTCAGTTTCATTAGGTCCCATTTATTTTTTATTTATTCTTTTTTTTTTTTTTGGTTTTTCGAGACAGGGTTTCTCTGTGTAGCTTTGCACCTTTCCTGGGACTCACTTGGTAGTCCAGGCTGGCCTCGAACTCACAGAGATCCGCCTGGCTCTGCCTCCCGAGTGCTGGGATTGAAGGCGTGCGCCACCACCGCCCAGCCAGGTCCCATTTATTAATTTTTGCTCTCAGTGTCTGTGTACTAGTGTTATATTTAGGAAGTGGTCTCCTGTGCCAATGCGTTCTAGAGTACTTCCTACTTTCTGTTCTATAGGTTCAGTGCAACTGGATTTGTGTTGAGGTCTTTGATCCACTTAGACTTGAGTTTTGTGCATGATGATAGATATGGATCTATTTGCAATCTTCTACATGTTGATATCCAGTTATGCCAGCACCATTTGTTGAAGATGCTTTCTTTTTTCCATAGTACAGTTTTGTCTTCTTTGTCAAAAATCAGGTGTTAAGGTGTGTAGATTAATGTTCATAGGTGTGTTGATTCCATTCGTCCACTTGTCGGTTTTTATGCCAATACCAATCTGTTTTTTATTACTATAGCTCTATAGTAGAGGTCAGGGGTGGTGATGCCTACAGAGGTGGCTTTATTGTACAGGATTGTTTTAGCTATCCTAGGTTTTTTGCTTTTTCCATATGAAGTTGAGTACTGTTGTTTCCGGATCAGTGAAGAACTGTGTATGCATTTTGATGAGGATTACATTGAGTCTGTAGATTGCTTTTGGTATGATTGCCATTTTTACTATGTTAATTCTAACCTATCCATGTGCATGAGATATCTTTCCATTTTGCAATATCTTCTTCAACTTTTTCTCAGAGACTTAAAGTTCTTGTCATACAGGTCTTTCACCTGCTTAGTTAGAGTCACTTCAAGGTATTATATATTATTTGTGGTTATAGTAAAGGGTGATGTTTCTCTGTTTTCTTTCTCATCCCACTTATCATTTGTATATATGAGGGCCATTGATTTATTTAACCCAAACACATTACTGAAGGTGTTTATTGGTGGTAGGAGTTCCCTGGTAGAATTTTGGGGTCACTTACATATACTATCACATTGTCTGCAAATAGGGAAAGTTTGACTTCTTCCTTTCCAATTTGTATCCCCTTGATCTCCTTTTGTTGTTTTATTGCTCTAGCTAGAACGTCTGTACTATATTAAATAGATACAGGGAGACAATGTATCTTGTCTTGTTTCTTCCTCATTTTAGTGGAATCGCTTTGAATTTCTCTCCATTTAATTTGATGTTGGCTGTAAATTGCCTTTATTTTGTTTAGGTATGTTCCTTGTATTCCTGATCTCTTTAAAATATTTATCATGAAGGGATGTTGGATTTTTGTCAAAGGCTTTTTCAGCATCAAATGAGATGATGATACATTTTTTTTCCTTTCAGTTTGTTTACAAAGTGTACTATAGTGACAGATTTTCATATGTTGAACCATCCTTGCATCATTGGGATGAAGCCTACTTGGTCATGGTGGATATATTTTTTAATTGTTCTTGGATTCAATTTGCCAGTATTTTATTGAGTGTTTTTGCATTGATGTCATGAGGGAGACTGGTCTGTAATTCTCTTTCTTTGTTGCATCTTTGTGTGGTTTTGGTATCATGGTAACTGAAGCCTCATAAAAAGAGTTTAGTTATGTTCCTTCTATTTCTATTATGTGCAACAACTTAAAGAACATTGGTATTAGCTCTTCCCTGAAATTCTGGGAGAATTGTGTGCTGAAGCCATTTGGTCCTAGAATTTTTTTTTTTTGGATTGGGATATTTTAATGACTGTTATTATTTCATCCAGGGCTATTGGTCTATTTAAATTGTTTATCTGATCTTGATTTAACTTTGCTATGTGGAACCTATTCAGAAAATTGTCCATTTCTTTTAGATTTTTCCAATTTTGTGGAGTAGTGATGATTCTCTGGATTCCCTCATTGTCTGTTGTTATGTCTCCCTTTTCGTTTCTGATTTTTGTTAATTTGGATGATCTCTCTCTCTCTCTCTCTCTCTCTCTCTCTCTCTCTCTCTCTCTCCCTCCCTCCCTCTTTCCCTCTCTTCTTCCCTCCCTCCCTCCCTCCCTCCCTCCCTTCCTCCCTCTTTCTCTGTCTCTCTCTGCCTTTTGGTTAGTTTGAATAAAGGCTTGTCTATTTTGTAAGTTTTCTCAAGGACCAAATTTTTTTATTGACTCTTTGTATTGTTCTCTTTGTTTCTATTTTATTGATTTCAGCCCTCAATTTGATTATTTCCTGGCATCTCTTCCTCCTGGGAGAGTTTGCTTCTTTTTGTTCTAGAGCTTTCAGGTGTGCTGTTAAGTCGATAGTGTGGGATTTCTCCAATTTCTTCATGTGAGCATTTAGTGCTATGAATTTTCCTCTTAGCACTGCTTTCATAGTGTCCCAAAAGTTTGGGTATATTGTACATTCCTTTTCATTGAATTCTAGGAAGTCTTTAATGTCTTCTTTTATTTCTTCCTTGACCCAGTGGTGATTTAGTTGAGTATTATTCAGTGTCCATGAGACTGTAGGCTTTCTATATGTTTTGTTGTTGTTGAAATCTCACTTTAAGCCATGGTGGTCTGATAAAATACAGGAGGTTATTCCAATTTTTTGTATCTGTTGAGATTTACTTTGTGATAGAGTGTGTGGCCGATTTTAGAGAAGGTTCCATGCAGTACTGAGAAGAAGGTATATTTTTTTGTGTGAGGGTGGAATGTTCTGTAGATATCTATTAATTCCACTTGAGTCATAACATCTGTTCGTTCCCCTATTTCTCTGTTAAGTTTGTCTGGCAGACTTGTCCATTGGGGAGAGCAGGCTATTGAAATCTCCCACCACTGGCGTGTATAACCTTTCCTCTTAGGACAACATTGGCTCCATCCCAGAGGTTCTTATAGAATATGTTTTCATCTCCAGTTGTCTCTAGGAAGTTTTTTTATTTCTTCTCTGATGTCTTAGATCACCCACTGTTTGTTCAAAATGTATTATTTAGTCTCTAAGTATTTTTATGGCGTTTGTAGTTCCTCTTATTGTTGATTTCTAGTTTTATTGCTTTATGATCTGACCAGAAACAAAGATTTACCTCAACTTTTTTGTATTTGTGAGACTTAATTTCTGTCTTGTGATGTAGTCAATGTTAGAAAAGGTTTCATGTGCTGCTAATTTCCCTCTCTGCTGTAGGCAAATATATAAGATAAATGATAAGTCCAGTTCACTCATAGTATATTTTAACTCTGAAGTTCCTTTGTTTGTAGTTTAGAAGAGCTATGTAAGTATAAAACTGAAATACTGAAGCCCCCACCATTATTCTGTCAGGACTTATGTGTCTCTTTGTGTCTTTTACCATGTGTTTTATGAAATCCAAGACCCCAATATTTGGTGCATAGATGTTACAAATGTTATACCTTCTTGATGAATTTCCTTTTTATTAATATTTATTGTCCCTTTTTTATCTCTTCTAATCATAGTTTGGTTTGAAGTTTACTTTGATGTAAGGATAGTTATGCTTGCTCATTATGTTTTCCATTGGCCTGGCAGTTTGTTTTCCATCCTTTAATAATAAGTTTTTGGTATCTTTATTTTTATGAACGTGCTTCTTGGAGACCACATATAGTTGGTTCTTGGTTTTTCAGGCAACCCATTATTCTGTACCTTTCGTGGTAAGTTGGAGTCATTTACTGTTATTTACACAAAGGGGTTTCCCATTTACTGGAAATGTGTTAGGTGATATTGCTGTGTTTTTTGGATTATTGCAGTTTCTATTCTTCCTGTGTTAATTTTGAGCATTGGCCAAGTCCTTGTGTTGGGCATCGTTGTTTCTTTTCAAGGTCTAGTCTGTTTGTAGTTCTGATGGAGTGGACATTTTGATGTGTTTCCATGAAGAAGGGCCATCTTTCTTCCTCCCTGGAAAGTATCCCATTAGGAAGGTTCTACAGTGCTGAGGTAGCTGTTACAGATTGCCTTAATTTGTATTAGTCTCAAAATGTCTTTACTTCTTCATAAAACTTGAAAGATAAATTGAGGAAAACCCGATAAAAATGGGCATTATATAAAATTTAAAAGGAATTAAAACATATCCAACCAAAAGTAAGTGTTTCCTTAGCTCCAACTCCCACGTGCCCACTTCTCTAGAACGACAGCTGTCACTCTTAGGAGTGCATTCAGACCTTTGCAAACCCTCACAAAATGTCAGGAACAAGGACAATGTAAGCAACAAGAACTGATCATTCACTCAGACCTTAGCTTTGCTTTATCAAATTTGTCCTGAAGTGGACCGACCTTCTTCTCACAGCCCTCTGTGATAAAATTTAATTCAGATATAAGCTTTCAAATGTTACCTTTTCTTTCTTTTATTCAATTCACTAAATAAGAGTTACTAGAAACATCCTTGGTAAATTTCACAAGACTGCCTTACTTCATGATAGGCTCATGCATTTTGTACTCACCAACTTTGATACATAAAAATCTTAATTTATTCTTTCCACAGTTGAATCCAGCTCCCCATCTCCATTTCTTCGTGTGGTAGACAATTTCATCTGGATGACAAGATAAACATGGTGGCTTCCTGGTTCTTTTCCCTGTTGAGAACGATCTGTTGCCTGTCTGTCTTTCCTTCTCCTCCTCCTCCTCCTCCCACACAAGCCTGGACTCCGCTGGCATCTGATGAGATGCTTCTCAGCACTTTGGGACACTGGGTCAGCTCTGCTGATCTGTCAGTTACTTTACATGTCCTCTGAGGTCATGTTGCTGCTCTGTCCCTCTTGTCCCACTCAAGCCCCTCTGAACAAGCATGGGCCCAGCTATGACAACTAGAAACAAGGAAAGGGCTAAACAAGCCACCATCAGTGATGAGAAGAAATAAGCAAGGGCTATAATAACCATAAGATTGAAGACTCTGGAGGACTACCTGGAAACTTACTCTTTAGAAGGTGTTGTGATCAGATTGTAATCGGTACTAAATTCTCCACACTGTGTAAAACAATTGTTTTTCAGACTGTGCACTGCTCTGAGAGACTCTGTTATTAGGAAAAGTGGCTTTTGACTCTATTTTGAGAATGAAGAATGACTGTGCACCTCAATGGGCACATAAATGTTGTTACCTGTCTGGCATCACCCACACCACACAGGAGAACAGTAGAAATGGTGACACTGTATAAATTTATCAATTTAATTGTGACCCTATGTGGCACAGGAAGTACACCATATTTGAATGCCAATCCCAAGAACTTACTGGACACATTAAACCAATGAAAGAGTGTAACTCCTCATTGGAGACCATAAAAGTGTGAACATATAGCACTGTGAAAACTCCACCAACCTGTTATCTGACCTCTTGGTGTGTGTGTTAAGGATCAAGAGGCAGAGAATTCATGACTGTCCCAGGATTTCAGGATGGCTCCTTCTCTGCTGTTGATATAGCTGACTCTACTGTTTGGTCTATCTTCTTGTTCCCCCACCTGGACCTGCCATCCGTTATCTGTCTTCCATCCTTCATCCCGGCCTGTTCCTGCTCTGTGCTTCGAAGCTAAACTCAACTCTACTGCCTTGCTTTCAAGTGGGTGACCTGAAGTGGCCTGACTTACAGTCACCATAGTTTCTTCAGCTTTTCCCCCCTACATCCGTTCATTATCTTTTCAATCTAAATTCTACTTACATTCCTCTGTTTCTCTGCTCCTCAGGACTTCAGAAACATCTTGAATTCTGCTGTGGCCTAGTAACCATTTCCAGCCATTTCTGTAACACATGTATATATGTATGTATGTGTATATAGATCGAGAGATGGATTTACTGTGTGTTTTATATTATGTGATTTGAGAGTTAATATTAGTAATTAATGTTGGAATGAAAAAACCTGTGTTTGCCTTGGCCTGGGTTACCAAGGAAAGAAGAACTGCCTGGACAGTGGCTTCCATTAACACTGGTGTGTCCTAAGTCAAGTCAAATCCCAGTGTTTGGGATTCAGAGGATCTCTTGAGTTTGAAGCCAGAGCAAGTTTGAGAATAGCCAGAGTTACAAGGATAAACCATATCTAGGCAAAAAACCAAAAACAATGCTCTATCTTGTGAATTATGGTTATTTCATATATTATGACATTATTAACAAACACAAATGAATTTGCCTGTGTTTCTGACACAGCATGCATACAACAGAGGGGAGAGAGTTACAGGCACCCAGGAGTGTTTCCTCAATGAAGAGAGGACAGGAAACACATGGAGCAAAACATATGACCAAAGAAACAACTTTCAATCCCTGAGAGGTAACCATACAAAATGAAACAACTTCAAAGCCAGCCACAGGATGACTGGGGCATTCCAGCAGCTGCTGGTGAGTTACCTCTGTGGCTCCTTCTCTGAGACTCTATAATTCGGACAGGAAGAGGCAGGCACCCACAGGAGACCACTTCCTAAATATAACACCCCCAGTAGCACAGACACTGAGAGCAACAATTAATAAATGGGACCTCCTGAGACCGAAAAGCTTCTGTAAGTCAAAGGACACGGTCAATAAGACAAAACGACAGCCCACAGAATGGGAAAAGATCTTCAACAACCCCACATCTGACAGAGGGCTGATCTCCAAATTATATAAAGAATTCAAGAAACCAGACATCAAAATACCGAACAATCCAATAAAAAAATGAGCTACAGGCTCTAGTTCAACCTTCCTAAGATGAAGTGAAGTGGGAAAAAATGAAGCCAGCCCCATTTCCTCATCAAGTGTTCGTTGGGAGAGCTAAAGCACGCACGGGAGACATAACCTACAGAGGACAGGCAGTTAGTAAATACACAGAAAATACGGAAAGAAAGTCAGCCCCACACACCTATGTTCTACAACCACTGATGACGTAAGGGAGGTAGACAAACATCAAAGGCCGCTTAAGGGTCAGGGTCTAATTTCCATAGAGAACATTGTGCGAGGGCTTCTGCCAGGCCTGGCAGTGATACTTTGACCCCTGAAACCTGCATGGTGGAAAAAGAAAACCACAGTTGTCCTCAGACCTCCACTGGTACTCCAAACCACTACTGTGCGCTCGCTCTCTCTCTCTCTCTCTCTCTCTCTCTCTCTCTCTCTCTCTCTCTCTCTCTCACACACACACACACACACACACACACAGAATAAAAAAAGAAATGTAAACTAAAAGAATGGTGAATTAGAACTATGCATCTCCAATGACAGCTAATGAGTATTTTTGTTCGAGTCTACTATGAATTTATGTATGCTTACATGTTTGATGCATTGTAGTCCATGCTCACCATTATTATTTTTAATCTACAGTTATATTTAAAAATATAAAATATAAAATCAAAAAATGAGCTACCGAGCTAAACAGAGAATTCTCAACAGAAGAATCACAAATGGTTGAAAGACATTTAAGGAATTGTTCAACATCCTTAGTCATCAGGGAAATGTAAATCAAAATGACTCTGAGATACCATCTTACACCTGTCAGAATGGCTAAGATCAAGAACACTGATGACAGTTTATGTTGGAGAGGATGTGGAACAAGGGGAACACCCCTCCACTGTTGGTGGGAGTGCATACTTGTATAACCGCTTTTGAAATCAGTATGGCAGTTTCTCAGAAAATTGGGAATCAATCTACCTCAAGTCACAGCAATACCACTCTTGGGCATATACCCAAGGAATGCTCAATCATACCACAAGGACACATGCTCAACTATGTTCATAGTAGTAGTATTTGTAATAGCCAGAACCTGGAAACAACCTAGATGCCCCTCAACCAAAGAATGGATAAAGAAAATGTGATACAGATACACAGTGGAGTACTACTCAGCAGTGAAAAACAATGACATCACGAAATTTGCAAGCAAATGGATGGAACTAGAAAATATCATCCTAGTGAGGTAATCGAGACTCAGAAGGACAAACATGGTATGTACTCACTCATAAGTGGATACTAAATGTAAAGCAAAGGATAACCAGACTACAACCCACAGCTCCAGAAAAGCTATGTATTGCCCTGGGAAGGTGAAATAGATGAGATCTCCATGAGTAAACTGGGGAGGGAGTGGCAATGGAGGGTAGGGGATGGGAGATGAGAACATAAGGGAACAGGATGGTCAAGCCGGAACAGAGATGGAGTGGGAGAACAATGAAAGAGATACCAAAATAGAGGTAGACACCATGGGGATAATGAGAACCCAGGTGCTAGGGAAGTTCCCAGAATCCACAAGAATGAACCCAGCTTAGACTACTAGCAATAGTGGAGAGGGTGCCTGAACTGCCTTACCATTGTAATTAGATCAGTAAATTCCCTAACTGTCATCATAGAGTCTTTCTCCAGTAACTGATAGAAGCAGATGCAGAGATCCACAGCCAAACACCAGGCTAAGCTCCCAAGAGTCCAGTCAAAGAGAGAAGAGGGATTCTATGAGCAAGGAGCATCAAGATCATGATGGAGAAACCTGCAGAGACAACCAAACCAAACTAGTTGGAACTCATGAAATTTAGATCAATACCAGTGGAGCCTGCATGGGACTGGGCTAGGCCCTCTGCATCAGAAAGACAGTCGTGTAACCTGATCTGTTTAAGGGGACCCCTGGCAGTAGGATATGGATCCATCCCCAGTGCATGAGCAGGCTTTTTGGAGCTCACTACCTGTGGTGGAACACCTTGTATAGCCTTGAGGTAGAGGAAGGAGGCTCAGACCTGCCTCTACTGAAGATTCCAGGCTCTGCTGACTCTCCATGGGAGGCCTTACATACTTGAAGGAGGGAATGGAGGGTGGGGTGAGGAGGGAAGCTGGAGGGGTGGAAGGAGGGAAGAGGACGATCTGTGATTGGTATGTAAAATGAATAGAAAATTTCTTAGTAAAAAAGTGAACTAGAAAAAAAAAAGAGTCTGGCAATCTACTTGGGGACTAGGATACTGCATGTTCTTCTATATGGCTCCCATTCCTTCTCTATTTCCTATGCAGCCTTCTTTCTAAAGACCTGTCTTACAGAAAAGCCTTGGTTAAAGATGACCAAACTTAATAGTGGAGCTTGTCTCTTTATTTTCAACTGAATGTAGCCACTTTGAAATCTTTTAGTATTCATTTTTTCCAGGACAGACTTCATTGCCTACTTCTGCATGTAAGAGGGGTCCAGATTCCACACCTGTGTAGGGAATCCTTAGAGCTACAAAGGACAGATCCACCATTTGTCCCAGAAGCATGCCACGTCCTTACACAACTGGATATCCAGGAAGCCCCAGATGGCCCTGACACTCCACAGTGGCTGTCTCAGCATCAGCTCTCACTCTGAGCTGCTGAGCTACATGGAAATCATTACATCCTTTGCTCACCAATCATAAAGGGTTAAGCTGTGCTGTAAGGAGGAACATGGTGCTATAATGTGTCTTGACATTTTCTGGTTATCATTTGCATCTACCAAGGAAAAGTTGGAGAGAAACCAGTTATGTAATAGAAAAAGGAGCCAGGCTATTGGCAGGCAGTTTCTGGAAAGCTCTTGTTATTATAGACTTCCCATTGCCTGACACCTGTCACGCCCATGTTTCCAGCATTATGGAGGCTATAAAATGATTTGTGCATTCAGCCCAGCCAGAGCCAACATGAAGGCAGCCACAGTCTTGGTTCTGGGGGCTTTGATTGCCATGGAGATGGACAAGGCCTGTGCTCTGTCTTCTCATGGAGGTAAGTGTATTAAGGGGATCCAAGCTGAAAGCAGAGAGGGATCATAGCACACTAGGGCCTGAGGCTCATTTACAACAGGGGAAAGTCAGGTGCCCACTGCTTGGATTGAATTCACTTCCTTTGGCCTGTAACAGTGATCATCTTATCTTTCTTAAGAGAGAAAAAGTTGCTTTTCACAGAAGCCTGGATACATCAGGGCAGCTCATCTGGTTTGGAGATGTACCTTGAATGTGGGGTTCACTGGAGTTGCTGCTCAGAAATGAACCTGGAGTATGGTGGGATAATAGAGCGCTGACTGTCATTTAGGGTTTATAGCGTTTTCTCTGATGTAAAGAAGAGGCTGTGACAGTACAAATTTCTTTCTACTGAGAGTGTATAGGCTAGGGGAGGGAGCACACTCTCCCAATGGCCAGGGAACACTAGGCCTAAGAGAGAAACTGGACCTGATGAGGCTGAGGGAAGAGCCCCAGGTGCAAAGGAGAATACAGAATAAGCTAGTTTCCTGCAGGTGACCAGACTTTCGGACCTCTGGCATCAACTCTCAGCCTTGTCTTTCTGACTGCTTCAGGCTCCATAAACACCATTTTTTTCAGAATTACAAAAACCTGGAGCTTGTCCCAAGTGGCCCCTAAATATTGTTGGAACCTGCAATGAGAGATGCTCAGGAGATGAATCATGCCCTCGTAAAATGAAGTGCTGTAGCAATGGGTGTGGTTATGTCTGCATGAGGCCTGTCTTCAAAGTGAGTATAGTCCTGTGTCTTACTTTTCTATGGTTGTGACAGCTTGACCAAGGCAACTTATAGAAGAAAGAGTTTATTGGGGGCTTACAGTTGCAGACATTGAGTCCATGACCATCATGATGGGGATCATGTCAGGAGGCAGATGGGCATGGCGCTGGGGCAGTAGCTGAAGGCTTTCATCTTGACACATGATCATGAAGCAGAGAACAGGCTAACTGAAAGTAGTGTGGGCCTTTGAAAATAGTTAGCCTGTCTCCAGTGATACATCTCCTCTAACAAGGCCACACTTCCTGATCCTTCTGCAAATGCTCCAACAACTAGGGACCAAGTATTCAAATATCTAAGCCCCTGGGGGCCATTATCATGCAAAACATCACATCCTTTCAAGGTATGTCCAAGGGAGTGAGTTTCCAGGAGACTTTGCTGGGACAGCCTCATGTGGCTTTGTCCACTAACTGCACACAAGAGTCTGGATGTGTCCAAGAGAAAGAACTGGAAGTACAGGGCAGCAGGACACTGGGTTACATGATTTGTGGCCCTCTCCTCTGCAAAGCAGTCGCACAGTGACTAAAGTGACACAAGTCACCATGACTCAGGTCCACATGGTCATAAACTGGAATATCTCACTCTTCTTCCCCTCCCCAGCTTCAGAGATCTGACTCTCTCAGGAGAGGTGTTCCTGGGAGGGAGAGAGACACTGATCTCTGTGGTAACATTCATCCATTTGAACACTTCGTACATTGGGCAGGCAGGTGTTAGAATGGAGATTAAAAGTAAATGTAACTGGACCAGAGAAACAGGCCTGTGTGTCAGCATGAGCTCTGCACCAGCTTCTGCTAAGTTCTAACAATGGTGACTAGCTTTGCCTGGGGGGAGGCGGAAAGATGTCAGAGTGGAGATCAATGAGGAGAAAGCTTAAGTTAGGATACACAAAGCCCACCAGACGAGGAAGGCAAGTTCAGATGGTGGGAGATATGCTGGCCCTCCTCGGGAGTTGGGGAAATGATTACCCTGGATAGCTGTGGTATCAGCTGGGGTGTGTGTTGAAGGGAGATAGAACACTACAACAAGGCCACATCCAAACAGCAATGAACTGCCAGACATCCAATGAGGCTGAAAAGCTGGAGGTTTCTAAAGAGATGAAAATCATGATTAAATTTTATTGTAGATGGCTGACAGTCCTGTAAAAGATGGATTTGATACTTATAAGCATAACTGATGACCAGCCCCAGAGGATTTCTTCTGAGTCCACGGAGCCCAAGCTTGCCGACCCCCGAGCCCTAGAACTGCAACCTTAGAAGGTGAAGATCTATGATGTGGTGACTGCTTCCTAGTGTCTGTGTCCAAAATAAACGATCCTTAGCATTCTCTTGTTGAAGAGTTCTTCCCATTTGTGCATCCTGTTGACTATTCTGACTAGCAGAGCCATCCCTGTAGCCTCCAGAGAGTCCATGGACACCAAACCACCAGGATCCTGGCAGATTAGGGGAAAAGTTGCTCCTCAAAAATCCCTCTTTTCATGCCATCACTGAACCTCCAAACAAGGTAGAAGACATAAGAATATTTTCTGGGTGCATTCTGTGACCATCAGTCTGGCCAAGCAAACAATGAACCTGAGCATGTCCCACAGAGCAGGCCTGCTGGATCTGCATTTACTGGGACAGATTTTAGGAGGAGCAGGAAGGGCTCAGGAACTCCCCATTTAAGATGATACAACATCCAGCAGGACTGGATCTCTACCTCCAGGAGCACCACCATGACCTCTGGGGTGCTGTGGGATAATGCTTTTGTACACTGGTTTAATAAAACACTGATTGGTCAGTAGCCATTCAGGAAGTATAAGTGGCGTAAGTGGATAAGAAGAATTCTGGAAAGAGGAAAACTGAGTCAGGAGACACCAGCCCACCATCCAGGGAGCAACATGTAATGGCACACAGGTAAAGCCATGGAAAACTTGGCAATTTATAGATTAACCAAAATGGGCTGAGTTTAAGTGTAGGAGTTAGTCAATGGTAGGCCTGGGCTAATGGCCAAGCAGTTTTAATTAATAGAAGCCACTGTGTGTTCACATGGGTCTGAGCAGTTACAGGACCAGGCAGGATACAGGAATTTTATAATTGGCTGTGGGACCTTGGTGCCTGGCAAACACAGGAAAACTTCAGCTACACTGGGTTGTGGCTTCTGCTCAGCATGTGTTAAGAGGCTGGGGAGTGGTTAATAGCTCATGCTGCTCTTCCAGAGAACCTGAGGTCAGTTCTCAGCATCTGTTAACAGGTGCCACACAACTTCCTAAAACTCCAGCTGAAGGGGTATCTGACACCTCTGACCCCTTCAGACACCTGACCTCAGGTCAGCTATATCCCACCTTCACACCAATTACAATATACATAATTTAAAATAATTTTTAAATCATTAAGAAGCATGGATGAGAAGCACCAGTTCCTGTCTGCATTAGGAGTCAGAACTGAACTGAAATACCTCTAGGAATCTGGGGCTATCCACATCCTTCAAGCTCAGCACTGGTTTCTGGAAAGTGCTTCTGCTCCTCCCCTGGCCTGAGCTGGATGGCCTACAAGCCATGTCCTGGTGTGATTGCCTGGTTCCCTCAGCATTGTTGGGGTTTATAAAGGATCAGTGATGAAAAGGTAAATCCTTCCTTTTGGGAGTAGAATCTAATCTGGAAACATTTAGCCTCTGTTATCTTTCCTAGACCACCCTATTTAGAGCTGCTGGTACCAAAAGACCAAGGGAGTATACAGCAAGTGACAACTAGAATTCAGAAGTTTAACCTATCAGAACTAAGGGTTCTGTTTGAGGATACTATCACTCAAGGCGCTATGGAATTACTGCCTTTTGAATTAATTGGCTGTTTCCTATTGTAAACTTCTTGGACAATAACAGCTATGATTCTCCCCATTTGTCATGCATTTCCATTTTATGTGAACATGTAATCTCATGATTGCATCTCAATCTAGGGCACAAATTTACCTATACATTTGGGGTAATTGGATAACTGTCCCCAGCTGTGTTTATTTTTTTATTAACATAAATTTGGCCAGAGTCATTCTCAGGACAAAAGTATTTCAGCTAAGATCAGCTAAGATACCTTTTTTTTTTTTGGTAAGGACAAAATGCAGAGAAATAAACATTAGTTCATCTCACTCATAGATAGAGAAAATCACCATTAGCAATTAAATCCTCAACTCCTTACCTTCACCCTGAGTTATTTATACAAGACCCTAGCTTAAGAGATTTACTGCGCCGGGCGGTGGTGGCGCACGCCTTTAATCCCAGCACTCGGGAGGCAGAGGCAGGCGGATCTCTGTGAGTTCGAGGCCAGCCTGGTCTACCAAGTGAGTTCCAGGAAAGGCGCAAAGCTACACAGAGAAACCCTGTCTCGAAAAACCAAAAAAAAAGAGATTTACTGCTCACATTCCTGGGATGATGTTTTAGCTACTTGGATTAAGAATTCCAGACCTGTAGCAGGGTCCTGTGCTGTTGTCCCCTTTGGGGGAGAGGGCCAAGTAGGCACAGAGTCAATGACACAGACTCTGGGAGAATGTGGAAACAACAAGCTCAGTTTATTCAGGAAGAGGCAAGTATATATATATATATATATATATATATATATATATATATATATATATACCCTCCACCTGGCCCAGGGTAAGGCCTGATGAATATGCATCTGCTGGTGTGACATGGATGCCTCTCATTGGTCCAGATCATCTCCAGATCATGTCTCAGCTGCTGTTGTTAAGGCCTTTAGGCAGACCCAGGTTGGCACTCAGAAAGTATCTTATTGCTGGTTTGGGCTGGCTGGCCCTCAGGCCATTAGGGATGAATCATCCCACACAGACCAACTAAAACTCTTAAAGTACAGAGAAAGAAAATAACTGGTTTTTTTGGACACTGGCATGGACATTTCTTGCATTCCAGGAAAAGATTGGCCGAGTACTTGGGAGATGGCTATTACTCCTTCCTCTCTAGTGGGACTAGGTCAAGCTAATAATGTAGGCAGAAGCTCAGAAATATTAAGGTGGTCTAATGGGAAAATTATGGCACATTCTGTCCTTATGTAGTTCCCTCCATACCTATCACCTTGTGGGGAAGAGATGTGCTACAACAGATGGATATATTATTGATCTCTGCTAAGGAACTCGTTTGAGCTCAAATGTTGTAGATGGGTTTTAACCCTGAAAAGGGCTTGGGTAAGCAAGCCCAGGGCAGAATTGAGCCCATTATTCCAGAAATTAAAAGTGACAGACATGGCCTAGGGTATCAAAATTTATCCTGGGGGCCACTGTTCAAATCACTGCTGACCCAATTTCATGGAAATCTGATGCTCCTATCTGGGTTGAACAGTGACCCTTGAGTGCTGAGAAAAATGAAGCTGCTACATATCTGGTAGAGGAGCAATTTAATAAAAGGTATTTAGAGCTACCCACCAGGCCTTGGAACACCCCAATACTTGCTATTAAGAAAATAGCAGGTAAATAGAGGCTTTTGCAGGATCTTAGAAAAATAAATGAAATCATGGAGCCAACGAGAACTTCACAGCTTGACTTGCCATCTCCTAAGGCCATCCCTAGAAATCGTAACGTAATTGTCATAGATTTACAAGATTGCTTCTTTAGCATACCTCTACACCCTAAAGACTGTCAGTGTTTTGCTTTTAGCTTGTCTTCTCCAATTTTCACAGACACTATCAGAGATATCAATGAAAAAATCTTACCCCAAGGAAGCAAAACTAGCCCAATCTTGTATCAAAAGTTTGTGGATACAGCACGTTTGCAAGTTCTTAAGATGTATTCTTATGTATATCTTATTCATGATATGGATGATTTACTGATTTCTCATGCTGACAGAGCCTGTTTACAAGAAGCGTTACAATTTCTAGTTTAACAATTGACTTTATATGGGCTTCAAGTGGCCCGTGAGAAAATCCAAATTCAACCTCCTTTTTCATATTTGGGATGTGTTATTCACATGGATTTTGTTTCTCCTCAACCTTTTCAGTTAAGAATGGACTGTTTAAAAACTTTAAATGATTTTTGAAAACTGCTTGGTGATATCACCTGGGTATATCACCTGGGTATGGAACTATTTGGACATACCACAGTTGTACTAAACCTCTATTTGACATTCTTCAAGGTGACTTTAATTGAAGAATCACCACAAATATATAACACTTGAGCCTAAAGCATTGACTCTATTGGAGGAGGAATTTAATTCTAAAAGACGCCTTCATATAAATACAACAAACCATGGAGACTGATTATTCTATCTACTAATATACTCCCCTGCTTATTTATGGCAAGGAGGGTCTCTAGAATGACTACATTTACCTATAACTCATAAAAGATTATGACATTCTGTACTAGCTTTCAAGCCCTTCTTCAGACTTCCTGAACAAGACCATGCCTCTGGGAACTGCCAGGGGCTGTCTTTGATGAGTGCCAACTTGGCAAAGCAGAGTATCCTTTTTCTGCAAAGCACAGGGCAGAATGAAACATATGAGCACAAGTCCATCCCATGGCAGCCATGGGGATCCATATTTAGGCCAATAAAGAAAACTTCTATTTTTTAGTATACATATAATTTTACTACTTAAAAAAAATTATTTATTTTGTGCATATGGGCATTCTATCTGCATGTCTGTGTGAATAACAGAAGAGGGACCTTGATCCCATACAATTATAGACAGTTGTGAGCCACCATGTGGGTTTTGGGAATTGATCCCTTAACCTCTGGAAGAGCAGTCAGCGCTCTTAACCACTGAGCCATCTCTCCAGTGCCATAAATTCACTAGTTATTAAAGATGAAAAGTTGCATAATTTTGTCATTTTTATATAAAGATTAAACTTTGGCTAAATATTTGTTACAGAAGGGCGTACAGTATCTTCATTCCTTAAATGTAAATTAGTTTGCTCCTGTCCCATTCCTGCTGCCCCCATCCTTCCCTGGTGCCCCCTTCTGCTTTCACAGCACATGTGTCCGTGTGCTGCCCCACCCCCATCTCCTTGAAAACTACTATTAAAATTACCAAACTTCTGAGATTACAGAGCGAGAAAGAGAGAAAGAGAGAGAGAGAGAGAGAGAGAGAGAGAGAGAGAGAGAGAGAGAGAGAGATGTTGATGGATTCTACTGCTCAAAATCATGTGTCCTGAGAGACTGCAACACACTGACAGGACATCACCATTAAGCTTCTACAGAAATTTATAATGAAGTGAGTTTCCTTTTCAGACTTACTTATCTTAGAGCCAGACTTCCTTGGTTTCATTTCCAAATCTGTGGTGTATCAGCTGTGTGTTTTTCTGTAGATTACTTACCTCTCTGTGCTCAGTGCCTTCATGTGTAACAGGAACTAAAAATGACACCCACTTCAAAGGACCACTAGGAGAATTAAACAGATTAGTACTTAGGATAGTACTGGCTCATGGTAAGTGTTGTGTTAAGTGTTAACCACAATTCCTATCATTTACATGTTTTTGTAAATCCCCAGTTTTTTAATTAAAAATAATTTTATATTGAAGCACAGACTTTACATGTTTACAGGCACCATGTATTACTTTAATGTGTATAACTGTGTGATGTCGACATCAGGGTCTGCATATCTATCAGGTAATTTCTTGGTGGTGAAAACAATCACAATCTTTTTCTAACTCTGTTGAAATATACAGTACATTGCTAATTTCTTTACCTGCCCTACTGTGAAACAGGAAATAGTAAATACATCTCAATTAAAGAGTGTATTTTTCCTAAATAACACCCATTCTTTGACGATCTAATTACCCTTCAGTTCTCAGCTCAATTTAGAGGAAAGTTCAAAACCATCGAATGGATGGAGCTACCTAAGTACTAGACGTGCTAAATACAATATATGTTATAACTTCCAGGCAATGGAATTCCGTGTATTCATCAATGCTGTATTTCAGTAATGACTAAGTCTATAATAATTCTGGTGAATATTAACTACAATATACAGACATGCTGATGCGAGAAAGAATATTAAGTACTAACAACTAGGTACATGATGACGGAGAATTTTAAGTCCTTTTATTTATTTATTTTTATTAATAATTTATTTATTCATTTCACATACCAACCACAGATCCTCCTCTCATCTCTCCTCCCAGGAGGAGTCTTAAATCTTAAGAATTTTAAGATTCATGTCTTCCTATCGTTTCTAAACTTTTTAGAGCAACCACACATACTTTGGTAAAATAAAAACAACCTAGTGTAATTTTCTATTAAATATTCATACTTGGGGCTGGAGAAATGGCTCAGAGATTAAGAGCACTGCCTGCTTTTCCAGAAGTCCTGAGCTCAATTCCCAGCAACATGGTGGCTCACAACTATGTATAACAAGATCTGGTGCCCTCTTCTGGCCAGCAAGCATACATGCAATCAGAACATTGTATACATAATAAATAAATAAAATTTTTAAAAGATTTTACACTTCACATTTTTATCTTTTATTTATTCTTTGACAATTTGACACATGTCAAATTGGATACATGGATCCTATCCACACATAATCGCCCCTACCCCTGTGACAATCCCTCAGAATGCCCCCTCCCCAACCTTGTCATATCTATCCCCTCACCTCTCCTCACCTCCGTTCTCCTCCCCTCTCCTCTTCCCTACCAATTCCTTTCTCCTTCTTCCCCCCACCTCCTCTCCCTCGCTCTGGTAACCCACTGACTCCATGAGTGCCTACCTGACAACATTTTACCTGCTTTGTTGGCTTGACCTTAAGCAGATCTTGTGGAGAAAGGCATAATTGCAGTGAGTTCATGAGTACAAGAGCCAAGACATCGTCTACCACATTCCTGTTACACTCTTGCTGTCCCTCTTCTCAGGCCCCACATTTTTGGGAGCCTCTCTCAATACTTTGCAGCCACCAGTTAAAATAGGAACCTCCAGCACTGACACAGGGCCTGTCACATAGAAGGTGCTCAGTAAAGCTTTACAGGATCTCCAACACTAACACAGTGCCTGTCACTTAGTGGCGCTCAGTAATGCTTTACTGGATTGTTGTCTTGTCTCAGATAATCGGGAAGACGGCAGAAACACATGTACAAGATCAAAGGAAGGGGCTTCCTAGGAAATGCAGAAAGTTTCCTGAATCCTCCAAATAAGGGTGAGACTGGTGCTTCTCTCAGGAATGTAACACCTTCTGAAGTCACTGCCCTCTACCCCAGACAGCCTGAGGAGCAGGCTGTGGTGGTGACTAAGGCCTAGCAGCCAGGGTCTGGAGACTGCTGATGAGTTCCTTCAGCTGGTGCCCTCTGCTACAGGCACCATTCTGAACCTTCACTCTGCATATCTGTCCACTTGTCTCTTCCATTCACAATCCAGTGTCTGCTCCCATTTCCCCAAAGGGATTAGATACCACACTGGCAATATCACTTCACAAAAAGTCTTCGCAAAATGTCTCTGTGTCCCAGCTCACCTCTCCCATCTCAGCATTTGCCCTCTACTAACACCCTAGTTTCAAGCAGGCTCCCACTCTTGGTCCCCAGTGCTCAGTGGTCACCAAAACAGCCCTAACCCTCCCACTGTCTGCAAGAGAGGCCAGGCTATCCACATGAACATATCTTCTGTTTCCTCCATAGATCATTAATCTCTCCCAAGAGTCTACTGCCCTCTAGTACCCTGTAGACTGTTATAATATTCAAGATCCCACTTCCCAAGAGTTGACAACCACTGGAAGAAGAGCCCAGCATGAAGTCAGACTGCTGACAGGCTCTGCCCCACACTACTGGTTTAAGAGAGTCCTCTGCGAGCTTGGGGGAGCGGGAGATCCCAGCTGGATCAACAACAGAGAGGGAGAACAAGGAATAGGAGACCATGGTAAATGAAGACCACATGACAATAGGAAGAAGCAAAGTGCTAGAGAGGCCCACAGAAATCCACAAAGATACCCCCATAACAGACTGCTGGCAATGGTCGAGATACAGCCCGTACTGACCTACTCTGGTGATGGGATGGCCAAACACCCTAATTGTCGTGCTAGAAACCTCATCCAACTACTGAGGGATCTGGATGCAGAGATCCATGGCTAGGCCCCGGGTGGAGCTCTGGGAGTCCAATTAGCGAGAATGAGGAGGGTTTATATGAGCGAGAATTGTTGAGACCAAGGTTGAATAAAGCACAGGGACAAATAGCCAAACAAATGGAAACACATGAACTATGAACCAATGGCTGAGGGGTCACCAACTGGATCAGGCCCTCTGAATGGGTGAGACAGTTGATTGGCTTGATCTGTTTGGGAGGCATCCAGGCAGTGGGACCGGGTCCTGAGCTCATTGCATGAGTTGGCTGTTTGAAACCTGGGGCCTATGCAGGATCGCTTGGCTCGGCCTGGGAGGAGGGGACTGGACCTACCTGGACTGAGTCTACCAGGTAGATCTCAGTCCGTGGGGGAGGCTTTGCCCTGGAGGAGGTGGGAATGGGGGTTGGGCTGGGGGGCTGGAGGGGGGAGAACAAGGGAATACGTGGCTGATATGTAGAACTGAATTGTATTGCAAAATACAAATTAAAATTAAAAAAAAAGAGTCCTCTGCATACCCCAATTTTTCTATCTGTAACATGAAGGCAATGTGATATAGTCTGAGACTTCTCTAATTCTAACCTTCTAGAATAGTCTTTACCTCCTCTGAGCATGCTCTACTCACATTAAGACTCTAACTCAAAGACCAATCATTCATTTATATCTGCTATCCGCACCCCCTGTGCCCCAGAGCAGATGGCTCTGCATTCACTCAGTCAATTGGAGATGATCACTCTGGCTGATGTAGGCAGAGGCTCCTCCTTAGCGTAGCGAGTTTCAACCTTCCTCAGAACTCTCTACCTACACATGAGGGACAGCCTTCATCCTCAGCCTCCCTGATGCCCAATTACTATCTCATGTGCCACCTTGTTCCACTTCATGGGACAGTTGTTTCTATCACTGTCCCTGCATCAAGAGGCTAAGATCTCCTTGAGGGAAGGAGGAGGCTTTATTCCACCATCTCTGGCCTGACAAACAGCACATGAGTAGGAAATTGACTGAATTGAAATGCCCTGGAAAATGAGGTCCATGCGGACCAACAGACCAAGACACAAGCCCTTGATGTGTGACCATGAAGCTGCATCACCCTGAGAGGTCAGGAGAAAGACTAGCTTGTGTGCTGTCAGTGAACCCAAAACACAAGACCCGGGGAGCTAGGTGACGAGGCTGAGGGCAGAAAGAGCAGCGGAGACAAGTGAGTGTGGTCTGGGCTTTGGGAGAAGAGGAAGAATGAGGAAGGACAAACTTGTACTTCGTGAAATGACCATGAAGGACCCCAGGATGCTGCCCTAACCCTCCCAGATTTTCACTTGGAAGCACTGAAGAAGCCTGGCTCCCTCTTTACTCATTTATTTTCTGTCTCTGACAACAGCATGCTACAGTGTGAGATCTAGGAAAGCAGACCTTGTGAGGCAGGGTAATTGGGATAAAAATGAGCATGACTGGGTCTATCATCCAGTTTCCCTTATTTGCCCAACTTTGAGTCTAACTGTACCCACAGCCTTGGTAGGCTGCATCTCCCACACAGGTCCGCAGAGGCTAGGAACATGAGGCAATTCCTAGGGACTGGCTAGAAAAACACCCATATACTTAGGTGGGCTACACATTCTGTCTGCAGCACATACTCATCACTAGGTATCAATCCTTATTTGTGTACTAGAACATTCTTTGTCTGAATCTCCCAAACTTGGTTTCTTCCTCTGCCTCTCTTATTATTCCAATAAAATATCCTGAGATCTCTCTCTCTCTCTCTCTCTCTCTCTCTCTCTCTCTCTCTCTCTCTCTTCCTTGTTCTACACAGGCTAAACCAACCCTTCTGAATGCTGCTGACTGGATGGTATTTAGTGTGTGGAAGAGTCTGCAGTGGCCAGTGTCTTCTGTCTGTGGTCACATCCCATGTTTGTTCCAGACATTCCAGACAACCTGGAAAGACTGATGTGAAGGATCCTCTGTCTGTAGGTGTCCACCACAAAATACAGTGATTTCCTATCCACAGACCTTGCTAGCAGGTGTGAACACTTGATCCTTCCTCTCAGGGTCACAAACACAGACAGGTTCAGGTGAAAAGACTCACAGAAGCAATTCATTTCTAAGGTTCAAAAGTGTTTCAAAGAACAGTGAGGCCATGAAGTCACTTTTTGAGTTCTGATAGTGACTGGATAGTCATTATAATGGGTGGTAGCTCTTGGAGATGAAGATGTATAGAGGCCATGAAATCAGAAATAGTCAAAATGATGTATACTCTACATAGAAAGGCCATTTCAAGGAGCAGTGAAAAATTGGGAGATATCATCATATTGATCATGAAACCCACCGTTTCCTAATATAGGGAACCCCTGGGTCACAGATACACACCCAGGGAACAGAGGCCCAGGAAGTCTAGTGTTAGGGTTATGCAGGAAGGATACTATCTACCATGGTTGCCCATAGAAGCAATGCTCAACAGAGTGAGATGCCTACCACAGGACAGTGCTAAATGTCCACTAAGGTACCATGAGATTCTCATCTGTCCTCTCCTTCTTTTACAGATTCTTCACGAGAAAAGGCAAGCAAGTCTGTGCTGACCCCAGCCTGCCCTGGGTCAATGAGTATGTGAATGACTTGGAGTTGAACTGAGCTGCAGGAGGAACCACTTCAGGGAAGGCCTCCTGAGCCCTGTCGCTCCCCATTGAGAAGTGCCTTGCTCCTTCCATTCAGAATTCCTCTCCCCCTTCTTAATCAAGTCTTTATATAAACTTTGTTATTTATTGGATGATGTTTCTCCTATTAATATTTAGTTAAAGAATATGTGTCTCCCATGGGAATGGTCCACCATTAGGGTTCCTCAGCTATTGTGGATATGATCATGAAATTGATTTTATGCGTTTTCATAATAATCTTACTTTAAAATATAGTTTGTGATTTTAAATTTATCTTCATTTGGGTTGAAACTGCCTGGTGCTATTACAGATAAACTACAGTTTGTAAAAGCAGTGAGCATGAGAAAATACTGAGATCTTAATCTGTCCTCTTAGCTATACGGACTTAACACATCCTCTCAATGCTTCTAATGAGAATGCTAACACCTATATGAAGGTGGGGACCAGTGCCTACAGTTTCACAAATTAAGAAACAGAGATACAATGAGAAAGGGTTCTCTGAGGCTTGTAGATTTGCATAGGAAGCATTGTGAAAACATGATCCAGAGGGACAATGTTGATCCTAAGGGTCATTAGATTGACCTTCCAGAGGGAAACTGTGACTGGGACAACACAAGACAGAGAGAAGGGGATGTAGTTCAGTCATAAGGGGACTTCATTGTTTTATTATCACTGTGACATTTTTAGAAAATCACTTTACCTTACTATTACTCAACTTTCTGAACTGTAATAGGGCTCACTGGATTAGAATGTATACAGCACCCCAGAAGGTTTATCTCCATCTCTGAACTCCAACATGTGTCCTCGTGTGAAACAAGGATTTCTGAAGTTCACATTAGCTCCTGAGTCAGCAACCTAAACCAAACAACAAAGGGGATGACAGAGCCTAAGTGTGAGGTTTGGCTGTAAAACATCGTGGATCCAAGCCATGACTACTTAATAATGCTCAGCCACACTTACTTCACCTAGGACAGAGAGAAACGTAGAATTGAATGAACAGTAGTTCTGATCAATAGTTCATGGACTGTCAGTGTGTTAGAGCTGTAAAAGGACCCCTAAGGCCATCCAGTCTAACTCTCATTTTGTGGAAACCAAGGTTAAGACTGAGAAATAACTTGCCAAAGGCCACTCAGTGTGTGGCAGAGTGACATTGCAGCTGATGTCATCCCCCAGGTCAGTACCCTGTACTGGGTATCTTTCCTAGTGACACACTTCTGTGGTCCCCAAAGGGATGACCCTCTGAATAACATAGACAAGAAGACAGCCTTGAAAGTCATTTCAGCATTGCCTTCTACATAAAAGTGTAATCGGGCCCTCTTCTCTGAGCCAACAAGCACAATTCCTTCCTTGTCCCACTCTCAGAGACTCCTAGCATCCAGACTATTCTGGATAGTCTGGGGACCTAGAGCAGGTCTGAGAGGGTGGGGACTAAGAACTGTTGGATTTTGGTTTCCTTTCTCTAGATTTGAGCTGAGGTGTCCAATATGTTAGCACTGGCCAGAGTGCCTACTTAAATTTCAATGAAATGCAACTAAAATAAAATTGAATTTAGCCTTTCACAAGTGCTGATGGCTACCGTGTTAGAAAGGACTAGTGCAGAACCTGCCCAGAGCCCACTTGTATCTGGAGTTTTCTCCAGTCCCACACAGACCCGCTGCCACTCAGACCCAAATAAACACACAGATGCTTATATTATTTAAACTGATTGGCCTAATGGCTCCAGCTTCTTGCTATCTAGCTCTTATATCTTAAATTAACCCATTTCTATTAATCTATACGTTGCCACATGGCTTGTGGCTTACTGGTACCTTACATCTTGCTTCTCATGTTGGCAGTGGCTGGCAGTGACTCCTGACTCAGCCTCCACCTCCCAGAATTTTCCTCTCTCCTTATCCCACCTACACTATAATTCTTGCCTGGCTACTGGCCAATCAAAATTTATTTATCAATCAATCAGAGCAACACATTCACAGCATCCCCAGCACCCACAGAAAGCTCTGTTCCATCACACCTTCCTAATCATCCTGGCCTAAAGGAGTGATGGTCAGGAGAGTCATGGCAGCCTAGAATGTTATAGTATAGGTTGAGAGATACACAATTCTGTTCTGAGTAGATGAGACAGGAGAGAGAATGCATGGTCCTCAGAACTGAGAAAAGGTGCATATCACTGTACAGGACTGAACAATGGCTTCCCACTCTGGCCACATTCTAAACCCTAGAACCTGTCATCATTACCATACAGAAGATGGGATTCTGCAAATAGGATTAAGTAAGGATCCTGGGATAAAGACCCAGTCAGGCCCCCAATGTAGCTATGCACCCTGCTAAGGAAGGCAGAGAGAATTTGGAAGAAGGGGACTAGACAGTCATGTGACAACTGAAGGAGATGTCATGCTGCTGCCTCTGCAGAGGACAATGGAGGCCATGGGACAAAGGTTGGAGACATGGCCCCGAGGTGAAGAGGGCTTGCTGCTTTTGCAGAAGACCTGATTTTATTCCCAGCACTCACATGACAGCTCACAGTCATCTCTGACTCCTGGTTTTGGGGAAACCAGTGCCTCCTTCTCTTCAGGCCTCCACAGGGAGCAGGCACTTACATATGGTTCATAGACATACATGCAGGCAAACACAGAATATTTTTAATCTTAAAAAAATGTAGATCTAGAAGCTGGAAAGGGTAAGGTAATGTTTTCTCCCCCAGGCTGGTGAAACTAATTTTGGATTTCTGATCTCCAGAAGTTCAAGGAATTAAGTGTGTTTAGTTTCAAGACACGAAGATTACCATGACTTGTCATAGCAGCAGTAGGAAATTGGTACAATTGACAGCTGAAGATTCACTCACTGACAGTGATAACCCCACAGGTGCATAAGAGAATGGAACATTCTAGGATTAAGCCAAACATCCCTAAGGCTTTTTATATCAGTGTGTGATTTATTTGTGAGCTGGGTGGTGGGCCCCCAAAGATTAAAAAATAAGAATAAAGAGTAAAGAGTAAAAACAAAAAAACAACAACATTCTCCCTCTTTCTTTTTGTCAGATTAGCTAAGGACTTGCCAATTTTATTTACCTTTTCAAAGAAACAACTCTATTTAACTGATGTTGTGTATTGTTCTTTTAATCTCTGCTTCATTAATTTCTCTATTAATCCTTATTATTTCTTGCTATCAGGTGTGGTTTGTACTGAATATTTATTGATTTCAAGAGTCTTGGGATACATTGTTAGGTTATTTATTTGATATCTCCTAGATATTTAAGTACAGGCACTTCCTACTATAACCTTTTCTCTTAGGACAACCTTGGCTGCATCCCAGAGGTTCTAATGGAAAATGTTTTTGTCTCCATTTGTCGCTAGACATTTTTTTATTTCTTCTCTGATGTCTTGGATAGCCCACTATTTACTATTTAATCAAAATGTATTGTTTAGCCTCCAAGTATTTTTATGGCTTTTGTAGTTCCTCTTATTGTTGATTTCTAGTTGTATTGCATTACAGTCTGTTCAGAGACAAAGATTTATCTTAAATTTTTTTGTATTTGTGAGACTTAATTTCTGTCTTGTTATGTAGTCAATATGAGAAAAAAGTTTCATGTGCTGCTAAGTAAAATCCTATTCTCTCTCTGTTGGGAGCAAATATATATAAGATAAATGTTAAGTCCAGTTCACTCATAGTATATTTTAGCTCTGAACTTTCTTTGTTTTTAGTTTGGAAGATCTATGTAAGTATAAGACTGGAATACTGAAGCCCCCACCCTTTTTTTTCAGGACTTACCTGACTCTTTGTCTGTTACTGTGTGTTTTATGAAATCCAAGACCCCAATATTTGGTGCATAGAAGTTACAAATGTTATACCTTCTTGATGAATTATCCTTTTAATTAATGTGTACTGTTCATTTTTATCTCTTCTAATTAGTTTTGAAGTTTTCTTTGATATAAGGCTAGCTGTTGCCTGCTTTTTATGTTTTCCATTTGCTTGGCAATTAGTTTTCCATCCTTTGACAATAAGTTTTTGTATCTACTTCTTTTTATAAATGTGTTTCTTAGAGACCACACATGGTCTTGACTGTTCATGCAACCATTAGACTGTATCTTTTGTAATAAGTTCAGGGCATTTACTGTTTTTTACACAGAGGGGTTTCCTGTTTCCTAGAACTGTGTTAGGTGATTTTTTTTTTGTTTTGTTGGCTTATTGCTGTTTCATTTCCTTCTCCTGTGTTAATTTTCAGGGTTTGCTAAGTTCCTATATTGGGCATGGTTGTTTCTTTTCAAGTTCTAGTGTGTTTGTCTGCAGCTCTGAGGGAGTGGACATTTTGATGTGTTTCCATGAAGAAGGGCCAGCTTTCTTCCTCCCTGGAAAGTATCCCACTAGGAAGGTTCTACACTGCTGGGGTATTTATTATGGTTGCCTTAATTTGTATTTGTATCAAAATGTCTTTACTTCTCCATAAGTCTTGAAAGATAGCTTTGGAAAGAATCTTAATAATGGACCTTATATATAATTACAAAGGAAGTAAAATATATCCAACCAAAAGTTTCCCCTAGTTCCATCTCCTATGCATCCAATACACTTCTGTAGAATGACAGCTGTCACTCTTAGGAGTGCATTCAGACATTTGCAAACCTTTATAAAATGTCAGGAACCAGGACAATGTAAGCAACAAGATGTGACCCCTCACTCCGGCCTTAGCTTTGCTTTCTTGAATTTGTCCTGAAGTGGATCAGTCTTCTCCCCACAGCCCTCTGTGGTAAAATTTAATTCAGACATAAGCTTTGAAAATGTTACCTTTTCTTTCCTTTATTCGCTTTGCTAAGTAAGAGCATCCTTGGTAAATTTCACAAGACTGCCTTCCTTCATGATAGGCTCATGGGTTTTGTACTCACCAACTTTCATATATAAAAATCTCACTTTATTCTTTCCACAATTGAATCCAGCTCCCCACCTCCATTTAGTCCGGTGGTAGAAAATTTCATCTGGCTGACAAGATAAATATGGTTGCTTCCTGGTGCTTTCCTCCTACTGTGAACAATCTGTTGCCTGTCTTTCTTTCCTTCTCCTCCTCCTCCTACACAAGCCTGCACTCCGCTGGTATCTGATGAGAGGCCTCTCAGCACTTTGGGACACTGGATCAGCTCTGCTGATCTGTCAGTTACTTTACATGTCCTCTGAGGTCATGGTGCTGCTCTGTCCCTCTTGCCCACTCAAGGCCCTCTGAACAAGCATGGTCCCAGCTATGACAACTAGGGACAAGAAAAGGGCTAAACAAGCCACCATCAGTGATGAGAAGAAATAAGCAAGGGCTATAATAATAATAAGATTGAGGACTCTGGAGGCCTACCTGGAAACTCACTCCACAGAAGATGTTGAGTTCAGCTGTAACCTATCTTAAATTCTCCACACTGTGTAAAACAATTGTTTTTCAGACTGTGCACTGCACAGAGAGACTCCATTTTTTCTAAAAACTGGCTTTTGACTCTATTTTGAGAATGAAGAATGACTGCACCTGGATGGGCACATGAATGGTGCCACCTGTCTGGCACCACCCATGCCACACAGGAGAACAAATAATTTGTCTTTAGGAACAGAAATGGTGACACTTTATAAATTTATATATTTAATTGAGACTCTATGGGGCACATAGAAGTACACCACATCAGAAAAGCCCAGCCCAAGAACTTACAGGACACATTAGACCAATGAAAGTGTATAATTCCTCATTGGAGACCATAAAATGGGGGACATATAGCACTGTGAAAGCCCCACCTACCTGTTATCTGACCTCTTGATTTGTGTGTCAAGGATCAACAGGCAGAGAACTCAGGACTGTTCCAGGGTTTCAGGATGGCTCCTTATCTGCTGTTGATATAGCTGACTCTACTGTCATTGGTTTATCTTCTTGTTCCCCCACCTGGACCTGCCATCCATCTGTCTTCCATCCTTCATCCAAGCCTGGTCCTGCTCTGGGCTTCTACAGCTGAACTCAACTCCACAGCTTTGCTTTCAAGCAGGTGACCTGAAGTGGCCTGATTTACAGTCACCTCAGCTTCTCCAGCTTCTCCCAAAACCCTGGTTCATTATCTTATCAATGTAGATTCTATTTACACTCCTCTGTGTTTCTGCTCTGCTGGACTTCTGAAACCTCTTGAATTCTGCTGTGGCCTATTAACTGTTTCCAGCCATTTCTGTAGTGTGTGTGCGTGTGTGTGTGTGTGTGTGTGTGTGTGTGTGTGTGTTTATAGACAGAGATGGATTTACTGTGTTGTATATTATGTGATTTGAGAGCTATTATTAGTGATTAAGGTTGGAATAAAAAAACCTGTGTTTGTCTTGGCCAGGGTTACCAAGGAATGTAGAACTGCCTGGGCAGTTGCTTCCATTAAAACTGCTGTGTCTTAAGCCAAATGGTGGTGGCATGTGCTTTCAATCCCAGTGTTTGGGATTCAGAGCCTGGAGGATCTCTGAGATTGAGCCAGCCTGCTCTACACAGCAAATTCTAGGAAAACCAGGGCTACAAAGATAAATCATATCTAGGAAACAAACCCAAAACAATGCTGTGTCTTGTGAATTATGATTATTCCTTAAATTATGATATTATAAACAAACACAAATGAATTTGCCTATGTTTCTGATACAGCATGCATACAACAGAGGGGAGAGAGTTACAGGCACGCAGGAATGTCTCCTCAATCTGAAGGAAGGACTGGAAACACATGGAGCAAAGAATGTGACCAAAGAAACCACTCTCAATCCCTGAGAAGTAACTGTACAAAGTGAGATAACTTCAAAGTCAGCCACGGGATGACCGGGACATTCCCGCAGCTGCTGGTGCTTTACCACTACAGCTCCTTCTCTGAGAGTCTCTAATTGGGGCATCAAATAGGGCAGGTATCTAGTCGGGAACTAGACACACTGCTTGTCCTCCTATGGCTCCCAACCCTTCTCTGCTCACCTGTGCAGCCTTCTTTCTAAAGACCTGACTTACAGAAAAGCCTTGGTCAAAGAAAATCAACCTTCATAGTGGAGTTTATCTCTTTACTTTCAACTGGCCCTAGCCTCTTTGAATCTTTGACTATCCATCTCTTCCAGGAGAGATTTCATTGCCTATTTCTGCAGGGAAGAGGGGCCCAGATTCCACACCTGTTTAGGGAATCCTTAGAGCTACAAAGGATATAATCACCACCTGTCCCAGAAGCATGCCACGTCCTTACACAACTGGATGTCCACGAAGCCCCAGATGGCCCTGACTCTCCACAGTGGCTGCCTCGGTGTCAGCTCTCACTCTGACATGCTGAGCTACAAGGAAACAATTACGTCCTTTGCTCACCGTTCATAAAGGGCTAAGTGTGCTGTAAGCAGGAACACAGTGCTAAAACCTGTTCTTGACTTTTCCTGGTTCTCTGTTCTACCTACCAAGGAACAATACTCCAATTGTATTCAGAGAGAAGCCAGTTATGAAATAGAAAATGTCAGTTTATGGGCAGGCATTTTCTGGAAAGGTCTCTTTTCTATACTTGCCAATTGTCTGTCCTCTGTCACTCCTGTGCTTCTAGCATTTACCGAGTAGATAAATTGATTTTTGCATTCAGCCAAGCCAGAGCCAACATGAAGGCAGCCACAGTCTTGGTTTTGGTGGCTTTCTTAGCCATAATGATGGACACGGCCTGTGCTCTGTCTTCTCCCAGAGGTAAGTGTGCTAAGGGGATCCAAGCTGAGCGCAGAGAGGGCTCAAAGGCCACTAGGGCTTGAGGCTCAGATGCCACAAGGGAAATCCATGTGTCCACTGCTTGGGTTGAACTCACTTCCTTTGGTCTGTAAGAGTGGTCACTCTGCACTTCTTATCTTTCTTTAGAGAGAGAGCTGTGTCTGACAGAGGCTGGGGTAGAGATCAGGACATCTCCTCTAATTTGGAGATGGGCCTTGATGTGGGGGTCACTGAAACTGTTGCTCCAGATGAGCCTGGGGTGTGGTGGGATGAGAGGGGGCTGGCTGTCATTGGAGGGTTTACAGCATCTTCTCAGATATAAAGAAGGGGCTGTGGCAGTGGAAGATTCTTTCTACTGAAACTATAGACTTGGGGAGGGAGCACACTTCCCTAAAGGCCAGGGAACACTCAGGCCTAAGAGAGAGACTGACCTGGTGAAGCTGAGGGAAGAGCCCCGGGTGCAAAGGAGAATACAGAATAAGCTAGTTTCTTGCAGGTGGCCAGGCTTTCAGACCTCTAGCATCAATTCTCAGCCTTTTTTCTGACTGCTTCAGGCTCCATAAACAACATTTTTTTTTAGGATCACAAAACCCTGGAGCTTGTCCCGTTCTGCCCCCAAATACTTTTGGAACTTGTGATGAGAGATGCACAGGAGATGAATCATGCCCTGAGAAAATGAAGTGCTGCAGCAATGGGTGTGGTCATGCCTGCCAACCTGCTGTCTTCAAAGTGAGTATAGTCCTGTGTCTTACTTTCCTATTGTTGTGAAACCTTGACCAAGGCAACTACAGAAGAAAAAGTTCATTAGGGTCTTACAGTTTCAGACAGTGAGTCATGACCATTATGGTGGGGATCATGACAACAGGCAGACAGGCATGGAGCTAGAGCAGTAGCTGAAGGCTTACATCTTGACACACAATAATGAAGCAGAGAACAGGCTAACTGGGAATGATGTGGGCATTTGCAACCTCCAAGGCTGTCCCCAGTGATAGATCTCACCAAACAAGGCCACACCTCCTAATCCTTCCCCAAAAAGCTCCAACAACTAGGAACCAAGTATTCAAATGTATAAGCCCATGAGGGACATTATCATTCAAACCACCACATCCTTTCAAAGTATGTCCAAGGGAGTGAGTGAGTGAGTTTCCAGGGAAGCTTGCTGGGATAGTCTCATGTGGCTTTGTCCACTAACTGCACACAAGAGTCTGGATGTGTCCAAGAGAAAGAACTGGAAGTACATGGCAGCAGGACACTGGGTTACATGATCTGTGGCCCTCTCCTCTGCAAAGCAGTCCCACTGAGATTAAAGTGACACAAGTCACCATGACTGAGGTTCACATGGTCATAAACTGGGATGTCTCACTCTTCTTCCCCTCCCCAGCCTCAGAGGTCTGTCTCTCCCAGGAGAGCAGGTGTTTTGGGGAGGGAGAGAAATAATGAAGTGAGTGGGAGCATTCATTCATTTGAATACCTTATGTATCAGGCAGGCAAGTGTTAAAAGGTAAACATAACTAAACCAGAGGAGCAGGCCTGTGTGTCAGCATGAGCTCTGCACCAGCTTCTACTAAGTTCTAACAATGGTGACTAGCTTTGCCTAGGGGAAGCTAAGAGATGTCAGAGTGGAGATCAATGAGGAGAAAGCTTAAGTTAGGATACACAAAGCCCACCAGAAAGGAAAGCAAATTTAGATGGTGGGAGATATGCTGGCCCTCCTTGGGAGATGGGGAAATGATTGCCCTGGATAGCTGTGGTATCCAGGGTGCGGTTGGAGATTGGAAGTACTACAACAAGGCGGAAGATCCAAACAGCAATGAGTTGCCAGACATACAGTGAGGGCTGAACAGCTAGACTTTTCTAAAGAGATGAAAATCATGATCAAATTTGTATTGTAGACGGTTGACAGTGAAGAGGAAGATGGATTCGATACTTATATGTACAGAAGATGACCAGCCCCAGAGGATTTCTTCTGAGTCCACGGAGCCCAAGCTTGCCGACTCCCTAGCCCTAGAACTGCATCCTTAGAAGATGAAGATCTATGATGTGGTGACTGCTTCCTAGTGTCTGTGTCCAAAATAAATGATCCTTAGCATTCTCTTACTAAAGAGTTTTTCCCATTTGTGCATCCTATTGACTATTCTGACTAGCAGAGCCATCCCTGTAGCCTCCAGAGAGTCATGAACACGGAACTCCAAAGACCCCGGCAAATTGGGAAAAAGTTGTTTCTCAGTAACCCCTCTTCCCATGCCATCACTGTACCTCCAAACAAGGCAGAGAACATAAGAATATTTTCTGGATGCATTCTGTGACCATCAGTCTGGCCAAGCAAACAATGAAACTGAGCATGTCCCACAGAGCAGGCCTGCTGGAGCTGCATTTACTGGGACAGATTTTAGGAACAGCAGGAAGGGCTCAGGAACTCCCCATTTAAGATGATACAACATCCTGCAGGACTGGATCTCTACCTCCAGGAGCACAACCATGACATCTGGGGTGTGAGTTCTGTTTAGCATGAGTTAAGAGGCTGGGGAGCTGGATCAGTGGTTAATAGCACATGCTGCTCTTCCAGAGGACCTGAGGTCAGTTCTTAGCATGCATACACATGGCTTACAACTTCCTATAACTCCTGCTTTAGGAGCATCTGACACCTCTGACGTCCTCAGACACCTGCCCTCATGTGTACATGTACCCCTACATATACATACACTTAATACACACAATTTATAATAATTTTTAAATCAATAAGAAGCCTGAGTTAGAAGCACCAGTTACTGACTACATGAGGAGTTAGAACTTAATTGTAATGCCTCTAGGAATCTGGGGCCCATCCCTATACTTCAAGCTCAGCACTGGTTTCTGGGAAGGGCTTCTGCTCCTCCCCTGGACTGAGCTGGATGGCCTACAAGCCATGTCCAGGTGTGATTGCCTGGTTCCCTCAGCATTGTTGGGGTTTATAAAGGATCACTACTGAAAAAGTAAACCCTTCCTTTTCAGGGGAGAATCTCACCAGGAAACATGTTACCTTCCCAAACCTCCCACCTTTGGTGTCCCATGTCCATCTCTATCACAGCACTGCTCCTGCACCTCACATGGCTTACCTTGGAACTCGATGGCCTATGTCTCCTGCTATGTAGTTCCCTCTAGAATGTTAGTTCTATGTACTCTCTCTGGTTCACTCAGTCTGTTTCCTCTAAAGGCCTTTTTAAATGTGTACCTCTATTTCCTGTCAGTTCTTCTTCCTAGGCGAATAGTTTTTCACCCTCCCAGAGTTCACATTGTGCCCTGAGAACTCCCCTCCTGTGCCTACTCCTATGCTAAACTCCAGCTCCTCACTTGTGCCTTCTTAGTGAAATCTTATTGGGTTGGTGGGACTTCCCACTCAACAGAGTAGGGTGTCTTGTCAAAGAGAGGGGTATTATCATCTGGGCTCATTTGAACCCAATTTGTCAACCACATTTTGTCCAGTAGGTGACTCTGTGTTAGGAAGCTCTCTCAACATCTTTCAGTTAGGGTCAACCAGATAAATAAGTAGCATAAACATTAAGAAAGGATGGCATTGTTGCACGTTGGGGGCTTCCCTTGCCAGCTGCAAACCTGGACAGACAGCCTTCATGATAGTTCAGAATCCCTTGGCTAGAACACCCTCATCAGGGAAGACTCGGCTCTGCTCCAAAAGTATCTCCACAGACTCAAGTCTCTCCAGCGCAGCTTGTCTACGCTGATTTCTCTTAAGGTTATGATTTTTGATTGAACGGCTGTTATGAGATATGGTTCCAGCCACATCTAGATAAGCATTTGAATGTTAGACTGTAACATGACTGAGTTGGCACACAAATTAACCACCACAGTGCCCCTGACTGAGGGCATCCCCTCTTTAATAGCTGTCTCCCTTGGTGCTATATTAGCTAAACTTCAGTGTTAGGGAATAGGAAGATGGGAAATGGAAGGAGAAACTCCTTGGAGATGGGAGATCAGCCTCCATCTACTGCATGTCTCTCCTCTATGTCTCTCCAACTATAATATTTTGTCATTCTGACCCCACACAGGACTGATTTTGTTGGAATCTTCCTTCCAGCAACAATCTTCCTGGAACAAGGTGGAGCAGGAGAGAGCAGAAAGTAACCCACAGGCCTTCCTCCAGTCTAGCTTCTCTCTGTGGTCCCCATCCCTTTCTGTACCACGCTGAACACTTAACCCTTGCCAACACAAAACACCAGAGATTCTCCTCAAGGGTTTCAGAGTCTTTCTGTTCATGACAAAAAGATTTCAGACATACCCAAAGAAGCTAAGGGTCACCTCATGGTGGGGGGTTGAGGGGAGACGGGTAGTGTTTCCTTGCTAACTGGTGACTTTCTAAATGCTTATTTATTTGTGTGTACACGTGTCTGTATAAGCACATGCTACAGTGTACATGTGGAGGTCAAAACACAACTCACAGAAGTTGGTTCTCTCCTTCCACCATGTTGGTCTCAGGGATGATAGAACTGAGGTCATCAACATTGGCCTTTACCTTCTGAGTCATCTCACCAGCCCTGACTACTGACTCTCTAAAGCCCAGGAGATCCTAAGAAAGTGACCTATAATAATAATAATAATTTTTTGTGTTATGATTCAGAAATTCCTTACATTTCTATATTGCAATTTTTGCTTGAAAATGGACCAGATCTTTCTTCCGTCTTCTCTTTCTACCTTGGTCCATTCAGGATTCTATGGTAGAATACCACAGATCGAGCAGTTTCCATCTGCATGCCAAATGTCTTAGACTGTACTGTGATGGTACAGTATTTCCAGTACCTGTTTAGGTTCGAGTGCACTTGACCATAACAAACTACCCCAAACCTTGAGGATTTAAAAACAAAACAAAAACAACAAAATAATCAACCATTTATTAGCTCAAACTTCTGTAGGTTGGTTGGGCAGTCTAGTTGGGTTCATCTCAGTGGCACCTGCACCCACCTGGCTTTCTTGATGATAAATGGAAGATCAAAGTGGACCTCATGTACATGCCTTGGGCCTGACAGGCTGGACTGTCAGGATGCCTGGGTCACGTGGGTTTTGATGTTGGTAGCAGGATTCCAGGATCATAAGAAAAAAAGCACAGACCTTCCCCCATGTCTCACTTGCTCTGAACATCTCACTGCTCATTAGCCAAAATCAATTGTCTTCAAACCATGCTTAAAACAATGCCTGACCGTATAATTCAGTCTTTAGATGATATCAAAGGGAGATTAAGAGTCTGGTAAAGAAGTGAGTTTTATAGAGACACACAGGGTTCCAGAGGGATCTTGTTTTCCCCATTTAGGACAGGAGGATCCTTGTCTACATTTGCTTGACAGATAATCACAGTGTGGAAGTGGGATGGGGCTATGACTACTGACATTTTGGAAATTACCACATTTCATCTACTACCCATACATATTTCTTCAATTTAAACATCTTTAAAAATCCAGACAAATCTTGCAATAGATAGCAGGTCACAGTTTAATTCGCACGGTTTCTTCTTCTTAATTGCATAGGAAATAGTGGTACTTCTTAAAAATGGATTGTTTCTTAGATTCAGTGAAATCCAGTAAATGTGACTGACTAGTCAACTGTAGGACAGGTAATTCCAGAATTCTCTCACCTCGGCACCAGTCCAACTTTTGGCTTTTGAATGAGTTCACCTCTAGTTCACAGGGAAGGGACCTAGCATCCAAAGTCTCTCAAAAAGCCTGGAACTTTTTTTTTTTTAAGACAGGGTCTTTCTACATAGTCCAGGCTGACCTGGAACTCACAGAGCTCTCCCTTCCTCTGCCTCCCAAGTCCTGGGATTATAGGCCTGTGCCACCATGCCCGGCTCCTAGGTCCTTTTATAAGACTTTTTTGGCATTTGTCTAATGTTTTGAAGGCTGCAGAAAAAGACAACACAGCAATCTCTAGGTCTTTCAAGCAGCCCCAATTGCTGGATACCAGCTTCTGAGGATGGAAAGAGCAGTTCCATGGTGGCCAGAGAGTTTGTCTGTATTATAGAACCCCTCCTATGTGGGATGTGTTCTCTGTTGGAATGTATTTAACAGGCTTGACTCGGGAATTGATTGGACATTAAGTGTTGAAGTTCAGGAGTGTTGCTTGCTAAGCCCTATAATCCTGGGATTTGGGAGGCTGAAACATCACAAGTCTGGGTATGTAGTAAAATTTTATCTCAAAAAAATAAAAAGTAGTAAACATATAGCTTGTAAGTGAACTAAACAAAGAGTATGATTGTTTTACTGTGTTTTCTTTCCTTGCTATTTCTTTTTCCATTTCTGGTCTCATGTTATATGTATAGCTGTTGGGACTTTAACTGAACACTTGTATGCAGGTCTGTGTAACCTCACCGTCCCTTTGCTCCAGTAGACTAGGGAAAGAACAGGTAGTATTCTATCTGCCCATACTTTCTTTAGCTGTTAGTACTCAGCACCTCACACTGGAGTCCACCCCATGCATATTTTGAGCATCTCTAATGATGGTCCAAAAACAAGGCCAGCTCATGTCATTCCAGCATGGCCTCTGCGGGGGATCTACTCACTGCCAGGCCATTTGTGGATTGAGCCTATTGCTCTCAAACATGCAAAACTTTCCAAGGATCACACTGGACTCATTCTTATCAAGCCTCTCTCTATTTCTATTCTGGGAAGAAAGGGCATAAGAGAAACAATATCACTGTCTCCATGGAGTTCAGAAGCCCTAGGAGGCATTGGGCTAGAGAACATAGTGAATTGCTTCCTCAATCTCTTTTGTCTGTCTCTAATCTGGGCACATCTGACTTCTCCCTAACAGCCTCACCAAATTCATGCAAATCTGCCAGTCAGGTGGCTCTGCCACCCACTGTTTGGACTTGAATGAGTCCAGAGCAACAGAGACCAGACTCTCCCTGAAAGGAAGAAGCAAGTCTCAAAGATGAGCAGAGCCAGCAATGACACTTTGCTGCAAAGGGGGAGGAAGGAGACAGATCACTTGTGAAGTCTGCACTCTCAGTTTATCCCCGGACACCATGGGTTAAGTTTGTAAGGCCATGGAATAAAAAGAAAAACAGACAAACTGAAAATAAGTTTTCTATCAACACTGTGAAATATGGAAAGCTGGAACTCAAGCTGCCACTGAATTCTCTGCCCAAAACGCTGCAAACTCCTGGTGGATACTGCTCCCAGCACAAGCATTGAGACATACAGTTGGAATCCATGGATGCTCAGCTAGGACTTTTGATTGATTATAAATTATATATACAATCAAAATTACCTGAATCACTCTGTACAGACTTGACTTGTCTAAAATCTGTGAATGGACTTGGGGAAGGAAGAATATAAGAGCCCTCTTTGTATTGTCTCCAAATGACTTTTCTGTAAATCTAAAAAAAAACCCTTCCAAGTCAAAACTTTTCACACAGAGAGCTATGAGGGGTAGGTATTTCCCAGGGGTACTCCTCCATAATAATAAAGCCAAGTCCCATGGGCTATTACATGGATTAGGTGGTTACACAGGTAGGAATTGACTCTTGCCTCTGGCATTTTGATCTTGGATATCCCCATCATGTTGAATGTATTGCCCAAAGTTCAAACCTCTTAACAAATAACACATGGATTGCTGGTAGTGCACTTATCTACTACACATAAGGCCCTGGGTTCAACCCCAAGCACCAGGGATGGGGAAAAGAAGAAAAAAAAAAACATTGTTTCTTCCTCAGGGGCATGTTGCCTTTTAAATGGAAAATACTAAGAATGTTGAATCTTACCAGGTCTATCACAAAATAAAATCCTGTAGATAACATCTCGTTTGTAAGACACTGAGAAATCAGGCTGTATTTCAGCTACAAGTGTCCTTTCTTCTGCCCACTAGCTTTTATAGGACTGGGAGGTCCTATGCAAGGTGTCAGGAAAGAAAAGTCACCAACAGTCCTATCCAGCTGTGGTCCCCTAGGGCTGCAGTAGGGACCTGTCCAGTGAGTATGCTCATCAGTACAACAGCAGCGTGACGGTTATGGTGACAACCAACAGCTCTCTGTTTGAATTTGAGGCTCACACTACAGGAGGAAACTCCTATCTTGCATTGCAAATCTGGTCAAGAAACCACGATGGGGTGATATAGGGGCTAGTAGGTTTCTACAAAAGCATAAAGGCTAAATAAATTATCCAATAAGGACAATAAAATAACACAATTAAAACAACGTTATCTAATACTGCAAAAGATATTTTTCTGAAATTAAATGCAGACATTATGTTTGATAATTGAAGTTCGTTGTGTTCTTATACCATAATTGAAAATCTGGGGCCAGTGAGACAGTTCAACAGGTAAAGATGCTTGCCATCAATCATGATGACCTGAATTCAACCCCTGAAATACATATGATGAACTGAGAAAACTAACTCCCGCAAGGTGTCCTCAACCTCCACATACACACTCTGAGACACCCACATCCATACACACTTGCCTCACAACCACCTGTGACTCCAGCTCTAGGGTATCTAACACCTGTTCTGGCTTCTAGAAGCACCAACACACGTGTGACATATACGCACACAGTCATATACACATAAATAAAAGACACAATCTTTAAAAATGGATTGCTCAACTTAGTCAAATGCAGCATCTCCAAATTCAATATTTTAAAAACGTGAGAAAGAAAAACAGCCCTTGGTGGGGAAGAACCATCTGTCGTAAATCTATCAGCCTTTCAAGTTTCAGACATTTGCGCTATGTCAACTCACACAATGTGAATAAGAACATACTCTGGGCAGGCTCCTGTTACATCAGCACGATTTTGACGATGAGTGAGTTCATTCTCGGTTCCCCCTTCATCCAGTTTGTGAAACCTGGGAGGTCCCCCACAATCATGCTCACATGGAGCAATTTGCTAGGAGAACTCACAGAGCTCAAAAAGCCACTACATCCATGCTTATGGTTTTATTTTGAACTGCAACCAACTACACATAAAAACTGGCAAAGAGAAGAAGTAGCTAGGCAAAGCGCCAGAAGGCTCCAGGCACAGAGAGCCCAGTTGTCCCTGCCCAGCAGAGTCCCAAGGGCAGCTTTTGCTTCTGCCAGTGGAAAGGTGTGGTGATGTCCGTGGAGTATTACCAGCCTGGGAAGCTCACCCTAACAGACTCCATTCTCAGCAGGAGGGGTTCTCTGTCTGTTCCCTAGAATCACCTGGAAGTTTTCAAACACCATGCCAGTGCCCTTGAGTCACATTCATTAAATCAGGTTCTCTGGATGTCTCCAGCTGTGTGGTATACGTAGGGGAATAAAATTCACATACTTACGAAGTACACAGGTTTGTGTGCATCCCCAGTTTGGGCACCCAGCAGCACTATCCAATCCAGAACAGTTCCACAACTCCCTAACTGTTTAGGGAGACATCCTCTGCTCTTTCCTTCCTTCACCCCTGCCCATGAACCCGATTTCCATCTTGAAGCACTTTCCTACTCTGGACATTTCACAGAAGTGGAATCAAACACTATCTAGTCTTTTAAGTCTGGCGTCTCCCAGTGTTTTCACAGTTCATCTGTGTCACCACAGCCAGCAGGACTCACTCTTCGTAAGGGATGAACAACAGTCCATGGTATGCTGGAGCCATACACGGCATCTGTGCTTCCTCAGTTAGTGGGCACTTGGAGGGTTTCCATCCTGTGAATTTTACAAGATGCTCTCACCAACACTCAGGTAGCAAATTTCGTCTGAATATGTTTTTGATTCAGTTACTCCATTATCTGACAACTCTGTCTGACTTTCTGAAGAAATTAATTTACAGAATCTGCTTCCTTCCCTTCCCACCAGCAGAGGATGAGGGTTCTAGATTCTCCACAGTTTTAATCAATATGTGTTGGTTACCTAGCTTTGTTTTTTTAATTGACTAATTAACTGATTAACTGTGTGATGTGTAAGTGGGGGTCAGAAGACAACTTTTGGGAGCCAGGGATCAAACTCGGGTTGTCAGGTTTGATGACAAGCACCTTTACCCATCAAGCCATCTGGTCATCCTGGTACCTGACCCCAGGGCCTAAGGCAAGCTAGTCAACCACTCTACCACTGAGCTGCAACTCCGGCCTCTTGTTATTTTGTTTTACCTTTTTTTTTTTTTTTTTTTTTTTTTGGTTTTTCGAGACAGGGTTTCTCTGTGCAGCTTTGCACCTCTCCTGCAACTCACTTGATAGCCCAGGCTGGCCTCGAACTCACAGAGATCTGCCTGTCTCTGCCTCCCGAGTGCTGGGATTAAAGGCATGCACCACCACCGCCCGGCTTATTTTGTTTTACTTTTTATTTAGAGACAAATCTCACTCAATTGCTCAGGCTGGCCTTGAACTTGCATTCTTGCCTCAGCCTCCCTGAGTGTTGGGATCCTAGGTACATACCACATACCTGGCAAAATACAGTAGCTTTTCGTGTGATTATGTGATTATTAGCCATTTAAATAAATATCTTCTCTGGAGAAACATTTTTCACACCCCTTTACCCTTTTAAAATTGGGTTGTTTTCTTTTTGTTCTTGAGTCACAGAAATTCTTAACCTATTCTGAATCTAGTCTTTTTTTTTTTTTTTTTAAGTCAGGTTCTCCCTACACAGCCTTGGCTGTCCTGGAACTCACTACGTAGACCAGGTTATCCTCATAGAGAGCTACCTGCCTCTGCCTCCCAAGTGCTGGGATTAAAGCTGTGCACCACCACACCCGACATAGTCCAGTTATAAATATGTGATTTGTAAAGATTTTCACCCATTCCATGAACAACCTCTCACTTTCTTGTTAGTGCCCTTGATGCATTAAAGTCTTTAATTTTGGTGAAATCCAGTTTTGTTTATTTTTTATTCTATCTTGTTTTTACACCACATTTTTAAAATGATTATTTAATCCAAGATCCATATCTATATGTCCTTTTAAGAGTCTTTATTTTGAGTGAGTGTTTTGTTGTGGTTATTGTTTTGTTGTTTATATTTGATGATGTAGTGTGTCTGTGCACATGAACACAGGCCACACATACAGAGGTCAGAAGACAACATTTAGGAGTTGGTTCTTTCTTCCCACTTGGGTCCTGGGGATTGAACTCAGACTGTCAGGCTTACGCAACAAACACCTTACTCCCTGGGCCACCTCACTGGCCCACTGAGTGAAGTTTTCATATGTGAGAGTAGGGATCCAAATTCACTCCTTCTCATGTAAAAGTTCAAGGAATTTTCCAGCGCAATTTACTGAAAGCCTACTTTCCCCTTGGACTGATCCTGGAATCCTTGTTATGTGTGCAGATCACGTTTAAATGACAAAGTACTAGATCACAATGTACTTTGTCATTATGCCAGATCATTTTCAGAATCTGTATTTGCTGAAATGGACCTTTTAACCTGAATCTTTTGAATGATTTCCCCATCCCAGTAAAATAATATGCTTAGTCTTGCTCACCCATTCAAAAGCATGTACTCAATAGTAATTGATGTACCCATGGGACACTTAAGAGAATGCCACTCCGCGAGGGGCTTTATTTACCAGAGCAGGCTCCTGCCAGAAAGGACTTCCAAGGCAGGGTATGGCTCATGAAGCCAAGACCCACAGTGATCTCATACTGGAGGCAGGCCAGGGGGCAGATATTTCTAAATTTTCAGTTCAGTTGATTAAAACAATTTGTTTTATGTTGTAAAACAATGGACCTTCCAAAGCCACAGGTGCAGCTTCATGAGAATGTTCTGCTAGACAGGATGTGCTTGGAGGGCTGGGGTTGGGGCTGAGGGCAGGGCTGGGGAGCAGTTGGGGGAGCACAAGACCTAAACCTAGGACAAACTGGAATCACTTTGCGGCAATCTTTTTCTAAGACACAGTCTTGCTAGACCAGGCTAGCTCTAAACCCTCATTCTTCCTGCCTCATTCCCCAAAGAGTGCTAGGATTACAGATGCATGTCACCACACCCAGCACAGCAATGAATGCTTTTTTTTTCTTTTTTAAAGGCAGGGTCTCCCTCAGCAGAACTCACAAAAGTTCAGGTTAACCGGCTTCAGACTTGTGGCAATCCTCCTGTTTGGTTCTCACAGTGCTGAGGTTCCAGGCTGGCACTACCTCACCTTGCTCTGTCATAAACAGTACTTTAAATCATAACACTTAGACAACATAAGGTCGTCTTATCATCAAAATCCTTTCTCTTCCTTTATCACTATTTCTACTGCATTTAATCATTCTTGACTCTTTTCAGCATGGGAACTTCTTTTTAAAAATAACCTTTCCTGTTTTCATCTCCCCAAAATACATATATGTGGTTAAGAAGCAAAACCAAAACAAAACATCTAAAACTGGATGAACATTCTTGTTGACCAGAGAAACACCACCGACCACCTTCCAGTGTATATTTACCCACACTTCTGTGACACTGTCTATGGAGCCCAGGTTGTCCTTGAACTTGTGATCCTCTTGCTCAGTCTCTTGAGAGCCGGGAGGTAGGTGAATGCCACCGTGCCTAGTTTATATATCTATTCTGTGTGTGTAACCCCTCTGTTGCTATTTCTTTTCCAATGGTGGGGATTGAGCACAACGTCTTACCCAGGACAGGAAAGTATCCTAACATGGAACTGTGTTCATTTCTTGTGTTTTAATATGAGTAAGATTAATAAAATAAACTAAGGCTAGTCTCTTCCTTCCCTTCTTTCCCACTTCTGTCCCTGAAGAGCTGATTTGACATAACCATCTTTTGTTTCTACTTAGTCATTCTGGGGGAGCCATCCAGCTCACTGCCCTCTCAGAGGCTCTCTCCATTTCTCTGGACTGGAGGGTTCTGTCTGGGTTCGATGTGGGTCAGTTTACTACATCGCCATGTTAGACAACTCAAGTTCAGGTTTTATAACTGACTTGACACAGAACAACTAGATGAACTCTGTAACTCAAAGCCTTACTAAGCCCTAGATGGTACAGAAAATGAAAATGTATTTGGAAAAAACTCAGCTCTGACCTGATGCTGTGTTTGGAGTAGCCTTCCAGCTTCAGGTGTCTCTATCTAGCTTTTCTAGAATGTCTAAAGAGCCTTAGACATACTCCAATGTTCAATTTATTCCTACTAAATTCTTACTACTACCATAGCTTGTGATCTTGTGGACCGCTTTGATGAAGGAACATCAAAATGGCAACATAATAATTGAGAAAGTCTATATTATATGAAACTGCTTGTGTACATTGGACAATATTTTAAAATTGCTCATATGATTTGTTTTCTTGCATTTTCTTTGCTGATTAGTTTGGCAATAAGACAATGAGCTCCCCACAACGCTTGACGGGTCTATTGGGGTTAGATTATCAGAGCACACAGTCAGTGTGTACACTATTTGTTTAAATGATTGTCTGGGTTTATTTCCACAGCAATTATACATTTAGTGTCCTTGCTGGTCCCCTGGAGTCCCTCGCTGTCAGTTTGGTCAGATGATGCTGACTGCAGCAGATTCCACAGGAAGTTCTTGGAGGAAACCTCGCCCTGATTTCAAGATCACCTCACTGCTTTCCTGGTTTCTCAGCTGATTTAGAGAACTCTGGTATCTGGGGGTGACTGGTCTGTCCCAGGCCTGCCCATTCATATTTTGGAACTGGGGCAGATGCCTTGTTTCTCGTTTTGTTATCTATATGTTTTGAAAATTGTTATTTGAATTGGCCTGTGTTTTCATGGTGAAATTTTTGAAGAGTCAAACATTATGTCAATGCTACACACCTAAAACCACCTCATCAAACATCAAGTTGAATTATTCACCTTTGTGAGGCATCTGAGCAGTCAATACTTTTGCTCATTTTTCTTCATTTCCTGTTGATTTGTAAGGGATTCTAGACATGAGTAGTTTGTTGGAGACTGTAATCATTTCACCCGGCACACCTCTTTCCACTCTCTTGTGTCACTGAATGAAGAAAACCCCTTAATTTTAATGCAATCTGATTGACTTACTGTCCTAAATAGCTGCATATGTTATAAAATATTCCCCCACAGTATCTCCTAAATGTTTGTTTTATCTGTCACATTTAGGCCTATGATCTATTTGGGGATGGCATGAAGTAAGAATCATGATTCCTTTTGGTTTATGTGAATGATTCAAGTAATAAAGCTATTCAAAAGATCATTCTTTTAACATTTGTTCAAACTCCTTTCGCTTCCTTATTATAAATTGTGAGATATATGTTTTTCTCACATTGACCAGTTTGCTATTGTGCATCCATTTACTGTGGCATTATAAGTCTTCATAGAGGATACCTTAAATCCTGTGACTTTGTCTAGAATTATCTTGATTATTATTGCTTTTAGGTTTTTCATGTAAATTTTACAATAAATTTTTATTTTAAAAGCCTTTGTAATATTTTGACTAAGAATGTATTAAATAGTTCAATTTAGGGAAAATTATTTTCTCATAATAAATGATAAGTCATCTGAACATGGTGGGGCACACCTTTAATCTCAGCACCTGTGAGGCAAAAGCAAGCAGATCTCTGTGAGTTCAAGACCAGCCTAGTTTACAGAGTGAGTTCCAGAAGAGCCAGAGCTACACAGAGAAACTTTGTTTCGTAAAAATAATAATGATAATAAATAAATAAATAAATATGATGACTCTTTGAATCCATGAACATGGTGTATGCCTCCATTTTTTTAATTACTTAATTTTTAAATAATTTATTTATTTGTATTTTATGTAGGTACATTGGTGTTTTGCCCACATGTATATCTGTGTAAGGGTGTCAGATCCCCTGGAACAGTAGTTACAGTTGCAAGCTGCCTTGTGGGTGCTGGGATTTTAACTCTGGTCCTCTAGAAGAGCAGTCAGTGCTCTTAATTACTGAGCCATCTCTCCATCCTCCACTTAATTTTATTGTAATATGCAATTTTCAGCACATAGTTTGTTAGGTTTATTCCTAAGTAATTAATTGTTTTAATGACAGATTAAGCATGTTTAATTTTTAATTTTATGGGTTATAAGGTGTAGACACTTTTAACTGAATCCCTCTCCTCCTTCCAGGCATCTGATGAAGCAGTGCAGAGAAGATGGGGATGTCAAAAGGAAAAGGATCCCTCGGGACGGACTATGGCCGCCCATCCACCATGGTCAGCCTTCCTTAGACATGGATATATTTCCATAGTTTCATCCCTTCCCCAAAGAATATCTTACGAGGTAGATACTCATAACACCCTAGTTTTCAGGTGGGAAACCAGAAAGGACCAAAAGTCTTTTCTTACACTCGCCTGGTTGTGTTGCTCTCTAAGTGCTTCCTGGAGTCGCTTAGACAACACTGTAAACATAGACACCTGAGGACATTGTCAGTACAAAGACAATCTTAAACCAATTCATTCAGAGTCTGAGCAATTATAAACTAACAACAAAAAAAGGAAAGCAATTAACCAATCTCCTCCACCAAAGCAGGCTCCAAGAACAACAGCCAATAACATTATATGGCAGTATTTATAAGAAGCAGATGGGCCAGAAAGAAACAACGCAACTAGTTACAACTTAAATGGTTAATTGGTTACAGAGCCTCCTGCAAGTACTGAAGGTAAACCACACATCGGTAACTGCAGTTTCTAATAGGCTTAGTACAAATCTTGATCCAAATTAATGGCTTCATCCAAAATGCACCCAGCGGTGCCTGTGTCTCCCAACTTGCACTGAAGATTAGTGTCATGGCCCCTCCTCCAGAGGAAGCTGAGTCTGGCATTTGGGTCAGGAGCAAATGTAGCGGTGGTGGTGGTGGTGGTGATGATGTGGTGGATTGTGCCATCTGCTGGCTGCTACTGTACAGTGCAGAAGAAGGAAATAACCTGTAAACCTCACCTTTCTTCTCTTAATCTTCACACCTTTTCTAAATAAATACTATCAGTATTTCTTTTGGGGGGGTTGGTTTTTTCGAGACAGGGTTTCTCTGTGTAGTTTTGATGCTTGTCCTGGATCTCGCTCTGTTGACCAGACTGACCTCGAAACTCACGGAGATATGCCTGGCTCTGCCTCCTGAGTGCTGGGATTAAAGACATGCGCCACCACTGCCCAGCCACTATCCATATTTCAATCGCAGAGAAATTGGGCCCAGAGATATGGCACATGTGTCCTAAATCAAAAAGCTTATGAATAGGCTAGCTGATGTCTTTGCTTCCAAAACCAAAACACTTTCCTGCAAACCATGCACCTCCCCAAATGCAGTAAGCATGGGAAGTCAGGGTCTTCCTCTTTCTACACTTTCCTCTAAGCTGTACAGAACAGAGTAAAAGCACTCAGCATCTCAGAGCTGTGACTACAAATGTGAGTGGCAGTGGCTGTCCCTACTGACTCCCTCACAGCAAAGCTCTGCACTTTTGACTGTTTCTTCTGCTCACATTCACCCTCTTTAGCTCTGAGCAAAGCCTAGCTAGGGCAGAGAACCTCTTCTCAGTGTGTTATCTTTCTTGATGGTTGGGCTTTCTCTGCAGCCTCCTCCCCTTTCCCTAATCAGGACACCAAAGTTACTATATCCATGAGCCTCCTGATTTGGGCAGTGGGGACATCTATTCCTGGTTATTGTTCTGGTTTGTGAGCAAACATGGCCACTAGCACCACAGGCTTGGCAGGTGTGAGGAGGTTTCTTCTTAAATCTCCCTTTGAAGTTTTAGTTCGAAAGCTCTGCCCATTCTTTCTTAGCTCTTTGCTTTCAAGTAAGTTGTTTATGCTCTCAGAGCCTAGTTTTGGATTAAGAATTAAGGAACCTTTTCTCCAGAAGAGGAATTGAACTTTCAGGGAATCCAAATTCAGTTCCCAGAACCCACCTAGGGCAGTTCATAATTACCTGTAACTCCAGGTCCAGGGGATCTGATGCCCCCTACTGGTCTCTGTGAGTACCTGTACTCACATGCACATACCCACACACAGACACATGCACAATTTAAAATTTTGAAAAATGACAAATCTTTTTTTAAAAGGGTACTCATTTCATAGGGATCTCATGACAAGTGGATGAACCTCAATGTGAACCATTTATCTGGAAATGGTACAACAATGTTTTTGGAAAATGGTAGGGAAACCCCACAGGAAAAGGGAAGTGAGAGTAGCTGTCTCTGCAGACATCCTTTATCAAGAGGGAGTATTACTCACATGTGAAGAGAACCCACCATGTTTGGTGTGCAGTAACTCTCTAATGGAATCCCAGCGAGCCCGCAGCCCTCTCTCACAAAGACTCATGTGCTTCTATCTGGGTCCCCAGTGTGATGGTGTTGGCACTGGAAAGGGAACTCATGTGACTTTAGCTAGGTCCTTGGAGAACGACCCTCATAATGCCTGTCTCATGGGTGGGTTGAATCTTGCAGGGGTAGGTTAGAATCATCTATAATGGGTTCTTATAAATGTGTGTGCTTACGTTTTCCTGACCTCTCCCTTCCTGAGTCACCATGTGATCTCTCCCTTCTACATGCCACCAGGATGCCATCCACTGTTTTGATGTAATGAGAAGGTACTTCACCAGTAGCTGATTAGACAAGGCCACACCTGATCTTAGACCTTTTGCTTCTAAAACTATAAGCCAAACAAACCTTTTTAAAAAGAGAGTCGCCCAGCTTCAGGTATTTTGCTATAGCAACAGAAAACAGACTAACATAAGGCTCATTGACAATCCTCCATGCAAACCCACCACACAGTAACCCTGTACACATTTATGAGTTTTAAGACCTTCTAAAACTGCCTCAAAGAACCTTTTATAATGTAAGAAATGTTAGGGAACCCACACAGTACACTATCCCAATGACCCAGTGATATTGTTCAAAGGCAAATAATTTTACTGTTTACAACAGGTTTGAGAAACAGTAATGTGAAGTTGTTCTATCCTATTTGGTGTTTATGAGGGATACACAACCTCATGCAATAAAACTACTTTCCCTTAAAGACAGGGGTCATTGTAGGAAGACTCAGCAAGATTGTTTATTTGTTTGTTTGAGACAGGGTCTCATTCAGGTAGGCCCAGAACTCACTAACCAGCCCAAGTTTGTCTCAAAGTCAAAACAATCCTTCCCCCACCTCCCAGTTGCTGGGATAATTGGCATGATCCACCACACTTGGCTCACCATTGAGTTAAAAAATTACACTTCTGCTAGGCCATTTCTGACTATTGCTTTTAAATTTCAGAGTTTCCCTACAATGCCTCCAATGCATTTGTTTGTTTGTTTGTTTTTATTTTTGTTTGTTTATTTTTTGCTTGTTTGGGGTTTTTGGTGTTTTTTTTTCTTTTCTTTTGTTTTTCAAGACAGGGTGTTTCTATGTAACAGCCTTGGCTGTTCTGGAACTTGCTTTGTAGACCACACTGGCTCAAACTCACAGAAATCTGCCTGCTTCTGCCTCTTGAGTGCTGGCATTAAAAGTGTGTGCCACCACCACCCTACACTAATGCCATTATTTTACAAGTGAAGAAACAGAGGCAATAGATAATGAGTAAGAAAGACAAGCCCTCCACTGTTGTCTCCACTCACATAAACTAATGTGTACTCTACATTCTGACATATCCTATCATATGTAACACATTATGCTTCCATTTAAAATTATTGCCAAACATATTTCTGTGCCAACACTAAATAATGTTCTTTTGAGACAGGGTTTTTCTGTGTAGCCCTGGCTGTCCTGAAACTCACTCTATATATCAGGCTGGCCTCAAACTCAGGGATCAGCCTGCCTCTGCCTCCCAAGTGCTGGAAATAAAAAAGTGCACCACCATAGCCAGCCTATGAATAAATCTTATTTTTGGGGGATTATATGAATTTAGTGAGTGGATCTACTGTAATTCACTTAACTAATGACCTTCTATGACCATTTCATTTGCTTGGCATTGTCCTATTGTGCTGATTGCTGTAGTGAACATGGTGTAACACTAATATTTTGTATGTCTGGGAAGATGATTCCTGTACATTCCTAGGAATGAAATTGTAAGGATAAAATTATAAATATTCATGTCATAAATATTATCAAACCAGGAAACAAATGTTTAGGTCACAGATGGTTTCCAGTCATTGTATTTAATGAGTAAAAACATTTATACTTTTATAAAGGAAAGACTTATTTTCCAGGTACTGGTCTAAGTGCTTTGTAAAGTTTATTTCTTTGACCTTTAATGTCTTTAATGTAGAAAAATCATGTGTTTCCATCCATGTTGATAATACTCTGATACATAAAGAGTAGAGCTTTCCAATAGTACTTTGGGCATGAGAATATATGTCTCCTGTAGTGTGAGAGCAGGTCAGATGCCTGTGGAAAACAGGGACGCTCCTTTGAGTGTGCTCCAGAATTATTGTAACCCTCATAGATAAACATTTCTTTGAGGGAGTGGAGTGTCAAATTAAGCCTTTCAGCCTAACAGAGAACTACTTCATCAGTTGAATGCTGTGGTTACAGGCCACTCACTTTTTTTCTGATGCCCACAAAATAATTTATTAAAAATATCATTTTCTTTCTTTTGGGAGGTTGGGGAGGGTGAGGCATAGTTTTATGCAGCCCAAGCTGGCCTCAAACCTATAATCCTTACTATGTAGCTGAGGATGACTTTGAATTTTGATCCTCCTGCTTTGACCTTCCATGTGACTGGTCATATGCCACATCTAGTTATAGCATCTATTTAGAACAATGTATCTAAATTCGGGACTTAAGGAAGGATTCTGATTACTGTACCCTGTAGACAACTGCCTCCTTCTTACACCTTTTATTTTTCCCAGAAGAATAATTTAATCATAATACAGTAAGTGTACACTATAAAGTATAATTATAACATTGTGTATAAGTTTTCTCTAGAACAAAGACATTATAATGTAGACTAGATTTCTATTAAGCTACATACATTAGATATTTTAAACAAACTATGTCCCATTTAAACATTACAGAACTACTAGCTGGGGGTTGGCCAAGACTGTGGTTCCCCTATCATGTGGTTACTAAAAATGCAGCAGTAATCTAGCTGAATCCCTGTGAATCCCCCTGCCCTTCTCAAGGGAAAATCTGTCTCAGAATCATCATTTTCAAATATAAGAACCTTTGGGGTGGTTAACATTTTAATTTCTCACTGAATACATATTTATTCATACTCATTAGAGATGAGTCAGAATCTACAGGAAAAAAAAGCTATAATGCCACATCAAAAGAGAGCCATCCTTAACTTGTTGGGCCATGTGCTTCTTATGTTCTTTCCTATTGCACAGAATAATCACATGTGGCTACAGGTTGTGATTTTCCTAGGTTGTTTTTTTTTAAACTAGTACATATTGAACCATTTTCTCAGACCTGCAACATACATTGACATTATTTCCAAACAATATATTTGTAAATGTAGGCACACACACACACACACACACACACACACACACACACACAGAGTTATATTGATGTGTTTTACTTTCCACCATTGAACGTTTTAGTTTTTCTAATATTTTCTCTTTATTTACACCCAGACTATGAATGTTTCCATGAAGAGTCAGAGGGTTAGGACGTTAAGTTGTGTAAGCCATAGGTTTCATTTGCAGCCATTCAGCCCTGCCACTGCAGGGGGTGTCAGAGGATTTATAAATGAACCACTCAGATGGCATTGTTCCAGGACCTCTGCCCTCTTCCTTGCTAGCTGGAAGCATTCCCACTTTCCCTGGGATGAATGCTCAATCACATCCTGCATCCTTCTGTGCATTGACTTCAGCTAACTCTTGTGCTTCCCCAGTTTTAAAAGCCCGTTCTTTCTCAATTAGGCCTACTGATGTCTGATTCAACCAAGGCTAACCTGAAATTCCCTACTGGGCCCTGGCCCCTTTATTCCAGGCTATGGCACCCCCTTAGCAGCTCCACTGAGTAGGGGAGCCCCAGGACAACTAGAAGTATGGAAGAATAAGAGCAAAAAACCACTGGGCTTAAACCTCAGGATATTCTCCCCAGTGTGTCATGTGCACTGTGAATGTGCTACCAAGCTGGGCTCGCTTTGTCCCCACTACACAAACTCTGAAATGAAGGGATTTACAAAACAGAAATGAGAAGATGGCCAAGGATGGAGACAGGTAGAGATCTCATCTCCCTGGAGATAGAGTTTCCAAATGGCTGAGGAGTGGGGGAAAGATGCTTAGTAGTTAGGAAGTAATCAGAGCTTCTATCATGTGTCATCAAACTCTCATGACCCCCACATCAGGTGACCTCTATCCCTCTAAAATAGCAGCTGGCCCCATAGGAGCTGGGATGCAAGGAAAGCCGTGGTCCATCACCACACACACACACACACACACACACACACACACACACACACACACACTCCTTCTCTTCAGTCGTATTCCTGTCACCTAGAAGGAGGAGATGAACCTGAAATGGAAAGCAGGTCAGACTCTTAGCCCTGGCATGACGGATGTTGGATATGCTCTGGCTTCTACTCTCTTTAATTAAAGGGCTTCCCATCTCCAGCAAAGAAACTGGAATATCACAGACACCCTAGGAAGGCAGCACCCAAGCACTGTGGAGCCACAGCAGAGAGCTCTTCTCTTCTGCTTCGTAATGTCTCTCTTTCTCCATGGTCAGGAAAGCTCCATGGTCTCCATGGTCAGAATCATAGATGACAAGTCTGTCCCTGAGCATCTTGTCAGTCTAGAGAATAAGTGTGTGCAGGGTGAAGCCATCATTTAGCCACAGGCCTGAATTCAGAACACTTGGGTCTCATCCCTTTAGACACAGGAGCCTCATAGCCAGGCCACTGGGTGGGATGGGGGACCTGTGTGCACTCTGGCCTGGTTTCCCAACACCATGAGGATGCCAGTCTCTCTTCTGATAGACAAAGTCCCTGCTTCTCCTGCAGGAGAATACTTCTTGTGCTTGCCCTCTGAAGCTGGGGCATGAAACCATTGTCCTACTCTGCACCTCAAAAAGACTGGTTGGAACATCCTTTAATTTGGCTTTCTCTGTCCTGCTTCCATCTCCCTAGCAACTTTTCCCCTGCATTCTCTGGACATCCGGGACATCTTATAAGCTATAGCCCCCAGATTGTCACTCTGTTGTCAATCACAGACTATTCCTCAGATTTTCTTTCCTGTCCTATGTAATTTCTTCATATCTAAATTGATGACAAAGTCTTTAGCTTTGTTTTTTTTGTTTGTTTGTTTGTTTGCTTTGTTTTGTGTTTTGTTTTTGAGACAGGGTCCCTCTGTGTAGCCCTGGCTGTCCTGGAACTCACTCTGTAGACCAGGCTGGTCTCCAACTCAGAGGTCCGCCTGCCTCTGCCCCCCAAGTGCTGGGATTAAAGGAGTAGCAACCACCTCCTGGCTTTTTTGTCGGGGAGGGCCTCCACTGACTATCTAGGTGGGTAACGAAAGGCTTGGTCCTGACATTTGACCCTCTAAGTATAAGTAACAGAATCAGCCAAATCCTAAAGCAAGGGAAGCCGTTTCTTCGAGAGGGCACATGTGTGGCACAAGGGCCACTCCTCAGTCCCCTGCCCCTGTTTCTCAAGTGCAGCCCATCGCCCCACTGTCAAGAAGAGAATCAGGCACTCTGATTGAGATGACATGGGGACAGAGGCCTTGACCCCTCGACTTAAGTGTCTTCACCTGCCTCAGGTTTATTGTTGTAGTGACACAAAGCAGCTTTTGCCTTTGTAAAAGTATAAGAAAAAGCAATGTTCAATATCAGCAGCCATCACAGAAATGCAAACCAAAACCATGAGAGACACCATCTCACCCCAGTTAGAATAACTATTATACAAAATCCCAAAATAGCAAAGACTAGTGAGACTGTAGAGAAAGGGGAACTCCCATTGGGAAATCTCAGCAGAAATGTATACTAGTACAGCTATTACAGAAAACAGCACTAGAGTTCCTCAAATACATGAAACAAGACTGCCATCTGATTCAGCAATCCCACCACTGGGTATATACACAGAGGAAAAGAAATCATTATATCAAAGACATACCTACATTCCCTGTTACAGCATTATCCACAACGACCAAGATATGGAATCAACCAAGGTGTCCACGGATGGATGAACAGATAAATGAAATGGCACACATATTGGTGGTAGAATAGTATTTAGTCATGAAAAGAATGAGGTGCTATTATTTGCAACAACATGGATGAAGCCAAAAGATACTGTGTTAAGTGAAGTAAGCCAGGCTTAGAAAGACAGATACTGTGTGTTCTCACTCATTTATAGAAAGGAAAATGTTGATGTCATGGAAGGAGAGAGTAGAACGGTGGTTATCAGAGGCTATCTAGGAAAATTATACAGGAGAAAGAGTTTGGATAATGGGTACCAAAAGATGGTGGAGGAAATGAGTCCTTGGTTCCATAGCACACTAGCTCACTCTGCAGTCTACATCAATTTCTTATCTATTTCAAATAGCTAGAAAAGATTGAAGGCTCCCAAAACACAGATTGATCACTGTTTGAGGTGACATGAATGATGATTATCCTATTTGATCACTACATGTTGTATATGTAAACTGAACTATCACACAGTACTCATAAATATGTATACATGATACATGTTAATCTATAACTTAAATTTCATTCAAAAGTTAAAGAATTAAAGAAATGTAAGTCAAAAGACTAGATATGTCTATAAGTTCATCTCTTTGAAATAATCACCATTTATAATTTGGTAAACATTATTCCCATTTCTTCTATAGTACAGCAGTAATTATGTACCTTCATATACATCCTATTTCATATTCCATTATAATATATAATATGTAATGTCTAGAAGTAGGCCCATTGCCTAATTGCCACCATGCATCCAGAGACATGTCTCTGATGTTTATCTGTGTTCACGGAGGCTTTTCTGTCTTGAGGAATCTATGAAGGCTGCTGCTAAGGGACCTGGGACTGTGGAATCATTATATCAAGAAGGGACATGGTCCCGTCTGTTCTCCAGCCTAGGAATCAGGTAGAAGCACTAAGCCCTGCTTTTATCTTGTTGTACAAGACATATGTGTTCACCATAAAAAATTCAAAAAAGGTATTATCCACAGTCTTCTCACATATAAAGCCACATTGGCATCCTATATGAAAGCTTTTACACACACACACACACACACACACACACACACACACACACACATCCTATACTATGTGCCCATGGCTGGACACAACCCTACCTGCTGATGTCAAAACCAACATCATAGCAGTAAGCCCTGTCTGAACACTAGATGCAAAGAGAAAGAAGGCAGCTACAGCATCTGAGAATTAGGAAACATATCATTTCTCCATGGTCAGAAGACCATGAAGACACAGATGGACAATATCTTGCGTAGAAGCCTTTACAAACTTAAATAAGCTGGGAATATTCTCAGTAAAAACATGTTTAAATAGCATTAGGATGTCGACTTATTCTCAACAAGTGCTGGAAAGAACAGGCTTGGAAGGAAGTTAGCCCAAACCTTGCATGCCAACCTTTCATTCATTCCAACATGCCGCCATTCATACTGCCACCTGGTGGATGGGACTGTGTCTACTCCTTGCTTTCTTTCCTGAAAGCCTAGGACTGACTGATTGTTGCCACCGTAATTCTAGAAGGTGCGTCAAAATAACCTGGAAGCAGAGATTGAATGTGTAATCCAAGAACAGCTTGCAAACACACATTTATTATCTCAGGCTTACGGGCCAAGCTTAGATATGTGGGTGATAAGGACTATGCAAGGGAATCCTACTGATGAAGAGATATCTCGAAGCACCAACTAGATCCCCCCAATGTATTCACTTAATTATGTGAGTGTAATATCCAGCATGCATCTTCCACACTGCTGACTTGTCAGAGTAAGATGGCTTTTAAAGGGTTGCTGTGTAGCAAGGGCATGCATGAGAATCATTACTGAGGGGAGTCTTATTAAACTCTAGCCTGCACCCCAAACCCAGAATTCCTGCTTCAGTAGGTCTGATGTGGAAACTAAGAATCTTCATTTCTTCCAAGGCATCTGTGCAACGGACTGATAGTGGTGGCCCATGAGTCTGCTCTGATTGTAGGCTAACTACAAAGCGTCTGTCAACCCCACCCTTCTCTCTGCACTTCACAGTCTCATTCTTATGCTGAAATCCTGGAGGGTCACAAATATTCCCTCTCTTGTGTGACAAAATAATTATAGTGACATAACCCCCATTCCCCATCCACCCACCCCTGCCTCACTAGCCTGAAAGTGCTATGGTTTTTGACAAATGTCCACCCAGAGATGGTGGAGTCCTTTGGAGGTGCCAGACCATTGGAGGAAGTTAGAGCATTGGAGGCATGAACTTGAAGCAGGTGTCAGGACCACTGAGTGCTGCTCCCTTTCTACCTGTTGCCTGCCCTGAGGTAGGCAGTTTCCTCTGCCACATGGTCCAATTGTGAGGTGCAGTTTTGCTCCAGGCCCCACAAGCAATGGAGCTGACTAACTATGGATGGAAACTTACGAAACCACGAACCAGAATAAACTTTGCCTCTTTGTAAGTTGTTTACCTTAGATATGTGCCATCACAATCACAGAAAACGATCTAACAGGCAGGCACGGCGTTACAACAGAATTACAGTATAGGTTGGTGCTACTTAAACGTAATAAGAATGTGGTGTTTCTCAGGGGCTGCCCAACCCGCCACTGTTACTCAGAAATGAAATCTCTAAACCACCTGTTCCCCCTAGGAGTTCAGTGTGGGGCACTGTTGGCATCTCATGTAGTTTAACCAAGTGAGGAATTCTAGGCATATTGGACATTGAAACAAAGAGGACTCCAATCCCTGTTCCTAGGCCAGGTAGGTGCACCACCTTACTGAGATTTGGATCTAATGCCAGGTGAACACAAGGGGGAGCTTTTCTAGTTACAGAGGTAAGGTGTGGCTATGCAAATTCACAGAGGAAAGGTGTGGAGGAGAGAGCTTGGAGACAGAAAGACAGGTAATCAACAAGCTGAACCAGGTAATCAAGAAGCTGAATCAGAGCTAAGGAAATGACTCTGGATAAAAGTTCTTGCTGCACAAATATGATGGTGTGAGTTCAAATCCCTCATCTACACTAAAAGGCATGTGTGGCCATCCTTGTGCCTATAAATTTAGGGCACTATATGGGGTGGAGACAGGAGGATCATGGCGGTTTGCTGGCTGCCAGTATAGCTCTACTTCAGTGAGAGACCCTGTCTCAAGGGAATAAGGCAGAGAGTGATAGAGTGGGACATCAGATGCCCTCTTTTTGCCTGTTTCCATGAGCACATAGGTGTGTGTATCTGCAAATACACACATGCATGCCCCAACACACGTACAGCCCACAAACATGAAAAAGAGGAGGAGGGGGAAGATGCAGCCGCTGTGTAAAATTGGACTAAGTATGGCCATGTGTGAAATGGAGCTAGCCCTTGAGAATTTTTAATAACAGGGATAATAATAACATATTAATCTTAATAACATAACAGGGATAGAGCTGGTGTGTGTGTGTGTGTGTGTGTGTGTGTGTGTGTGTGTGTGAAATGCAGCATGTACAAGTGTCCAGTGTGTGCCAATTCTTTCTCCCCACCCCATTTCTCTCTGTCACTCAAAGTGGCCTCCATTCTTTAGTAGTCTCAATGATGAGGCAGAGGGGCTATTTTCTTCCCCTTGGCATGCTGGTATGAAAGTATGTCATTACTCAACACTAAGAAAAGATCTTCCATTCAGAAATGTCAGATAGCTATCAGGGTTAGGCTTCAAATGCCTATCTTGACCCAGGTTGCAGGTGCCAGTCTGGTTCAGTGGGAGGGAATGTGTCATCCTCTCTCCATCTTGGAGCATCGAGGCTGTATCAAAGGAGACTTCACTCAGCAACACGATGCTGGAGTTAAAGAATGTATCCTCAATTGCACAGGTGTCTGCTAGGCTGGCGTTGGGGTCAAGTGAAGACGTCCGGTCTGGCTCTGAAGCCCAGCAGACTCTCAGCAGCTACACTATCTAGATCTGGATCTGACGGGAAGGCGCGGTGGGAGGACCTCATTCTCATTCTCATTCTCCTGGGGTGTGGACCTCTCGCTATGGTCCCCGCCAGGTCTCACGCTCTAGTTTCAGAGCTTAAGGGGCATGAGAGCTGGTATTTGGAACAATTCGGTTCTCACTAATCAATGTTGGCAACAACCCCTTTGTCTTGGAAGCACTCTTACGGAGGCGCTTTGGGTGGTGACAGTCTCCTCAAGACAACGTGGTGCTCTTAATTGCCTGTAACTTTTCTTTTGATCTTGTCCCAACGAATGACTCTTTATCAAAAATTGTTCACATGCTACACTTCTTGACTACATTTCTATAATAAGAACCATGAATCCATGTGTGATCACAGAGCCAACAGCAATGCTAGATTAAACCATGGAGTCTCTTCATGGCTTAATTATAATGTCCAGTGAAATAAAATTTGCACGGGTCCTGACTCCTTTTTATTTACTTACTTTGTAGTATTTTCTTAGTACCTCACACACTTTTGCACAAGTTGTCCATAAGTGGCCTGTTCCAGAGGCCAGAAAGACAAAACAATAATCCCTTTTGTAGATGTTCATAGTACCAAGAGCTGACAGTTTAAAAGATGCTGTGCCAGAGTGAGAATACATACATAGTATATATTTTTTTTCTCATCTCATATACCCAATAAAGTATGACCTCTGTCAGTGGCAGAAGGGGAAGCAACCCAGAAATGCCATCAGCAACCTGAGAAGTTCCCCTCTCACTTAAAGACTTCCACCCAAGTAAAGCCAGATCTCTGACTCTACCACAGAAAAGAACTTCCGGACAAGCCAGAAGAAGGCAAGATTAGTGGGTTTAAGTATTTAGACAGGAAGATGGACAGGGAAAGGATGGTACAGGACATAGACATGAGTGTGGGCTTCTCAAGGCAAGAGTCACGCTTATGTGTCTTTGCAACATCTTTCTATGTGGTTTTGTGATTTCTAAATTACATTATTCAAAGAGTGTCGTTTATCAAAAGGTTGAGAGACTAAGTAATGTTTTTTAAATCAAGTAAATTTTTTAAAAAGTATTTTATATATATGGATGTTTGGCTTGTACATATGTCTGTGTGCCATGTGTGGGCCTGGTATCCAGAGGCCAGCAGGGGACATTAGATTCCTTGGAAACTAGAGTGACAGACAGTTGTGAGCCACCATGTGGGGGCTGGGACTCAAACCCAGGTCCTCTGAGCCATCTCTCCAGCTCCCAACATTAAAGTAAAACTCTGTGTAAATGAAATTATAAAATGGTTTGTGAGGTGTGTTGTTTAGATTTAGAGATGAAAAGGGACGGCCACAAACACTCTGGCCCCAAATAAGCAGAATTTGTTCTTTTAAACATCCTTGATAACAGGACGTGTAAACTATCTCCCAGGGTGAGGGGCTCCTTTCCCTTCCTATGACCCTTTCACCTTTCTCCTCTTTCCATCCTGCTTCATCCCCACTTCACAGATGAGACCACTGAGGCTCAGCGACTTTATCTGTACTATTACTTGGAAAGATGTCTGACTAAAACTACACTGATCAGGGGCTGGAGAGATGGCTCAGAGGTTAAGAGCACTGACTGCTCTTCCAGAGGTCCTGAGTTCAACTCCCAGCACCCACATGGTGGCTCACAACCATCTGTAATGAGATCTGGCGCCCTCTTCTATGTACATAACAATTAAATAAATCTTTTTAAAAAAAAAAAACCTACACTGATCAAATTCTCACCTTCAGTATCCTGGGGATCACTCCCCTTCACATGGTTCGAGGCAGATGAAGGAGGTTAGCAGAGAGTGAAAGACAGATGAAGTAACAGTGAAGCAGACTTGGCTCTGACACATCCTCACACAAATCCTCCCTTTGGGCAATCAACACTATAGCTGACAGATGACCTTACTGTCTGTTTGAGCATTAGACACAAGAACGTCTCGAGTGCTGGGAGGCTCGGCGGTGGTAGTACACGCCTTTAATCCCAGAGAATGTCTGTGGCGAGCTTAGCCTGGAATAATGCAAGTGTTCAGTGAAGGCAGGTGAATAGCCACTCCCTTGGCTTACATCTGGAGGGAGCCTCCACTCAAGCACCAGTCTTCTTGGTCTACACAAGAGGAAATGAATTTCTTGAGGCACTGTAGACTCACAAAGTTTAAGTAGCTATTTAATTGGCAGCCTCAAACAATTCGCACAAGTTAAATATAACAAGGGCATTTGTGCACCAAGAGCTGAGAGCTGGTGGAGAACACAGTCTCTTTTTGCAAGTGGAGAGCCCAGTCACTCATGCAGAATGCAAATGGAGTCACCCTTGGTCCTGGGCAAGCAAGGCGACTTTTGGTTTCTACTTTTATTTCGGTAAATAAAATACTCTCTGTCTTAGCTGGGTTTTCTATTGCTGTGATGAAACACCATGACTGTAAACAACTCACGGAGGAAAGGGTTTATTTCAGCTTATAACTCTCAGGTTATAGTCCATTGCTGAAGGAAGCCAGGGCAGGAAATCAAACAACAGGGACCTGGAGGCAGGAGCTGACACAAAGGCCATAGAGGGGTACTGCTTATAGACTTGCTTGCTCCTTATGACTTGCTCAGCCTGCTTTCTTAGAGAACCCAGGACCACCAGCCCAGGGGCAGCACCCCCTCACAGTGGGTTGGGCCCTCCCTCATGAATCACTAATTTTAAAAATGTCCTACAGACTTGTCTACAGGCCAATCTGGTGGGGGCGTTTTCTCAACTGCAGTTTTTCTCAATTGAGGTCCCCTCTTCTAAAAATGACTCAAGCCTGTGTTAAGGTGACACTGTCTTTGTTCTCAGCCAGCAGGGTTTCTATAAATTTGCTTTCATCACGGGCTATTTGCTTGTCTCCAGCTCCCTCCTTTAAAGAGGGAGCTTCCTTGAGAACAAGTCCCACACCTGTTGCCTCTATAACCCTGCACTGAGTACTAGCTGTGTAGCAGACTCATAAGCAGGGTTCAGAATTAATATAGCTCCTTTTTGCTAACATGAATTCTTATCTACACTCACACTTTTAGTGGCAACATGGTGGGATTCCAATGGGGGTTTACTGAGCTCCAGTGCTGTCTTTTTAGAGTGTGTGCCCATGGAATACCCAGTTTGGCAAATTCAAAGATCCCAGTATGGGTCCCAGGTAGGCCCCCCTTCAACTTCCTGTCCTCCCCCAAACCTTTACCATTCTCCCATTCTTTTTGTTTGTTTGTTTGTTTGTTTGTTTTTGCGAGACGGGGTTTCTCTGTGTAGCTTTGCGCCTTTCCTGGAACTCACTCTGTAGACCAGGCTGGCCTCGAACTCACAGAGCTTGCCTCTAGGATTAAAGGTGTGCGCCACCGCCACCCGGCCCATTCTCCCATTCTTATTCGTCTCTCTAACTTCGTCATTTTGTTAGAAAAAAGAAAGTAACCACGCCCAATAATCACTAAGGACGATAAACACCTGTCATGCATCACTGACGACAAACCCCTCCCAGCTGTCAAGATCCTCCCAGGAGAGAACTCAAGGCAGTGACAGTAGTAATTAGTATTATTCATTAACAGAGCTCAATAAGAACAATGACGAGTCCAAAGACCAAGTTACTCTTCTAGGAGTTGGGCTTAGGAAAGTTCTGGAGGTGGCATTTGACCTAGGATGATTGATAGATAAGGACTTGACTTATGACAAACAAGAATGCCCACATTCAGAGAAGAAAGAGAAAGGAATTCCACGTTCCAGGCACAGCTGAGCTGGGCAAGTTAAAAGCTACCGTACTCATCAATGTGCATGGAGTAGAGCAACCAGGACTGCCTGGGTGGCAGAGACAAGTGGGGCCCGAGAGATGAGATGAGGGGGCAGGATGGAACTCATCACTCAAACTCAGAAGTCCCCACTCAGCTCTGAATATCCCTCAGGACCCAATTAGCACATGCTTAGAGAACCAAAAATAAAGTCAAAATAAGGCTATATGAAAAGAAATGAGAATGATTTCAATATACCTTTGACTTTTGTGCAATTTCAGAAAATATATTTTTATTTCAGGCCTCGATATTGTTAAAAAAAAATATGGAATCACATGGAAACGAGCTGTGTAATCTCCTCAGTGTTAAGATCTCTAAAATCTTTCCTGGGTGTTATGGGTTGAACATGAAATGTCTGCACTATGGGTTAGGTGTTTGGACCACTTGATCCCAAACTGGTGGTGCTGCCTGGGGAGAATTCAGAAACTTGAGAAGCTAGAATTTGGCTGGGGGAGGTAGGGTACTAGGGATGGAACGTAGGAATTATGACTTGATCTCTGTGTCTGTGTCTGTCTGTCCATCTGCCTTGTAGTTAGAAGTTTTCCTGGTCTCACTCGGCACCAAGGTCCCACAGCCATTTATAAAATTCCTATGTCCCGCCTGGTCCTGCAACCACTCAGACCCAAGTAAACACACAGGGACTTATATCAATTACAAATTGCACGGCCATGGCCTATGAGTCAAGCTTCTTGCTAGCTAGCTCTTATATCTTAAATTAACCCATTTCTATTCAACTGTAAGTTGCCACGTGGGCATGGCTTACCAGTCTGCTGGCATGTTGTTCTTTCGGTGGCGGCTGGAATCTGCTTTGCCTCTCCTTTCTCTTCCTGTCTGTCTGTTTGGATTTTCCACCTGCCTCTAAGCTGCCTTGCCATAGGCCAAACGGCTTTATTTATCAACCAATAAGAACAACATATTTTCACAGCATACAGAAAGACATTCCCCCATCACTGTCTGTCTTCTCTCTCTCTCTCTCTCTCTCTCTCTCTCTCTCTCTCTCTCTCTCTCTCTCTCTCTCTCTCTCTTTCATTTGCAAAGCTGTGAGAAATCTCAGCTGCATACTCTGCCATACTTTCTCCACCATGATAACAGTACCCTCAAACAGTGAATAGTGAACTGGAATAAATCCTCCTTCCAGTTACATTAGCCAGATATTTTATCACAGTGATGAGAAGTCAGTGGTATGCCAGGCTTTAGACCTATTGCAGAAATTGTACACCAATGGCCCTCCCTTTGGGCTAGGCAGAGTGGGGCTAAAGCAGCTTGCAAAAATACTTTCTGCATGGCCCATAACTCTACCTTTTAACCCCCATGAGGGAGCTAGTAGTGTATGGAGTCAGTTGTTTATCCGAAGGACCTCCAACTTGTGGCATTTAAGAACTGTGACAAATGAAAGGAAGAGACTCTCCCTGTAGCCCCAGAATTAGGAAACAGGGTCCTTGCAAAACATCAAGTTCTCTGTTCCTCCCTCTCTCCCCTCTTGTTCGTGTGTGTGTGTGTGTGTGTGTGTGTGTGTGTGTGTGTGTGTATGTGGTATGTGTGTGTTCCTAGGAATCGAACTTAGGGCCTCATGCCCTCTACCATTAAGCTATCATCCCAGCCCAAGTACTTGACTCTCTAAACTGAAATTAGCCATCTTCCCAGGGACCTACCAAGGGACAACAAACTGACCCTGCACCCCTTACTCCCCTCCACACACACTTCCACCTCATTTCATGTTAAGGTATTTTATGAGACACAATGTTCATGGCCAAACATTATGTGTGCCTCTCCCCCACCACTAGGGAAAAAAGAGGGTATATCCCCTGACATCCAAATTAAGGGTAGTCTGAGGTACACAATCTAGATTGGTAGGCATGTCTACAAGAAGGAGGAAATGAAAGTTCACACCTAGGCTGGTTGTCACTATTAACCCATTCCAAGCCCCACAGCAGTGGTGCAGCCTGAGAGGCATTCTGGGAGAGTTTAACATGGATATTACCAGCTAGGGTTCCCGAAAACGTAGGTTCCAAGCAGCAGAGACAATCACATCCAAGCAGAGGAAAACCACAGTGGCTTACTGTCTCATCAACAGGTGGCCACACCCCACTAGCTCTCCTGCTTCCTCCCCCTGTCCTCAGTTACAAGAACAATTATCACAGCGTAAGGAGGAGAGGAGTGGAAAAGCAGATGTGGTCCTTCCTACCGACACCCAGCTTCCGGATTGTAATTCCCTGAGGACATATTGCTTATCCCAGCATGGTCCTGGCCCAGAGTCGGCCTCTAATGCTTCGTTGAAAATGAAGGAGAGCCCCTCAGCCACCCCAGCTTTCCAGCTTTAGGAGTCCTATTTGTGGGGCAGAGGAGGGTGTTCTTGGCACAGAGCCTGGCTTGGGTAACATGGCACTACCCAGGACGCACATGTGTGTATTTCTAGCAATCCTAGTTTCCGGGCGGGGCTTTTGGTGTGCGGACCCGCCCCTGACGTTGCATTCTAGCTCGGTGGGTGGAAAGGTTTAAATTCTAGCAGCTCTCAGCTCTGCGGCGTGTTGGCTACAGTCCTCCACCAGCGGCATGAAGCTAGGAGCCTTCCTTCTCTTGGTGTCCCTCGTCACCCTCAGCCTGGAGGTACAGGAGCTTCAGGCTGCAGTGAGACCACTGCAACTTCTAGGTAAGTCCAGGCAAAAAAGTAGCATTGCTCTGCCTTGAATGAAGGTATCAGAAGTAGGCCCTCCAGAACCAGTGCGCATGCGCACAGGAAGGGGGAAAGGGAGAAAAGATTCTTTAGGATCCTCCTTGATGGTCACCTCTTAGTTCCCTACAACAGAATCCCTCTTCTGCCTTTTCCTTCTCTCTTCATTTGCCCGGTCACCTACCTGGACTCTCCGCTCCTGCTTGCCTGCAGCCAGTCTCCATCTCCCCGCATCTCCCTCTCTACCAGCTTCTTCCTGGAACTGTCTATTGAAAATATCTCTCGATGTTAAACACGGGTCAGTCTCAAACTTCTTTACCAACAATATTCTCAAAAAGGGTTTTGTTGCCACAGGGTTTTTGTTGTTTGTTTGTTTGTTTGTTTGTTTGTTTGTTTGTTTTGAGACATTCTCAGACTATAGCCCAAGCTGGCTGGGAACTTTCTGTGTAGCCCAGGCTGACCTCAAACCCCTGGCAATCTTCCTGCCTCTTCCTTCTATGCTGGATACAAGCGGGGAGTATTCTTAATTCTCTAACCATTCTTCCTTAACCCTTTGGTGACACCTCCTCAAGTCCTGCTCGATTTAACTCCTGATGCATTCCTCTTGGGTCCTCTGGAGGAGACTCCTGACTCTTCTCTAGTAGTGTCTCACCTTTGCAGCCCTGACACTGTCTGCGTCTCCACTGATCCTGCATCCTGCTCTTGCTGTGAACCTCTTTAGATCCAGCTTAGGCCTCTCTCCTTTACTCTGTTCCCCACTCCATCAACTTCCTGTTTTTGAAACATTGCATCTTTTCCGTCCTTTGCCCTCCCGTGGCCTCACTGTGTCCAGCCCTGATTACTCCACGACCCTGCCATTGCAATAGCTTCCCCCAAAGCTCTCCCTGTCCCTCCCTTCCTTCTTCAATGTGGTGTCCAGTTGAATCTTCTCTGCCTATGCTTTCACAGCAGATAATCTTCCCAAGTGACAGCAGTCACCTCATTCTCTCGGTCTGTCAAGTGGAATCCCAAATCCACAGGTCCTGGCCACCCGCCTGCCCTCGGCAGGGTCTGCTTCTCCTGCTTTACTTCCAGATGCTTCCAAACTTGCTCAGCCCTCCCCTCACCATTCCTCCTGGCTCCCCACATTCCAGGGGACACAGAGAGGCAAATGCTATGTCTAAGGGACAAGACTTGAAGAGTCAGTCTAGAGTTGTGGGAGTGCGTCTGTAGGTCCTGTGTCCTAGGAAACACACCGGCCTCTCAGAAGCCCTGCCCTATTACATTCCCCCTGGTGAAGTTTTGCATCTTTCCTCATAGCACTCTATCCGCTTTCCTCTATTACTCTTCCTTGAGAATATTCCTGCACTTCAAGGCTTACTTGTTCTGATGAACAAGAAATAATGTCTATCTCCTCTGAGCCCTTTGAGCCCTCCGGATCTACCTTGCAGGACACTTGTGAAACACTGCTTTGTTTTCAGGACCTTAAATATAAGTCTTCCTTGCATTGGAAAGCTCAGGGAGCCTTATACTTTTTGAGTGCTTTATATATAGCAAAAGCTCAGCACATAAACACTTAATGATTGACCAAACTACTGTGAATAGGGATGAGGGGTCTTCAACTTTCTCATCCCAGAGCAACAATAGCACCGGAAACCTTGGGGGTCGTGTTACAAAGCAGAGCTAGGGAGACTAACCTCACAGAGTGGCTGCAAGGCAACCAGCAGGTCAGAATCTCCCCTTCTCTGCTCCATGTCCTGTGGTGTGGGGAAAATATTTCATTTAAGCAATGTTCAGCCTTCCTTTCCACAAATACAGTCCCTCTGTCCACATCTCTAAAGTAGGCTTGCTTTAATAAGATTGTGTGTGTGCCTTGTATTTAATAGAAATAAACAATAACAGTTTATAAATTAGACTATGTATTGAGCTAAAAGAAACTAGTGAAATTTGTCTGTTTGTCTGTCTGTGAGAGGGTAAATTCATCGTGTAGTTCAGGTTGGTCTTTAGCTAATGATCTGCCTGCCTCGGCCTACGAGTGCTGGGATTACAGGTTTATCCCACCTGCCTGGCTTTCAAATGATTTTTTTCTGACTTAGGCACCTGCGCTGAGCTCTGCAGAGGTGACTGGGACTGTGGGCCAGGGGAGAAATGTGTCAGCAGTGGATGCAGTAGCATCTGTGCTACAAATTAAGAACAGGTAAAAACATCTGGCCCTTACTGTTACCTGAAATCTTGCCTAGACTGGGCATGTTATACATTTGACCCCCAAGAGACTTTCCAGAAATTGGTAGGATAGGATCCTATGTGTTTCCCTATAGCGTCTCCCTTTTTTTTCCTCTATGAAGAAGATACACCTACCACAGGATGGTTGCTTTCCAAACCTTCAGAATAATTTCCCAACCCAGGCTACCCAGGAGAAAAATCAGACAATAATTGAGCAAGAAGATAAAAATCACCCATTATTCATCACCCCAAAATGATGTCTGTTTATGACTATGGTACATATTTAACTATGCACAAATATAAAAAATATATTTAAAAACAAGAATCTTGTAGCCTTTTGATTCCTTAGCTATTTAATTTAAAAATAATGAATCAACAATTTTCTTTTTTTTTTTAAACATTTACTTATTTATTATGTATACAGTGAATGTTCAGCCTGCAAGCCAGAAGAGGACGCCAGATCTCATTACAGATGGTTGTGAGCCACCATGTGGTTGCTGGGAATTGAACTCAGGACCTCTGGAAGAGCAGCCAGTGCTCTTAACCTCTGAGCCATCTCTCCAGCCCCATGAATCAACAATTTTCATATCAGTACTTATCCTCAGTCCCAGCCCACCATCTTTGCATTCTCTGTAGTCCTTTGTATAGACTCTTCTACCAGCAATCTCTGTAAATGTACATTTAAGATATTTGTCTTATAATATTAACATGACCATAATGACTATTAAAATGTGCACACCCTTATTAATTCTTTTGGGATACAACCTGACATACATAATCCATGATCAAAGGACATTCTCATATGAGGCCCTTGATTCACATTGCCATATTGACCTAAGCAGATGCTTTCTCTGTTAAAAATTTGATGGGATTCATATTATTATATAAATTTCCCTTTTTAATTCAGTACCCATTAATTGAAAAAAGAATAATAAAGCACTACAGTGATTAAGTTGTATTAATATGGTTAAATGGTATTAGCAGATTTAGAATGAACTCTAAACACCAAACTGTTTGGGCCAACAGACTGTTCAATGGGTAGAGGCTCCTACAGCCAAGAATGTCGATCTGAGTTGATCCCTAGAATCCACATGGTGGAAGGAGAGAACTGGCTCCCAAAACCTGTCCTTTGTCCTCTCACACGTATGCCATAACATGCACATAACTGCACATACACAAACGTAAACACAAATACTAATAAATTAAAACAAACCCAAACTGTTCATGTTCAGAACATTGTATTTGTCCCGCCCACCTGTAGTGCTTGCTGGCTTCTTGACACTGCTTTGGATTTCCAGAATCAAGAACTACTGTTTCTCATTGCATTCTGGGTAGCCAGGTACCCCCAAACAGCAGGTCTCAAGTATAATTTTTATATTATATATTTTATTTTATATCTATTTCTCCAACTAAGAATGGTCTCATCTTCTCTCATAATTGCTCCTCTCTTTCTATAGCTTCTACTTGGAAAAAAAATATGCCTGTCTGGAGCTCCATGTCCAAGAAAGCAGTTGAAAATGGAGGTCATGGATGGAGATTACAAGGAGCACAGTGGGGAGGGGCCAGGAGGTGTTTCTTTTAATAAATCATCATTGTAAAAGTCTCCATGCTACTTGAATTATTTGGTCGGAGGTTGTTATGGTTTGAATATGACATGTCTCCCACAGACTCATACGTTGAAGGCAATTGGTCTATAGTTGATGGCACTGTTTAGAAAGCAGGGGCATTACTGGAGGAGGTAGGTCACTGGGGCATTTTGCCCTGGGCCCACCTTGTTTCTTGCCACTTCCTGGTTGCTTTAGGTGGACAGCTTCAACCAAACACACCTGTTGTCATGATAAATTCTGCTTTACTACAGAGCAAAGCAGGAGATCCAGCCAAGCACAACCCTAAACCTCTGAAATCGTGAGCCAAAATAAATCCTCCTTCCTTTAAACCGTTCCTCTCAGGTATCCTATCCTAACAGCGGAAAAGCTACTAATGCCAATATGTTGAGTTATGATAGTATCTATCCTTGTGGATGGCAATGTGAGTCCACCAAGAAAATGAACATACCTATTCTGTGGTCATCACCAACTGAAGGGAAAAAAAATATACAGAGTTCCCAGAGAGACCTTTGAAGACTTCTTGCATTGGCTTGAGTTACATGGTAGCAGCCCCTACACACCAACCTCCTGCCCTGAGACCAGAAACTCACAGCTTAGCCGCAATATATTCTATAATAAAAGGTCATTCAGTCTGGAATAATACTTTATGTGGGTCATCCATGTTGCTAAACCCAGACTGTTCACACAGTCTCTTCATACCTCTATTGTGGTAAAACAAACAAACAAACAAAAAAAAAAAAAAAAAAAAAAAAAAAAAAACGAGGCTCTACATCCTTTCAGCTCCGTGCAATGTTTGAACGTGTCTTAAGTACTGCTTCAGATTCTTGGTGTCAAGCAATGACAATCATTGCTATAACAACCAGTTTATCTCACTGGGTGGGGGTACTTTTGTGCCTAGGGGTAAAGGAGATCAAGGATTCTGATACGATGTAAGAGTGGAAGATGTCACATAGTTAGCATTTCTGTCCCTGCCATCTACAGGAGTGCTTTCCAACTCCAGCCCGAATCTCGAAACTCTAGCTATGTCAGCCCTGCCCAGGAGCGAACTTTGTGAGAGGATAAGGAGGTGTGGATGACGAAGTTTCCGAGCCTTATTTCTGCCACCTTTTACAAGACACCAGGCTGAAAGAATGATACACTAATAACACCACCACTTGCAAACCTATAGCTCAATAAAGCTTTCCGGAACTAGAGAACACAGCGAAGCCCTGCCCCTAGCGGTGCGCCGGAAGTATTTCCCAGCGAGCTCACGTAGGAAAAATGGCGGCGGTGCAGGTCGCTTCCTCGCTTCCTTGTGGGCAGTCGCGAGAGGCCGGGCGGGAGCTGTCGCCCGAACGGGACGATGGGTTCCGCCGCTTGTCTGCCAGGCTCCGCGCGCTGCAGCCGGATGACAGCACCGTGTCCCGCATGGAGATCCACCTGCTCTTCGACCAGCTCATCTCCGAGAACTACGGCGAAGGAGGCGGCGTGGCCCCCGAGGTAGGCGGCGCGCCGCACCCTTCCGGGACTACGGCTGGTTCCTCTCTCCGGCCCCTCCGGGTGTCACTGGTCCACCGGATGACTTAGTTCCCGACTGGGTTTCTCCCTCTGTCGGTGCCATAGTCTCTGCCCTCCATCGGAAAGTTTGCAAGCTAGCATCTTCCAAAGGTTTCTGTTCTAACGCCCTCAGCTGCCAACCCTGGTGAGCGATTGCAGGAATGTCGAGGATAATGTTTAGTTGGTTTCATTGATGAACACACTGAAACTCACAAAGATCCAGCGTCACGGTTTTGGCAAATGGCAGAGCTAGAATTGGAGCCTAAGTTTGCCTTAGTGCCTGTCTTTTCTGTTTTGTTTCCGTCCTAGCTCTAGCTCCTCCTCGTTTGCCTCGCTCCTACTGCCAGAGGAATCTTACTCATACACATCAGACCTTGTAAATCACTAATTCCCTGAGTCCTTGAGCCAGTCCTGCCATGGCCCACAAACACCTCCAACTTGGTAGCTCTCAAAGGTGAATACTTTGTCTCCCACACTCCTGTCCCCAGTTCATCTACCCCACCCCGCCCCCAAAGACCCACAAGACGCACACGCTGCTTCTCCCCTTTATCCTGGAGCCTGTCAGATTAAATTTCTTCAGAGTCTGTCTCAAACATGTTTCTCAGTTCGCTCTCTCTCCTTTATTCCCATGGTCTGTGCTTTAGGCAAAATAATTCTTGCCTAGACTATTCCCCTGGTCTCTCACTGATCTTCCTCCCGTCTAGCCCCTTTCCAGACTGTTCTTTGCCAGAATCTACTATTTGGTTAAAAAAAAATAAAACAAAACAAACAAACCCATAAAAGTGTAAACCTAATTAGAAATTTTCAATGTATATTGGCAAATGGCAGAAGCAAGCTGCTTAATAAAACAGTCTAGGGTTGGGGATTTAGCTCAGTGATAGAGTGCTTGCCTAGCAAGCGCAAGTCCCTGGGTTCGATCCTCAGCTCAAAAAATAAATAAATAAATAAATAAAAATAAATAAAACAGTCTATAGAGTAAGAGACAAGTGTGGGGCTCAAGGAGAGAGGAGAATTTTAAAAATAAGTGTACATTTACATATGAAGGGGGGGAAAATCCAGAAGAGCTCACACGGAAAAGGGAGCAGAGTGGAATTAATCCCAGCACTCGGGAGGCAGAGCCAGGAGGATCTCTGTGAGTTCGAGGCCAGCCTGGGCTACCAAGTGAGTTCCAGGAAAGGCGCAAAGCTACACAGAGAAACCCTGTCTCGGGAAAAAAAAAAAAAAAAAAAAAGAGTGAAGTTAAGGGAACTTTGATTTATATGCTTTGATGTTTTGTGCAACAGCAGCAGGTGTGCCCTCCCACTTTCCTCCCCCTCTCCTCTTGGACCCTGGGTGCAGTCTTTTGCAGCTTGCTGCTGTTCGAGCACCTGAGGGCTTCCCACATCTCCACGGCTTCCCACATCTCCACGGCTTCCCGCACTCCATTCCCATCATTTGCTTTTTGATTACTTGTCTGTTCATTCTTCAGACCATTCCAGATTCTGCTTAAAATTCATCTTCAGGAGTCCTTCCTACCGAGTTTATACGGAATTCTTTCTGTTCTTAATTTATTGTCATTATTTGTGTTTTCTGTCTCCCTCGCTAGACTGTAAATTCTTTGTGGTTCAGGGAAATGTTTGTTTCACCTTTGGAGTCAAAAGAGCTAGCCTTTTAACCTGGCCCAGAGCCTTTTTGTTTAGCAATCAACAGTAGCTGGTGTAATTTGTGGATAGCGTCTTCTTTTTTCTTTTCCTTTCTTTCTTTCTTTTTTTTTTTTGTAATTTTTCTGATTTTATGTAAGAGTCATGTAAGGGTTGTTTCTGATTTGCTCAATAGCATTGACTGTCTGGCTCACTTAGTATTTTTAGCTGTAGCGTGTGTGCTTTTTTATGCTGGAAGCCCTTTTGTTATGTGATTGTACTGTATGGTAAAAGTTCTTTTCCTTCTTTTTAATACTTCCTAATTCTTGTTATATCATTCCGCTAACCCTTATTTTCTGCCTCAACTTTCACTCAGATATTTTTCCTCACTGAGCGTGGAACGTTCACTATACTTTTCCCATTATTTGACTGTGCTTTGGGGTGTTCTTGGCTGACCAGTGCATTTATCTTTTTTTTTTTTCAATAGGATGTCAGTGCTCTTCTTGTGCGGGCTTGTCAGTTGGTGCCTCTTAATCAAAATCACCTTGTCAGCAAAGTGTCTCAGCTGATCCATCTTCTACTTAACAGATTACAGGTAATCGTGTATGTAACTTTAGGACTCAGATTGTGAATGCACATATAGTAGGCTCATCTTTTTGTTTTGTTTGGAGACAGGATCTTTGGTCAGGTTGGCCTGAGAAAGACCTTGACCTTCTGATCTTTTTGTTCATGTTTAAAGTGTTGAGATTACAGATGCTTGCTACCATGCCCAGGTCAGTTATCCTGTCTTTTGAAAAGCTTGGAAAAGCAAAGTGCCCTGAGCTGGGAATGTAACTCATTGCTGAAGCCTTGCAAGGCCTGGCACCCATGATGCCATAGGTTCAATCACAGCAACAGTACCACCAAAAAAGCAACGCTTAATAAGAGTATATCTTAGCTTTCTTTTTTTTTCATGGAAAATAGAATGACCAAGATATATCGCAGAACACAATTACACGATTCCCTATTTCTTTCCTACCAATATTTTTCCCTTTTCCTAAAACTATTATTTTTGTGATTTACATAAAATCCCACAAGTATCTTGGGAACAGAGAGCCCCAGGATAAAAAGTCCACAGTTATTTCTATCAAGGTCTGTTCTGCAGTTCTCCATCTGTAAAACTAAGTAAATCCTTGAGTAGATGAACGTACACATATCATTTGGCATTGTGTCAACCAGAATCCTTCAGACTGCAGGAGAGGAGGGCATTCAAATAAAACCAGAACCCTGCTGCCGGGCAAGAGGATGGATGCTGGTGTGTAACTACTGTGTGTGTTAGATGCCGGTGTGTAACTGCTGTGTGTGTTAGATGCTGGTGTGTAACTGCTGTGTGTGTTAGATGCTGGTGTGTAACCGCTGTGTGTTAGATGCTGGTGTGTAACCAGCTGTGTGTGTTAGATGCCGGTGTGTAACTGCTGTGTGTGTTAGATGCCGGTGTGTAACTGCTGTGTGTGTTAGATGCTGGTGTGTAACTGCTGCGTGTGTTAGATGCTGGTGTGTAACTGCTGTGTGTGTTAGATGCTGGTGTGTAACTGCTGTGTGTGTTAGATGCCGGTGTGTAACCAGCTGTGTGTGTTAGATGCCGGTGTGTAACTGCTGTGTAACTGCTGTGTGTGTTAGATGCTGGTGTGTAACTGCTGTGTATGTTAGATGCCGGTGTGTAACCAGCTGCGTGTGGTAGATGTCGGTGTGTAAATGCTGTGCGTGGTAGATGCCGGTGTGTAACCAGCTGCGTGTGGTAGATGCCGGTGTGTAACCAGCTGCGTGTGTTAGATGCTGGTGTGTAACTGCTGTGTGTGTTAGATGCTGGTGTGTAACTGCTGTGTAACTGCTGTGTGTGTTAGATGCTGGTGTGTAACTGCTGTGTGTGTTAGATGCCGGTGTGTAACTGCTGTGTGTGTTAGATGCTGGTGTGTAACTGCTGTGTGTGTTAGATGAGATGAGGTTGCTTCCAAGTTCAGAATGTCACACACAGATGTGGAGTGGCTTCTGAATTTTTACTATTGTGCTTCATCTCTGTGTCACTGGCAGTTGGATAACTTCATGTCACCTGTGGCGTCTGCAGCCCATAACCAGCTTTCGGGCATTTGACGACACTAAATATGAACTTGAATGTCCATAAATTGGTTTTTGATTAGACCATTCTTTCTCAAGAAGATTATAAACTCTTAGGAACTGGGATGTGTCATATCTTCTTGTTGCATTCCTCTTACATTGTGACAGATACATAGTTAGCAGATATGTTTATTTGCTGTGTGTTAGTTGAACAATTTCTATGGATTAAATCAATTTAATTGAGTTAAAATATTTCAGTGTATTGAATCTTGTATCTGTATTTATAGTTGTCAGTTACTGATTAGTTCCAGGAAAAGTTACAGGACTACCAGGTTCTACTTTGGAGATCTCAAAGGAGATAGAGACTCTGTAGCAAGGAGACGGTCTCTCCCATCTTGATCAAACATAGAGCTAATGCTTTGGTACAAAGAAGATGAACATGTACTCTCTTATGTTAGATCACCTGTATTTTTTCCTTTCTTGTTAGGTGGTTGTGGATGAGCAGAACTTGGATTTCCTGTTGACCTATACGATCTCAGCTATTCAGCAGTGTAGCTCTTGGACACACATGGAAATTCTTCAAGCCCTGGCAGCTCTGGTTTACTGCAATGGTTCAAAATGTCAAAAGGTAGTGTCTTGGGTTGTGTTCTGTTGCTGTGATAAACACCACAACCAAAAGCAACTAGAGGAAGGGAGGGTTTATTTCATTTTACAGCTTATAGCCTGTCATCCAGAGAAGCTGGGGCAAGAACTGTAGCAGAAACCACAGAGAGATGCTGCTTACCAGCTTGCTTCCTCTGGCTTGCTCAGCTATCTTTTTTTATACAGCGCAGGCCCAACTGCCTAGAGATGGTGCCACCCACAGTGGGCTGGAACCTTCTACATCAGTTAGCAATTAAGAAAATGCCCCACAAATATTTCCAATCTGATGGAGACAATTCCTCAGTTGAGGTCCCCTCTTCCCAGGTGACTCTAGCTTTGTCAGGTTGATTACTGAAGCTAACTGTGACAGGTAATTTAAACTATTATGTCTTTCCTTTGAAAGGCTAGTAGCACAGACTTGAGAGTCAAAATACCTGTTTCCAAGTATCCATCCTGCCACTAACGCATGTATAGCCTTACTTACTGAGTCCCTTGGAGCCTTACTTATTCATGTGTAAGATATCGCTCTGAGGATGAAGTGAAACAGTGCTTGGCACTCTATAACTGTTGACTATTGTTATCATCATCATCATCCTTCATCCATGTATCCAAGACTAAAGAGCCCCAGCAATTACCTAGTAATGATTTTTACTACTGATTCCTGACATATGTTTGGGTAGCCTTTGATGGATTTACCTAATAGCTAATTTTTTTGATATTTAACTGTCCTTTAGTTAAGAAAATATTGTCTAACAAGTATAGTCTTCCTAGAAGCTGTTGTTATACCCACACTGTTGATATTTCTTTCAGTATCTCCCAGACTTGCTAGGCAAGAGCGGCCTCTTGATGAAGTTGAGTGACTCAACTCACTCTGATCCTGAAGTCCGGAGAGCTGCAGTGCATTGTATGGCAAATTTATGTCTCAGGTATGTAGATGCAACCAGGCTTCCCAACAGTAGAAGGTAGGACCTCTCCTGGGCCCTTCGTAGATTGTTCTGTCTGCCTGAAGCCAGAACCAACTTAGAAAAATAACCTAGCTTAAGCTATGCCTAGTGACGCGTGCCTGGGATCCCAGTACTCAGGAGGCTGAGGCAAGAGGATCCTTAGCTTCAGGCTATCCTACATAGCAAGTTCCAGACCAGCTTGGGCAAAAGCTGTGAGACTGTGTCTCAATAAACAAAAAGAGAAAGAACCTTTTCCATGTCATTTAACAAGGTTATCTTATATTGTTTGTTTTTAATTAAAGAAAACCTATCAAGAAATGAAGGGAGAAAAGCACGCTAGAGTGAGAGGTGTGCAGTATGTCAGTTTATTTTCTGTTAGTGTACATTTTAATCATATTCTGTTGGAAAGAATATTCATGTGAATTTAGACTCTTGTGAAAGTTTCTGTTAAGTCCAGTTTCTTCTTTAAGAAGATGCAGCCGGTCTGTAGTATGCAGTAGCAAACGGACAGCACAAACTTGACCCTGTCTCTGGATAGCACTTTGTTGTCCAGTGAAAGCCGACTCATCATAGTCTCACTCCGCAGGATCTGTCTGCGGTATTTCCCTCCTATGACTGAATGGCAGAACCGAAAAAAAGATTGTTTCTTCTACACACCTCCTCCACTACACATCTCTGACATTTCTCTATAGAAACTTCTCTTCCCACTTCATATGTGTTCAGGCCTGTGCTAGTCCAACAGTAACTAATCAGCCAAAATGCCATTTCTGGAGCACAGTAGTGTTCAGAGATGTGTTCCAGACTTAGCAGTCTGCATTGCTGTTGTTAATGCTTATCTATTGATAAGCACTGTTTCAAAGGAGACTACTTGAATTGTTTTCTCTGCTGTGGGATGATCCTTCTATACACTGTGAATGTGTGTTGCTCTCATTGGTTAATAATCAATCTGGTTTGGCCAATAGCCAGGCAGGATAAGGTTTGGTGGAAAAAACCAAAGGTGGGGATGAAGAAGGGCAGAGTCGGAAGAGTCGTGAGCCAGACAGAGAACAGAGGTAAAGGCTATGAGCCTCAAGGCAGTACATGGAATAATAGAAATGGGTTACATTGTAAGATCTAGTTAGTAATAAGCCTGAGCTAATGGCCAAGCATTTATAATTAATGTAAGTCTCTGGTAATTTGGGAAGCGGCTGCCTGGTATTTGGGAACAGGTAGACGAGACAGAAAAGCTCCATCTCCATTTACATTTCTCTACATGTGTTTTAGTGTGCCAGGACAGCCATACCTGGAGGAGTCCTACCAGAACGTCTGTTTCCAAGCTTTCTTGACCATTTTACAGTCTCCAAAATCATCTGATATGGATGATATAACATTTTGCATGGTAGGTGGGACTGCTATTAACATCCGAACATTGTAGGCATAGAACAAAGGCTAGAGGATTGACTGATGTATTAGTTTGGTCTGGAAAGATAGAGCTACATGTATATGTAAATGGTGTCTTTAAGTCAGGGCTGAAGCCACATCTTTGGATTCAAATGATAAGGAACCATTTGGTTTGCTTTAAGTTTTGTTTTGACAACTTTTAAAAGCCCATATTCTTTCTCCTCCTGAATCTAAAAACAATATAGTGATTATGACTGATTTTAAGGTAAGACAGAAGAAAACCTGTTCAATAATCTTTTCTTAATGACAAATGTGATACATGCTTTAAATTCAGAAGTATATATTTTAAAAATTATAGATCCAAGGTAGTAAAAGTTATTTTTGGTACCTGTCTGAGATACAGTTTATTACAGAGCTCCTCACTTCTCTCTGCTTCTTTAAAAAAAAAAAAAATTTATTTTTGAGCCAGGGTTTCTCTGTAAATGGTTCTGGCTGTACTGGAACTCACTTTGTAGACCAGGCTGGCCTCGAACTCAGAGATCTGCCTGCCTCTGCCTACCAAGTGCTGGGATTAAGAGCATGCACCACCACTGCCCGGCTAAAAATTTTTTAAATGGCACATTATGTTATATGTATGTGAGCATGGACATGCCATAGCACTTGTGTGGAGCTCAGAGGACATGCTGGAGAAGTTGGTTCTCTCCTGTCACCGAGTGGGTCCTGGGAACTGAACTCAGGTTGTCAGGCTTGGCGGCAGGTGGCTGTACCTGCTGAGCCATCTCACAGGCCCTCTGTACCATTTCTACTGTCTCACCCACCCTTTTTCTTGCTCATCACTTACACTTGCTGGTTCCTAAGTGTGTACAATAAGAGAGCTCTTCTGGAAGGCTGCCCAGAGTGCTCCTCAGCTCTATCCCTATCTCTGCTCTGTATGCCTCATGAAGTTTTCCTTCATCTAGAAGACTTTTTTCTCTTCCCTTCTAACTGCTACAGAGTTGGTCCCTGCGGAACCAGGTCTTATTCTGCCTTCTAACTTGCATCTCTGCCTCCCCGCCCTCAGTTGTTACAGAATGCACTGAAAGGCATACAGTCACTTCTTAACGGTGGGAAGATGAGGATGACACAGACTGAGCACCTGGGAGCACTCCTCGCCGTGCTAAAGGTGAGGCGTGTCTTCACAGTTTCACACCCAAGTGTGAGGGACACACGCCCCAAGTGTGGGGGCTGTCTATATCCTCTCAGCTCTCTGTGGCTAGCTGTAAGGTATTAGAAGTTCATATATGGATAATAAGAGCGCAATAAAATGTTCATATTCAAGCATGCTCAGTTGAAATTAAGAGCAGAGAAAACCACAGTCGATAGATCGAAGTTTTAAGAATTCCTTTGGCATCTCAGAAAGGAATCAGTGGTGAGGTATGATCTGTAGATAATTTAATTACAGATTTTCTTGAACCTGCCTTCACCTTTTTGTACTGTAGGCAGCAGTAGGCTGCCATTACTAGCTTCTGAGCCTGCGCACAATGGGAAAGTCAGGTCACCCTTTGAGACCCAGTGATCCTCAGTTCAGCCAAGAAGAGTCAGAAGCTCAGTGTTCACTTCAGGTCAAAGTCATCTGTGACAGTCTAGCTTTGTGACCAATATTTTAATAATTTTCTCTTAATCCCTAAATGGGACAGATAGGGATATAGATGAATAAATAAAAATGATAAATTAGGGGCTGGAGAGATGGCTCAGTGGTTAAGAGTACTTGTTCCTTTCACAGAGGACCCAGTCACAATCATTCACAACTTCAGTTACAAGGGATCCGACCCCTCTTCTGACCTCCACAGGCACTTGGTACACACACATACATGCAAGCAAAACACTCATGCACACAAATAAATCTAAAAATAAAAATAATAAAGGATTGGTATTTAAAAAATGAATTAGTTTAAACAGTTTGTGATCAATAAAATAATGGGATAAAAGTGATTTGATAAACAAAAATTATAGATGCACTAAAACCAAGCCTAATCTGGTGTGGCCTGTGAAGATTCAGCTGTATGTAGACAAGATTAAGCTCCTCCCTCACCCATTCCAGTACTTGCCACGCCCAACCCTGCAGACTTCCGAAATCAGATGAGGTCAGGAACCTCATCTGTGGGGCATGGACACAGATGAGACTAAGCACTTCTTTCAGTACTGGCCTTAGGTGTTTCCTTTGTCTCTTTTATTCTGTAGTAGTTTTTAAACATTTTGATTCTGTTGATGATTCATGTGACGTTTGTTCTTCCTCACTTCTCACTGTTAGAAAGCCATGTTTCACGGACTCCCGGGATTAAACATAGAGATGCCTGCGGTGCTGTACCCAACTCCGCTCCCTCAGTATGATGGGCGATCGCCTGTTAGACCACAGCAACCGGAACCCAGTGCTGCTCGACCGTCTGTGGTACGTTTCTGTCCATTGAGATTCAGCTGTGGATCACCTGAGTGCTTGCTGTGTGTGCTTTCTATGATTTGCTTCTCGGCTGCCTCAAAAGGCCACTGCGAGTTTGTTTTCAAGTTAGTGTAGTTAATATAGAAATGTTAAATTGATCAGATTGCTAAGAATACCAGTTAGAGCGCTTTGTACTTCTGAGAGGTCTAGACAGTGTAACCACTACAAACAAGCATTTGCTTTACATCCAGTGCTGTGAAGGCTCATTCCTAGCCTCTCAAAACCAAGAAGAATCAATACACTTTTGTAATACAATATCTTTTGTAAAGGGCTGGCTATCATGGTACCATAATGCAAAAGCAACCAGGGATTCTCTGTGGAAGCAGATGGGCTGCAATTCCAGTAAAGCTTAATTGTAGAAGCAGGCTTTGGGCCATAACGTGGCAGTTCTTCTCTAGAGCCACAGAAGCCCAGCTGCCTGTCAGGTCACTGTCTCCATGATGCTACTGTCACATTTCCCAGCCTCTGTAGACAGCTGTTTTTCTCCCTCAGTTCCCTTGGAGCATACAGATGTGTGGCCAAGATTTCTATCTAGAAATGTGACAGCAGACAAAGAATGCTTCAGTTGGAAACTCCTTCATCTGTTATTTATTAAACACGTATTGTCCTAAGACATTGGGGAAAGCATGAAGAATGGAGGCACTGGAGGCCGGAGAGATGGCTGGATGGGTAAAGGACCACCTGCACAAACACAAGGGTCTGAGTTCCTGTCCCTGCCACCTGTATCAAACAAACAGACAAACCAACCTGCTGTCACACTTGTGTAACCCCAGCACTGCAAATGTGGAGACAAGTGGGTCCTGAGGACTCACTGGCCACCCAGTTTGGCTGTTCAGTGAGTTCCAGATTCACTGAGAGAACCTGTCTCAAAAAAATGAGGTGGAAAGGGTTAAACAAAGATACACAAGGTAGACCTCTGGCCTCCATACACCCGTGCATGGGTGTATATATGTTAAAACACACACACACACACACACACACACACACACAGATTCTGCCTATCCTTAGGAATTTTGGATAAAGATGGATAGACCATTACAGGCCTGTAATTTCCTTCACCAAAACACCCACAAAGTACTCCGAGGGCGGCACATCCAGAGCACACAGTCCAAATGGAGGAGAAAGAGGTTTGCTTAAGATGTGGTGGCTAAATGGAGGCTCCAGAATGAATAACAGGATGGGGATAAAGGGAAGCAGAGCCACATAGACACATGGAGTAAGAGCATGCGTGGCTCATGTCGCCGACGGAGCCACATTGCAGGTGTGTGGAGGGGTCTTACACAGGATGCTACAGTCTGGGATTTATCTTGTAGGTGATGGAAAAGTCATATAGGAAAATGACGTGGTCAGATTTGTGACTGAGAAAAACCACATGGTTTTGCAACTAGAAAGGGTAGGTCAGGACCACTTTAAGTAGTAGACGAGGGGAAGGTACAGATCCCAAGGATACTTGGATGCCAGATAGAAAGAAGTAGAACAGAAAGAAAGAGTCTTTACTTAGTATCTTTACTGCATAACCCGAGGGCCTAGAACAGGCATCGTGTGCAACGCCCGCCACCTCCCGTGCTTCTGTCTAGAGGCACACTTGCTGCCCCGGGGTGACAGGTGCTGTGCTCATGTTCCCCAGGCTTTGGAGCTCTGGAAGGAGCTCTGGAGAAGGCCTGTTTTTCTACAGCTCTGCCTGGTGCTTGCAGGTGAGGGAGGTGACGCCCAGAGAAGTGATTCCAGAGTCACTTGGAAGAAGCCCAGGCTACACGGTTGCTGTGTCCATGAACCTCATTCCTTGTTTCTAGGAGTTCAGTACTGTACATCATGCATCATGCCTGGCACATCCTGCCACACTTTGCTTCTGTCCTTTTTTTTTTCCCTTCTTCAAACTGCATTTCGGGAACATCTCCAGTCACTTTCAAATAAAAAAGTACCAATGATTTCAGTTACAAAGTAGTTTTGGAATGACTATCATAATATGTATTTTTATGTATATGTATAAATAAATATATTTAAGTATGTATATATGTGTATGTGTGTGTGTATATATATATATATATATATATGTATATATTATGTCTTTGCTTCTAAAATCAGAACAAAAAGAAAAAACACAAAGTAAAACCAAAGAAAACCCAGCAAGGGGAGAAAGAGGAGGAGGAGGAAGAATCCAGTGGTGAAGTGGAAGCGGCCCCAGGCCTCAGCACGGGCAGGGTAAACACGTGTGGCGAGAATGCTTGGTGCTCCTCCCCCCGGGGCTCCCAGAGTTTGCCTGTGGATGGGGGCAGAGCTGCAGGAAGAGAGCAGGTCTCCTGGCCCTTCGCCTCCTCCAGCTGGAAGAGAGTCAGCAGCAGTGAGTCAGACTATTCCGATTCGGAAGGAGGCATGCAGGGCAAAATGAGGTAGTAGTATTTTGTTATAATGTTCTACCTGGCATTTGCGGTTGCATGTGACTTAAGAACCTGTCTGCTGTGTGGCGTTGACCTTGAAGGTCCCCTTCACATGGGGTCTTTGCATCCTTTGACCCATGACTACTTGCAGGATCTGCTTCTGTGACTCTTTGCTTCTCTCTGGCCTTTTCATCTTGTTAACCACTAGACCTCTTCACAATGAGCTCACAAGTCATGTTTCCTGGGAAACTTTTCCAACACCTCCATTCTGACTTAGGCTGTCTGTTACATGACCCTGTTATTTACTTTTGCCCTGGTGTCATGGAAAGTGTGGTACAGTTCCTTCCTGAACCATCTGTCACTTGCACTAAAAAGCCTGTCAAGGGCAAGGGCTGTGTGTGTGTGCAGCCACCTCAAGCGCTGTGGCCCACGTAAGGTCATTGGCGGGGGTGGGAGAATCCATTGAATAGCTGCATGGATACACTGCACTGTTTCTTGTCTAACTCTGGTTTTCTAACCAAGATGTTACTTGGTTTATTCTCTGCTTGGTTTTTAATCAGCCTTATTATTAATAGCTTGTAGCAAAATTACCTAACATGTTTTGATCATACTTTGAAAGAGATGGTAACATCCTTAGGGATACTCAGGATGCTTAATTTCTCAAATCATTTGAACTGGTTGGAATAAATAGCCTTTCCGTTTGCATTTTTAAAAACGTATTAAAACTTTCTTCTCACTATCAAAGGTCATACCAAGCCAAGGTTCGCCAAGGGGCATTAGCTTGCTTTCTTTCTACTGTCAAATCGATAGAAAAAAGAGTTCTCTATGGCTATTGGTCAGCCTTTGTTCCTGACACACCTGAGCTTGGAAGCCCCCAGTCTCTGTCCTTAATGACGCTCACATTAAAGGACCCATCTCCAAAGGTAAGGCGCATTTTTATGTCCTTTTCTCCCTTTGCCCTGTCTGATCGTCTCGGAACACTGTTCTCGCTCGTACCATCCCAGGTCCTGACCTGAGAACCTTAACAGGCAGGAGGCGAAGAGGGGACAGACTTCTGTGGACCACATGCTAAGATTCTGTCTTACCCCAGGGCTTTGCTTGAAGTCAGAGCACACTGAGATGTAACTCCGGTGTCTCCCGTGAGCCCCACTGAAGCTGTGGTGTTAGGAACAGCTCAGGAGTGGCTCAACTCAGTGCAGTGTAGTGTACATGCGTGTGCAGGCTGACTCAGTACAGTGTAGTGTATATGTGTGTGCAGGCTGACTCAGTGCAGTGTAGTGTACATGTGTGTGCAGGCTGACTCAGTGCAGTGTTTATATACATGCGTGTGCAGGCTGACTCAGTGCAATGTTTACATACATGCGTGTGCAGGCTGACTCAGTGCAGTGTAGTGTACATGTATGTGCAGGCTGACTCACTGCAGTGTTTATATACATGCGTGTGCAGGCTGACTCAGTGCAGTGTAGTGTACATGCGTGTGGAGGCTGACTCAGTACAGTGTTTACATACATGCATGTGGAGGCTATCGAAAGCTTAGAAAAGTGCCTGTATTGTTTTGTGAAAGCACAAAATAGTGTTTTATATACAATAAGGACCTAACAATTTTCCCATATCTTAAAATATCATGACTGATTTACATATTTTAATGAGAAAAAAAGCAATTTCATTAAAGAAAAAACAATGGTTTGGCAGTCTGCATAGCATCAGCAACTACCCCATGGCAGATGAAGGCCTGCCCCTGTTTAGATATGTCCATTCCTCTCTGGAAACTTGCTCTTAATCAAGGAAGGAAAGGAGTCTGTTGCCTTACAGCAGTGAGTATTAAAAAGTCCCGCTGAGGAGCACCTGGCTTTCCTTAGGTGGCCCACATACCCACTGAAAGTGAGTATTTTAGTTAGCCCTATCGCATATTTTACCTGTTTTTAAGGTTTCTTTCTAAAAGGAAAGTACAATCCACAGTAGATTGGAATACTCCATAATCATTTGAGTAGCTAGATACAGTATAAGATGGGGGCTGGAGCTGGCGGTGGTGGCACACGCCTTTAATCGCAGCACTCGGGAGGCAGAGAAAGGTGGATCTCTGTGAGTTTGAGGCCAGCCTAGACTACAGAGGGAGTTCCAGGAAAGGCTCAAAACTACACAGAGAAACCCTGTCTCGAAAAACCAAAAAAAAAAGACGATGGCTCAGTGGTTAAGAGCACTAACTGCTCTTCCAGAGGACCCAGGGTTGATTTCCAGAACCTACATGTCAGCTCACAATCATCTGTAACTGACTCTTCCTTAAAGAAACAGCAGCCCTTGACTAAGGTGCATCTGTTTCCCCTTTCCATCTATAAGATTGTATTCAGGGTCCGTGTTATAAAATGCTGTGCAAGCACGAGGGTGTGAGTTCAGATCCCCAGCTCCCATACAGAAGTTGGGTAGTGGAGGCAGGTGGATCCCTCGGGTTTGCTGGCCAGCCAGCCTAGCCAAATCAGTGAGCTCCAGGTTCAGTGGGAGACCTGGTCTGTCTGTCTCAAAATATAAAGTGGAGAGCAACTGAGCACATACATGTGCACACACATGTACATATACATATACAACTCACATTCTTTATCAGATACCCCACTGCAAACAGTGTTACTTCCTACGCCCAGGTGTTTCCAAGTGTTGAGTTACCGTTGTTAGTATACACAAACACACACTCAGATGCTTTAGAGTAGAAAGTAAGTGGATACCCTCAGGAGCTGATGGGTTCTCTTTTCATTGGCCTTGTGCTTAGGTAGGAAGGTCTCTAGTCTCTAATCAGTTCCACGCTTAGGACTTCAGATCCGTGTGTTGTGGTAGAATTGAGTTCTGTCTCACTGCTGCCCCATGGCAGTGTGGTGGAGGATTTCTTTAGGTGCAAGCGGCCCACCTTGTAGCTGCCCTCAGTACATGACACATCCTCCCTTGCCTTCATTCTTCTAAGAAGATGGCTCTGGATACTTGGAGAGTTGAGTCTGTATAGAAAGAAGGGAGCCTGGATCCCGACTTCTAACTGATCGCTGTGAATCATCTTGAAATTCCAGACACGTGCCTGTGCCTTGCAAGTTTTGTCTGCCATCTTGGAAGGCTCAAAGCAGTTTCTTTCTGTTGCTGAAGACACCACTGATCACAAAATGGCTTTCACCCCCTTCTCTGTAACGATTGCGTCCAGCATTCGAGAGCTGCACAGATGTCTTCTGTTAGCTCTGGTGGCGGAGTCCTCGTCCCAGACCCTCACTCAGATAATTAAGGTAAGTCCCAAGTTACCTCCAGCTTCAGAGAGGCTTCAGTTTGAATGTTTCACATCACCTAAAGGCAATTGACCTAAAAGTATACGTGATAATTTTATTAAAGACACCTGTTTGGAGGTCTGTACCTATTTAGCTAATCTAGCTATAGACATTAAAAAGACTGTTTTTCTTTTAGTAAATAGCCCTTTAAAATTGTGTGAGGGGGCTGGTGGGATGGCTCCATGGGTAAAGGCTCTCACCACCAAGCCAAGTTTGATCCCCAGAATCCATGTGGTAGAAGGAGAAAACAGAATCCCACAATTGCCCTCTGACCTCCACATATACACTCACAAAAATCAATAGGAAAAAATATTTGTGTGTGTGAACATATGTTTCTGTTCTTTTGCAGTGCCTTGCAAACCTAGTATCCAACGCCCCCTATAACCGCCTGAAACTCAGCTTGCTGACCAAAGTCTGGAACCACATAAAGCCTTACATCCGCCACAAAGGTTGGTAGTGCTAACTGCTTCTTTCTGTCTGTCAAATGTAGACTGTCAGGTTTTTTTTTTTTTGTTTTTTTGTTTTTTTGTTTTTTTTTTAAAAAAAAAAAAAAGAGACAGAGAGAGAGAAGTAAGTATTCAGAGCATTTCTCCAGCTCTAAGATCTTTGCTTAGTCTCAGCTTGTCAAGGGTATCAACTATTACTAGACAGCCATTTTGGGGAAGGGAATGAACTGGAGAACTGACTGAGTGCTGCTTCGACTTCTCAGGAGAGTGAACAAACTGCATCTTTAGTAAGAGGGAGGGAGGGAGATGGATGGATGGATGGATGGGTGGGTGGGTGGGTAGATGAGATCATGCACTGGAGAGAAAAACTATAATACAAAAACTTGACTTTTATAACATGATCTGTGTAGTTCACGTAAAGTCCTATGAAGTTGATTCACATCTCTAACTGCAGACTTCCTGCTTGTGTGTCTTGGCTTTTCCCACACATATGTATGGGCCATAAGCACCTGCCTTTAGAACGTTCCTTTTTGTTTGCTCACAAGATTTCAGATCAGGCTTCCTCTTACATCTGGATTTTCAGTCAGAGTTGCAGAGTTTTTCTGGAATGTGCAGTGGTTTCTGGAACATTATGGGGGGGACACTGGACCTGGAGTCAGTCTGAGGATCTGTAGCCCACTCCCACTTCTTCTGCCCTTACCGCTCTGGCCCATCTAGAACCCCGATTTCCTCATAACATGAAGACTTGCACCTGTTCTGTAAGGTTTTCATGAGGCTCGAATGAGTTCAACCCACTCCTTACAGCAGTCAGTAAATCAGGACACAGATAAGTCCTGTCCTGAGTGATGGGTGAGTACAATTTAGAGCCCCAGGCTCCCGGTACAGGCGGCTGCTCATCTAACTGGACCTGCTTCTCTTTAGTTGCATCTTCAGCCCCAGGGGAATGGACACATCTCAACAGTCCCTTTCAAACGTTTGACTTTGTACTTGAATGTTTTCGTTGTTAAAATGTTCAAACTCTAAAATGCTCAGGAGTGAATCTAACAAAATGTATCGAAGGTTCATATGAACACTAGGAAGTGCGAGATGAAATGGAAGAGTCCTTGTTCGTGGATAGGGCTCTGTGTCAGTTCTTCCAGACTTGATCTAAAGTTTAGTGTAATCCCAATCCAAAGCCCAGCAGGTCATTTTGTATAACATCAGCAAATGGGTTCTCATGTTTATCAGGCAAAAGACCTGGACTAGGAAACACAGTATTGATAGAGAAGAAGAGGTTAGGCTGGAGGACCAGCTCAGGGGTGGAGCACTTGCCTAGAATGTGCAAGGCCCCAGGTTTGAGCCCCAGCATTTTCTGGGAGGGAAAAAAAAAAGATCTGAGAGTGTCAACACCTCAAACCTCCTATAAAACTACAGTAAAGACAGTGTAGAATATAGATCAGTAGATGAGAGTAGAGTCTAGAAGACACATACCCAAATTCATCATAATCAGCTGATCACAGCAGAAGAGCCAAGATAACTACAACAAATGGTGCTGGAGTATCGAGGACTATGGGGGTCCAGCCCCTCGATAGTCCCCTCCCAGGGTCCGGGAAGAATCTACAACCAGCTGATAATTAATCTTTGAAGAAAAGAAATGAATCTATGTACACGAAATTCCTTAGTCCATACACTTTATTACTCTGTCAGTTTTCTCTCTACAAGCTTATACTCTGCTCTCATTTTTAGCTCCTTTCTTGCCCAATTTCTTTTTACATTTATCTACTGTCCCCTCCAGGTTCTATCTTAATTCCTTCATCTAGTTCTGCCCCTTCTAGGTTCTCATCCATCTAGTTCTTTCGCATATCAGCTCCTCTCCCATCTCCTTCTCTCTCATCTTGTTCTTCCCCATCTGGCTCTTCCTCGTCTTCCATCTTGTTCCTCTAGTCCTCTCTTCTAGCCCTTCAATCTAGTTCTTCCCCATCTCAGTTTGTTCCTCTCAAGTTCTTACCCGTCTAGTTCTTCCATACTCTTTTCTCGTCTCTGTCCTCCAGTGCCCTGGAAGCCCTGGTATATATACACTTACAAGCAGTATTCCTTTAGCAGTGCAAAGCCAGGCTTCCAAGGTCGAAGGGAAAGGTGATGAGAATCACATAGAGAGGCAATAACCGTTAATTATCATTTGCAACCCCAAAGGGAAGTGACCAGTGAGGAAATGAATTAACTAAAGGCTAAATTCAGGTAATATCTAAGAAGAGGGATCTTATATGCTCAACTATAGTCTTAAATGTGATTAGTAGAAAATGTTAAGAATCTATAAGTTGCTAGGTCAATGGGAGAAAATAAAACTGTCTTCTTTTTTCCTGTGGTTCCTATCTGTCCAAGCTATCTGCCATTTTTCTGCAAGGTGGGGGAAAGTGTGCTCAGTCGCTAGGCAACCTGTGTACAGCTAGATGCCTCTGGTGATAGTTAAAGGGAGATCTGGAACTGGAGGTAAGATCTGGGAAAGGAGGAAGTTAAGCTTAATTGGCACATCCGTCAGGCCTTCTCAAACAGGTAGCCTGGATGCTTAAGTCTGTTCTTAGAGAGTACAGAGGTATCTCTGATAAGGTAATTTCCTCCATCTGGGGATGGACCTGACCAGATGCTGCCAATGACGATAATTACAGGGAGGCTTGAACTGGGGTTCGGGCTGAGCATAGCTGTCAGCACAGAAAGTTATCTAAATATTCCTAGAAGTGGTTAGGTAAGGAGTAAGAGGTCTATAAAGTTAGTAAGGCTGTAAGAAAGGAAGGTCCAAGCTAAATTGTGTAAAGCTATTACTTAACGTCCACCTGACCTAGGCGGTGTCTCCTTGTGGAATTTATCTTAAATCAGGAGACTTGCATGTGGACTGTTATTACTGCTAGCCTTTGAAAGTGGCCAAGGGAGATATCTGATTCCAGAGGAAGCCTTTCCTGAGGCTGTTCTCCAAATACCTGGAATGTGTATGTCCAGAGAGTGATCCGTCCACAGTTAGCCCTTCTTAGGGAAAAATCAGTTGGGAAAACTATGAAGGCACACATGATTTTCATAACAGAAGACAGCTGATATATAACAAGCCAAATAACACCAAAAGCTCCTTGGAATTTGACTTCCTCTGGAGGAATTCCTTGATCCCTCCAGGTAGTGACTTTGCCATAACCAGCTGAGTTCTTCCTATATATTCCAGCAGCCCGCAGCACTGCGGCTGCTAGACAGCCACATGCAAAAAACTAAACCGGAATGCAGGCCTTTTAGCTTTTTCTTTTTCTCCTTTGTTATGTATGTGTGGTGTGATTGCATGTGTGTATGGGCTTTTGTGTGTGTGTGTGGGCACACACATGGGAAGGCCCAAGGTTGACATCAGGCACGTTCTTCAGCCTCTCCACATTGTTCACTGAGCAGTGTTTCTCAGTTGTACCCAGATCTCTGGCTAGACACTTTGCTCCTGGGGTCCCGTCGCTTGTCTTCTGAGCGCTGGAAGTATGTGTGGGCTGCCATACCCACTCAGCATTTATATGGGTTCTTGGGACCTGAACTCCAGTCCTCATGCTTATGGACAATTGCTTCAATCACTGAGATACCCCCAACCCTGGTTTTTGTTTCTAATAGCTTTTTTCTTTTAAATCCTGAGATCATTCAAGTTCATGGATTAATTACATTTTATTACTGTGTATACCACTATAGTGTTTCTATTTGTTTTGTTTTTGAAATGAGGTCTCCCTATGTAGCCCAGGTTGGCCTCAAATGTCCTCCCACTTCAGCTTCCACAGAGCTAGGATTGTAAAGATACATGGTTTTTATTTTTGTGACTGTGGGTAAGTATGTGCATGTGTATGTGGGTACCTCGGAGGCCAGAGGAGGGCACAGAATCCCCAGGAACTGGAGTTACAGGCATTTGTGAGCTGCACTATGTGAGTGCTGGGAGCCAACCTCTAGTCCTCTGGGAGAGCAGCACGTGCTCTTACCAACTGAGCCATCTCTCCTGCCCCCACGTGCTAGGATTTCAAGTATACAGCTCCATGCCTGGGTTCTGTGGTCTTTTTAAATCAAGAAACCTCACCACCCATTTTGATTTTTTTTCCTAGTGTTCACATTTGGATACTCCTAGTCAGTTGTCTTCTAGATAAGGTTTTTGATTTCTCATATTGTTTCTTCATGATATTGTCCTATATTTTCTATGAACTGAAATTAGGAGTTTACTTATACCTAATTAAAGAAGAATCTAGCAATTCTTAATTGCCGGCAGTGGTTCCGTGGTGATACGCTCTGACTTTCTTTGGACAGATGTTAACGTTCGAGTGTCGAGTCTTACACTCTTAGGAGCTATAGTGTCCACTCACGCGCCTTTGCCGGAAGTCCAGCTGCTCCTGCAGCAGCCTTGCTCCTCTGGGCTCAGCAGCAGCAATTCAGCAACTCCTCACCTCAGCACTCCTGACTGCTGGAAGAAAGCCCCTGCAGGACCCTCTCTGGAGGAAGCGTCGTCGGTCAGCTCGCCCAAGGCGTCTTCGGAGCCCTGCTGGCTCATCCGACTTTGCATCTCCACCGTGGTGCTGCCCAAGGAGGATTCCTGCTCGGGTAGCGATGCCAGCTCTGCCCCGGGAAGCACCTATGAACCGTCCCCCATGCGGCTGGAGGCTCTGCAGGTAGGAAGCACCGTGTTCTGTCTGCATGGAAGGGACCGTTCCTTCTCAGGAGGGTGACTGAGGGGCAGGTGCATGAAGTGGCCTCACCTTTAGGTGTGGCCTTTCCTTGTTTTGTTTAGGGCAGTCCTTGTAAACTGTTGAGTGCGTTCCTTTCTGTTCTCTTGTTACAGACTGTTGTAGTCACTGCAAGTATTGTATGAGAGGTGGATGTAATGGTTAAGTTTGACTTCAGCAACTTAAGTTAATTCCCTATAAATTCTTTGTTGTCCTCTTGTATCTATTTATTGAAACAAAATGATTGCTCCTTGAAAGGAAGAAAATACCCCTTTCAGGGCATGTTGGCCTGTGTATTTAATTCCAGCACTTGGGAAGCAGAGGCAGGCAGATCTCTGCGAGTTCAAGGCCAGTCTGGTTTACATAGCAAGTTTCAGACCACCCAGGTTTACATAGTAAGAACTCATCACCAAGTAAAATAAATAAACAAATAAAAATTTTTAAAAGAAAAGAAATTACCCCTGTATTCAAATGTAGTCTAAGATGCAGGCTTGTGTATAGTTAGGTTCTCTAGAGCAGAGTTTCTCAACCTGTGGGTTGTGACCCTTTTGGGGTCATATATCAGATATCCTGCATGTCAGATATTTACATTACAGTTTGTAACAGTAGCAAAATTACAGTTATGCAGTAACAACAAAGTAATTTTGTGGTTGAGGTCACCGTAACATGAGGAACTGTATTAAAGGTCGCAGCATTAGGAGGACTGAGAACCACTGCTTGAGAGGAACAGAACTGATAGAGTGAACATATATCTCCATTTCATACATATGTAGGATTTATTAGAATGGCTTACAAGCTGTGGTCCAGCTAGCCCAACAATAGCTGTCTACCAACAGAAGGGCCAAGAATTTCATAGTTGTTCAATCCACGAGGCTGGATGTCTCAGCTGGTCCTCGGCATACACCAGAATCCCAAAGAAGTAGGCTCTAATGCCAGTGAAGGAATGGACTTGTTAGTGGAAGTCGGAGCAAGCTGGCAAAGAGCAAATGCTTCCTTCTTCCATGTCCTTTATATGGGCTGCCAGCAGAAGGTGTGGCCCAGCTTAAAGGTGGATCCACCCACTTCAAAAGATCTGGATTAAGTTGGGCAGTGTGGTACACGCCTTTAATCCCAGCACTTGGGAGGCAGAGGCAGGCAGATCTCTGTGAGTTCGAGGCCAGCCTGGGCTACAGAGTGAGATCGAGGACAGGCTCCAAAGCTACACAGGGAAACCCTGTCTCGGGGGGGGGGGGGGGGGGGGGGGAGATCCATATTAAAAGTGGGTCTCCCCACTTCAAATGATTTAATTAAGAAAAAAATCCCTCACAGTTGTGCCCAGCCACATGGGTTTTAGTTAACTCCAGATGTGTCGAGGTGACAGCCAGGAACAGCCATCCCAGCTCAGTTCTGCTCTTGTCTGAGGACACTGAGCACACCCTTTTACCCTTCGGCCTTGGTCCTTTCACTATAAATTCCATAAAACCTACATCAAAGGCTCACCCTGAGGCTTGAGCGAGACTTCTCAAGCCAGCAAAGCATCATGGGTTTGATGCCAGCAGTAGCTAGAGTATGGCTGCTTCTCACTTCTTCTCCCACTGCCGGACTTGCGGTCCGTGTTAGGTGTGAGCGGCTGCCAAAATGTTGAACCACTTCTGGATTGTGCAGCCCTGCCTGCTTTCAGATGCGCTAATCGCCTGTTCTCGGTACAGGTTTTGGCTCACCTGGCAAGGGGCTATTTCAGATGCGCTAATCGCCTGTTCTCGGTACAGGTTTTGGCTCACCTGGCAAGGGGCTATTTTTCAATGGCTCAGCTGTACCTGATGGAGCTTGGCGAGGTGATCTGCAAGTGCATGGGTGAAGCAAACCCCTCCATTCAGCTCCATGGCGTGAAGGTAATTTCATTACGAGTGACACGGTTCCTTCTGTGGTTTCTCAGGTTTCAGGTGACGAGGGGATGCATTCCTCTCCTGGTTCTTATGTGTGGGGTCAGCTGACACCATAGAGGTCCGTTTTACCCCTCAAAGAATCTCTCATAGTTGCTGAGAAGAGAAAAACTAGTTAGAAATTACTTTTCCGAAGTTGTGTGCATGCCTTTAGCCCCAGCACAAGGGAGGCAGAAGCAGGTGGATCTCTAAGTTTGAGACCAGCCAGGGCTACATAATGAGACCCTGTCTCAAAAAAAACCAAACCAAAAAGGAAAGAAAGAGAAACAATTTTTCCTGTTGATTTGATGGATCTCCAAACTGAAGGCATGGTGTTTGTGGCCTCCATAGTGCTAATGCTCTGCTCTGACAGCTCATTTCTTGTATATTGGCAGCTTCTGGAAGAACTGAGTACAGGCTTGATACAGCAGTACAAGCCAGATTCTAATGTGGCTCCCGAGCAGAGAGTACCGGTCTACATGGTAAGCACACCACCATTCCCAGTGTTCTCTCCGAAGTGCTGTAGTGTGCTTTTTATTTTGAGACTCAGTTGCTGTGGGATGTTCTGTATGTTAAACGTGCCTCCATTCCAGGTGGTGAAGTTCTGGACTGCGATGCTGAATGGTCCTTTGCCCCGAGCCTTGCAGAATTCAGAGCACCCAACTCTCCAGGCGAGCGCCTGTGACGCCCTGTCCTCCATCTTGCCAGAGGCTTTCAGCAGTCTGCCGGTAACGTAGCCACATGTCCTCACTCTTGGACCGTGTCCTGGGCAGCAGGGCTTCGGTGTGACTCTGTTTTGAAATCTTTCAGCCTCTGCTCTAGAATTCTTTCTGTTGAGTTGGCAATGAGGGCAGTGACGTCTAGTCCCCCAGGCAAGCCTTGCTTCCTGGGCCTTAGAAGGCAGGTGTGGGTGTGAATGGCTCTGAAGACAGACAGAGCTCCGAAATCCTTCGTGTCCGGAGTTGGAAGTCTTGAGTCCGCATCCTAGCCATTCGACCCCAGCTCTTTGACTCCTTGGATTTCTTTAAAGCTGTGTATTATCCACTTAGCAGAGGAGTCACATGAGAAAAAGCGGAGTATAGAAACACTTAGGTATAAGGTCTCCACATGGGGTATTCGCTTAACCTGCCATCTCCTCATCCCGTTGCTTTGGGTGAGGACTCGAGTCTGATTTGGGGTACACAAGCATATTCATTCTGCTCCTGTTCTTTATTGGTCTGTTCTTAGCTATGTAAATTAGCTTTTATAAAGGAGGCGGCGCTAATGAAGCAAAGGATAAAAATGGCCTTGTTACACAGTTAAAAGGTGCAGTGTGATGAGATGCTGTGTGTGCCTTGCCCAAGATCATGCCTCAGATACCTGCCCCGGTGTCCAGGCACCTGCCCTTTAGTCAGCCGAAGGTGACAGTGTTCAGTTGCTTGTGGGAGACTTCGGCTCACAGTGATTGCATCTGACTTCTCCTTTTGTGAACCTTCTCGCTGCAGAATGACAAGCAGATTTTGTGCATTACAATGTTGCTCGGCCTGAACGACAGCAAGAACCATTTAGTGAAAGCTGCGACCTCCAGGGCCCTTGGCGTCTATGTGCTCTTCCCCTGTCTCAGGCAGGTGAGAGTAAGCCGGCTTGCCCTCCTCTGTCCCCTTAGATCCTTTACCATAGTGGATTTGTGAGCATGTAGCTTCCACATTGAACAGTGAAGGAAATGAACCTGCTGTATAATCGGATTTCCTTAATTGCTACTACAATGTGCAGTACCTGTACTTCGTTTGTTAATTTGACACACTGCCTGGGACTGCAGTGTGTAGCAAATGTTTAATTAATGAATGATTAAAGATGAAAATGAGGACATTACCACATGGAAATAATGATTGAGAAAGCTAATACCCAGTTTTCTAAGAAGGTATCAAAGTTTTCCTTTATGCTTACATGTGATGTTCATCTCTAAGAAGGGTGTGTAGTACAGAGAGTGTATTTGGAAAATACTTTCCCTGTCAGAATAATGTTGCAGGAGGTGGAAATGAACCCAAGCACAGAACACACAGGTAACTGTCACAGGCTCATGTTGAGTCCATAGATTTTTAGTTTCTAAATCAAAATTATCGTAAAGGCTGATAGCCTTCTCTGAAAATAAGCTGTGAAGCTCAGAGGCAGCGCTGTGACCCCCGAGTAACAGAGCCCGGATTGTTGTTGCACAGGACGTCATATTTGTCGCAGACACAGCGAATGCTGTATTGATGTCACTTCGAGATAAGTCACTAAACGTGCGCGCCAAAGCAGCCTGGTCCCTGGGCAACCTGACGGACACTCTAATCGTCAACATGTAAGTGACTCGGCTTACTTTCCCCGGGTGGCATCTGCTTCAGAATTCCTAAAAGGTGTCTTTCATCCTTACTATGAAAGAATTAGCAAGAATTCCCCCATATTATGCAGACAGTTTTACTTTGTTTTGATGTTCCTTTAAGCAATAAACCTAGTAGGTTCTTACTATGTATTAAAATATATATTATTCTATAACAGTATGTATATTCAGAAATACCGTGTGCTGACATAGCTGTATACCCACATTGTAGAAAGTAGCACAGTAGAAATCTGAAACCTTAGTAGCAGTTGCCCTGCTCTTAGGATACAGAGGTTTTTTGTTTGTTTATTATTAAATACGTTTACATACAATATATTTTAATCATTTTTTTTAACTCAACTCCTCCCAGATCTCCCTCACCTCCCTATCCACCCAACTTCATGTACTCTCACTCTCTCTCTCTCTCTCACACACACACACAAAAAAAACAACAACAAAAAAAAAAAAACAACCAAGAAACAAAAATCAAAACAAACAGAAAAAACAATAAGACAAAAATTACGCGAAAAACCCCCACGGAGTCTGCATTGTGTCATGAACTGCTCCTGAGCGGGGATGGAGCCTGCCCTGGAGTGTAGTTGATGTACCCAGTGAGAGTCCATTGGAGAAAGCGGGTTATATTATTTAAGGAATACGTTCACAGTCAAAAGAATTGGAACAGTACAAAGGGAGATGTAGTGTAAAATCCGCCTCCTTCCTATAACACCGTCACATCCCTAGGGTGGCTGCTGGTGTACTTTCTGTCACCTAATTCTGCACAAGAGATGTGTGTAGCACACAGAGACATTCTCTGCACCGGATGTTTAGTAAACACGTGTTCCACAGAACCCACCGCGGGACACATCCTTTTCATCCTCTTCTTGAATGGTTGTTTTACTTGGGCTTCTGGGTGTCTATATTGCAGTGAATACTTCCAGGCGTGAAATGTCCATCTTGAGATATCCCCTGTGGTTACATTCTTAAATGGGGAACTGTCCAATTGAAACCTAGATGTGGTGGCATATGCCTGCAATCCCAGCACTCAGGAAGCTGAAGCAGGAGGATCACAAATTTGAAGTCAACATATGGGGAACTGTCCAATTGAAACCTAGGTGTGGTGGCATATGCCTGCAATCCCAGCACTCAGGAAGCTGAAGCAGGAGGATCACAAATTTGAAGTCAACATAAGTTCTATATCAAGTTCCAGGCCAGCCTAAGCTCTATAATGAGGCCCTGTGTCAAAAACAAACAAAAAGATGTGTAACTTCTCAGTATAATCTGAAAAGATCTGTCAAGCTGTTTTCCTGAAGTTTTTATCCTCATATACTTGGTGACTGTATCTTTGTGTGCACACATTTAAGTGATGTTTTCTTTTTACTCCACCGTGTGCCATGGGTGGAACAGGGACTCACCAGACCCAAGTTTTCAGGATGAGTTCTCTGGGCTCCTGCTCTTGAAAATGTTGCAGTCTGCGATACAAGCCTCCGCGGACAAAGACAAGGTACGCACAGGATGTTGAGGGTGCGCACTTGTAGCCACGCTGCTCCAGCAGGGTGGTCTGACGGTCATCAACCGTCCAGCAGTGTTCGCAGGCACTCAGTATGCTGCCCACTCCATACTTGCACAGTTTATTCTCATGCCTCCTGTCCCATAGAAAGTACCAGCATTCCCTCATCGTCATACTGCATGATAGATTTATGCTTATCTGTTATTTAAAAAGAAAGAAAATAAATCCTTAAATGGAATCGATAAGTAAGAAAGATAAAGAGCTTGCATGTGGCTGTTACATGGTACATTTAAAAAGCATGGGCTCAGACACTGGGTCAGCTGAACATGCACAGTTCCAGGTCTCATTTATTCCCTTGCTTTAAGACATGGAGGGTCTTTTTTAAAGTGGAATTTCTACTTTCTGAAACATCTCCAGCAAAATAACTCTGAGGCCTTTTATGTTTTATGCTAGGTCAAAAGCAATGCAGTCCGGGCCCTTGGGAATTTGCTTCACTTTCTAAAGCCCTCTCACATAGAGAGACCCGGGTTTGCTGAAATCATCGAGGAGTCTATCCAGACTCTGATTTCTACTGTTGTAAATGAGGCCGCCATGAAAGTCCGGTGGAATGCTTGCTACGCGATGGGGAATGTTTTTAAAAACCCTGCTCTTCCACTTGGTAAGCTGTTTTCCCTCTCTTTCCCTCTTGGGGAGGCATATGCCAGTCTGTGCTGTTGTTAAAAATGTTTGTGACAATGGTTTTTGTCCCAGGACTAGAAAACAGCAGGAATCCAGTTTAGTGGAAAGATGAAATAAGTCATTGTGTTTGATGAGGTGTTTTATTGCCATTTTAAAGTATATTTACAAAGATCATTTTTATAATCTGAGAAAATACTTCATATGTTAAGCAAACTAAAACAGGATATTAACTTGTTTCTACAATGTCATCTCATTAAATACTTAGGAGAAAAGATGGGAAGGAAATTGGCCAAATCTACAGTGTTACCTCTGGCAGAGAGGGCACAGGTTCAAATCTCACAAGTTCTGGGATCAGAAATAGATGCTATGGGCTTCTGTCCCCATCATACTGTCCTGAATACCATGAGCCTTGGTTGACATGTCGTCTTGGGCTAGTAATTTCTTCTGTGCACAGACCCTAGCCACTGGGAATGCCAGCACTGGCCCTACATCTCTGCCTCTGACAGGATTGGAGAGCTAAGGGTGTGCCCCTGGAGAGGGGAAAAACCACGTGGGCCCACAGAGCAGGCACCGTGTGAGGGAAAGCTGGCCCAGTATCCTTACCTCCCAGGATGTCCAGGCAGAGCAGACCCTTGGAGACAGTGGAGAAGTTGCCTGGGGGCTGCAGAGCTGTGGGGAAGCATGTAAGATTGGAGCAGGAACAGGCTGGACAGTGAGATCTGAGGCCCTTGTAAATGGCACTGGTGTTCACAGAATGGAAAGAGTCTGTTTTTCTGGGGCAGCAAAGAAGGAAACAGGCTGAGAGAATTGCCATCCGTCTTGAGGAGTGAGACACATAAGCCAGAGTGGCTAGCAGCACCTCTGAGGGGGTGGAAAACATGCTAATTTGGGGGGAGGGGCACAGAAATGGGAAAAAGACCGTGTAAGCATCTTATTCTTGACATTAGAAGTGTTCTTATGTCTTAACAATAAAATGCACAACGTGCTGCGGTAAGTCGGTGCCTAGTGCTAGTCTGGGAAGGGAATACTCTTTTTGCTAGCAAGAATGGGGCTGTTGCATGCCGTGTGCAGCCATGCACTGCCACGAGCAGTTTGGGTACAGTGCCATCCATGCATCTCCCACCAAGCTTTGCCCCTTTGGACAGATAAAATCCTATTTGGGTAGCAGAGGCTTTGATCATGTTGCAGGCTTGTCTAGGGAAAGAGGAAAGTCAGAGGCCAGTATTCAGTCCCTTCCCTGGGATCCCACAGGTTGCCTTTCACTGCCCTGCTCTTATGAGGAGTCTGAGTCTCTGTTCTATTGCTGTGAAGAGACACCATGACCAAAGCAACTCTTATAAAGAAAAGTATTTAATTGGGGGCTTGCTTACAGTTTCAGAGGTTTAGTCCATTATCATCACAGCAGGATTGTGGTGGCACTCATGGAGCTGGAGCAGTAGCTGAGAGCTACATCCTGATCCACAAGCAGAGAGAAGGCTAGGCCTGACATGGGCTTTTGAAACCTCAAAGCCCATCCTAAGTGACACACTTTGTCCAACAAGGCCACACCTCCTAATCCTTCTCAAATAGTGCCACTCCCTGATGACTAAGTATTGAAATATATGAGCCAGTGGGGCCATTCTTACTCAAGTGGGGTTATGAGAGTAGGGTAAACACAAAATGCGTGCTTCCTCCACCCCTCTCCTGCCCACCCTGCCTGTCTCTAAGCCTTCACTAGTGTCAGTGTCTGAATTCTTCCCAGGGTCAGCCCCATGGACCTCCCAGGCCTACAAGGCCCTGACATCGGTTGTGATGTCTTGCAAGAACTTCAAAGTGCGCATCAGATCTGCCGCAGCCCTTTCCATCCCAAGCCAGAGAGCACAGTACGGGTCTCTAGAACAGTTCGCTCAGATCTGGAATGCATTGGTCACTGCCTTGCAGAAGAGTGAGGACACCACAGACTTCCTGGAGTTCAAGTACTGTGCCAGCCTGCGGACCCACATCTGCCAGGCACTGGTTCACCTCTTGAGCCTCGCCAGTGCCTCTGACCTCCCCTGCATTCTAGAAACTCTTGAGCTGAATGGGGAGATGATCCGGTCCTACATCCTACAGTTCCTAAAATCAGGAGCAGAGGGAGATGATCCCGGAGCAGTCCACACCCCACAGGAAAGAGACCAGATGGTCAGAGTGGCCCTGAAGTACATACGCAGAGTGCAGGCTCTGCCCGGAGACACAGCCAAGAGGGTCATCGTGGCTTTCTTAGAGAACATCCTGGCTGTTCACTGTGACTCCTCAGGAGGACAAGTGGCACTCCAGATCAGTGACCTTCACATGTAATAAATGGGAGTCAGAGACCAAGCTTGTGCATTTGATACATGGAGTTTAATTCTAGGGCAGGAACATCCGTCAGCGTTTATTTAGAGTGGATTAGTGGCTATTTAACTATTTCTCAAAGGGCTCAGTCACTTTGGGGCGTGGTTCCATTACTGGCCATTCTAACCCAGACAACCAAGATATGAGGAGTCAGGGTATATGTAGTGTGGGCCCAGACAATTGGAGGTTGCTGTGGACTACTCATTCTGTACACTGTGAATATATATTACTCTCATTGGTTAATAAAGCACTGACTGGCCAGTAGCCAGGCAGGAGGTAGAGGCAGGACAGCCAAACAGAATGCTGGGAGGAAGAAGGGTGGAGTCAGTGGAGTCACCAGGAGACACAGGGAGCAAGACGTGCTGGAGCACAGGTAAAGCCACAAGCTACATGGCAGTACATAGATTAATAGAAATGGGTTAATTTAAGTTGTAAGAGCTAGTTAGTAATAAGCCTGAGCTATCCGCTGAGCATTTGTAATTAATCTAAGCCTCCGTGTGTTTATTTGGGAGCTGCTGACAGGACAGAAACTTTCGCCTACAGGAGGTCTTGAAGTGTTTAGTCTCAGAAAGAAAGATATTTAGAAACTAGGATCGTATTAGAATTGTGTTTTCAAAACTGGTTTTAGTAATAAACTGATTCAAAACAAAACCAAAAGAAAGGTAGCAGCAAGTGGAAGAGGTTCCTGTGCAGTGTGCTGGCAGCTGCAGCAGCTGCAGAACTCCTCCACGAGTGCCCCTTGATGAGTGTGCAGCTGCCCACCCGGCATCGGCTTGCATCCGAGGCCCTTCCACCTCCCCGTGGTCCAGGAGCCTGGCCCTCAGTACCAACTTCTGTCTGAATTCACAACTGACCTTCGGAATAACATGGTCCTATACACTAAATATGGCTGTTTGACCAGCCACCTTTTAATTTGTATCTTCAAAAAAGGTTATTTGTGTAATCTAGATGTTTTCAAAGATTTTTTTTAATTATATCTATTAATATGAAGCATCTGTTAATTTCTTGCTGAATAATAGTTTACGTTTAGATTTTGCACTTGTCTCTTGACCACCAACAATTTAGTAAAATTATTTCCATCAGAAATGTAGGGTTAGCCGGGGCGGTGGTGGTGGCGCATGCCTTTAATCCCAGCATTCAGGAGGCAGAGCTAGGTCAATCTCTATGAGTTCGAAGCCAGCCTGGTCTACAGAGCAAGATCCAGGACAGGAACCAAAAGTACACAGAGAAACTCTGTCTTGAAAAACCAAAAAGAAAAAAAAAGAAGAAAAGAAAAGGAAAGGAAGGAAGGAAGGAAGGAAGGAAGGAAGGAAGGAAGGAAGGAAGGTACAGTTATAGCCCGGTAGTGGTGGCACACGCCTTTAACCCCAGCACTCGGGAGGCAGAGGTAGGCAGATCTCTGTGAGTTCAAGGCCAGCCTGGGCTACCAAGTGAGTTCCAGGACAGCCAAGGTTGTTACACAGAGAAACTCCATCTCAGGAGGTGCAGGGGGAGGGGGAGGGAGAAAAGAAAAAAGAAATGTAGGGTTATATAAAAACAAACCACACATATATTTGATGTAGGATACATTTAAAAAATGTAGAGATTTAGTTCTGGTGATATTTGTTTAATTATTGAGACTTAAGCTAGGCGTGGTTGCACATTTCTTTAATCCCAGCACTCTGGAGGCTGAGGTAGAAGAATGGTAAGCTTGAGGCCAGCCTGGGCTATATGTAGCAAGACTGTCTCAGAGAACTGAAGTGATGCTAGATGAGGTGGTCCACACCTTAAATCCCTGCACTTGAGGATGCTAAGGCAGGAGGGCCTGTCTCAACAAACAAACAAAAATACCCAACAGAGACGGAAGAGACAGGCTCCCCGGGAAAAGCACTTGTACAAGTGTGAGAACTAGAATTTGAATCCATAGTAACCACCAGAAATCCAGGTGGGCACGATGTTAGCAAAGACAGGATCCCCCAAGCAAGCTCTGGGTTCATTTGAGAGATCCTGCCTCAGTGAATATGGTAGAGACCAATCGAGGAAGAATCCTGACATCGACCTCAGGTGCTCACACATGCACACACGCACATACACACACACAAGAAATAAGACAGAAACCAAAATTGTTACTTAGCTTAAAATGCATACTTAAGGGCATGCTTTTTTTTCCCTCTCTTCTATCACGGTGGCACATCAACTGTTGTGTAGACAGTGGTTGGGGACCGTAGCACTCACACTGACTAGAGTCTTCACGTTCCATTGGTAGAGGGCTAGCCTCTCCAAAGGGGCCACCTTCGCGTGAGGTTCCCACATAGAACCCTCTGTGAACTTGCATTCCCGCAGAGGTGATTCTGAAATGGATGGCTGCAGGGGGCTCCAGGGGTCGAGCTGAACCTGCCCTGGCCCTGAATGACTCTTCCACATCCTTGGGACTTCCTTCTCCTCCATGCAGTCTCAGCAACAGCTTCTTTAACACGTTTTCGTAAGAGTGAGAATTTGACGTATCCTCTGGGCTTTGAGATTTTGCCCCTGTGTTTCTTGGTGAAAATATTTGTGAAACAGGATCTAATGGGTTCGTTTGATAATCTGTTCCTGTCCTTGGCTTATCTTGAATAAAATTTCACATTTCTTTGTAACCCTTTGGTTTCTGGGTCTATGGAATGGATGTCAGTGTCCCCCTAAAGGGAAAATGTAAAAGTACCTCTAGGATGTTTCAGGTTTCTGGGGCCCCACTTCTGTCTTCAGGGGACAGATTCTCTCTCTGGCATCCTGGGCCTGTAGCACAAGAAAATGCTTTTCCCAGGCCACCTGGTACAGGAGCAGCGGGTCCAACACTCAACCGCCCAGACTACAGCAATAGAATTTGCTGTAATACCGAAACAGCAGAAAGGTGGCAGATTTGGAATAGCACTAAAACTCCAGACTCCGGTGTGGATCAGTGCTTATGTGAGGCCCTGGGATTGATCCCCAGTACCACATAAGACATGGGTAATTAGCGCTGCTCACCTGCCTGCCTGCTTAGTGTCTGGCTGCTTAGCATCTGTCTCCTCCTCTCCCCACAACCCCCTCCCAGCTCCTGCCACTCCTTGCTGGTGTCAGACTCCAGCTTCTCCAGCCTCCCAACATGGACTGAAGACCACAGCTCTCCAGGATCTTCTAGCCCCTAGTCCTTCAGTCCTCCCAGTCCTCCAGTCCTCCCAGTCCTCCAGTCCTCCCAGTCCTCCAGTCCTCCCAGTCCCCCCATCCCTCCCCCCCCCCCCGTCCTCTAGTCCTCCCAGTCCTCCAGTCCTCCTAGTCCTCCCAGTCCTCCAGTCCTCCAGTCCTGTAATCCTCCCAGTCCTCTCAGTCTTCTCAATCCTCCAAATCCTCCCAGTCCTCCAATCCTCACAGTCCTCCTAGTCCTCTAGTCCTCCAGTCCTCCCAGTCCTCTAGTCCTCCAGTCCTCCTAGTCCTCCCAGTCCTCCAGTCCTCCCAGTCCTCCAGTCCTGCAGTCCTCTAGTCCTCCAGTCCTCTAGTCCTCCCAGTCCTCCCAGTCCTCCTAGTCCTCCAGTCCTCCCAGTCCTCCTAGTCCTGCAGTCCTCCTAGTCTTCCAGTCCTCCTAGTCCTCCAGTCCTGTAGTCCTCCCAGTCCTCCAGTCCTCCCAGTCCTCTCAGTCCTCTCAGTCCTCTCAGTCCTCCAGTCCTCCAGTCCTCTCAGTCCTCTAGTCCTCCAGTCCTCCAGTCCTCCAGTCCTCCAGTCCTCTGGTCCTTCCAGTCCTCAGTCCTCCCAGTCTCTTTGTGGGTGATAAAACAGTAAAATGCAGATTCCTTTTCCACTCAGAACTCCTCTTCAAAACTAGAGAGGAGGCACTGGAGAGACCGCTTGGGGGTGGAATACTCTATGTTCTTGTAGATAACGTGAGTTCGGTTCCCAGCACCCACATCTGACAGTTCACAGCCTCCTGTAACTCCAGCTCCAGGAGATGAATTCAGTACTCTCTTCTGGCTCCGTGGGCACTCACTTTTGCACACAAACCCACACTCACACACACATATACATGTAATTTAAATTTTTAGTTGGAATCTATTTTTAATATATGTAAAAATAGGAAGAATTAAAAGATAGTCCATTAGCTGGGTGTGGAGGTGCATGCTTTTAATCCTAGCACTTGGAAGGCAGAGGCAGGCAGATCTCTTGTGAGTTTGAGGCCAGCATGGTCTACAGAGTGAGTTCCAGGACAGCCAGGACTATATTGTGAGACCCTGTCTACAAAACACAAAAGGTTGGCCAGGCGGTGGTAGCACACACCTTTAATCTCAGCACTCAGGAAGCAGAGCCAGGTGGATCTCTGTGAGTTCGAGGCCAGCCTGATCTACAGAACAAGTTCCAGGACAGGCTGGTCTACAGAGTGAGATCTAGGACAGGCACCAAAACTACACAGAACCCTGTCTAAAAAAAAAAAAAAAAAAAAAAAAAAAAAAAAAAGAATTAATGGCCAATGTGATAAAAACAAAATGACATCTAAAAAACATTTTACAAAAGATTCTAAATAATCAATTCTTATATAAAGCCAGTCTGAGATACAACATATGCAGAAACCCAAGAAAATGAACTCAGAAAAATAATAAAATATATAAGGGCTCATAAGGCAGCTGGCTAAAAAGTAAATATGCCAAAATCTGTAGCCTTTCTATATATCAGCAATAATCAATTTGATTTTTTAGGTTAACATTCACAGGGGTAACATGAATAATAAAGTACTGAGAAATAATACGATGAAAGTCTTTTTACATATTTTATGATGGAAATAAAAAATGTTCCTGAAGGTCATAAAAGAAGACACAAGAGAAAATGTATCATGTTCCCAGGCTGAAGAACTCAATAGTATAAAAAAAAATCTATAAATTTATATTTTTATCAGGATCAAAATTAGGTTTTGTGTGTGCATATCTTTGTTGTGTGTGTCTGTCTGTGTGTGTGTGTCTGTGTGTGTGTCTGTGTGTGTGGTGGTGGTGTTTGTGTCAGGTGTGTGTGGTGGTTGTGTATATGTGGTAGGCATGTGTGGTAGGTGTGTGTGTTTGTGTGTATGTGTGTGGTAGGTGTGTGTGTTTGTGTGTGTGTGTGGTGATTGTATATGTGTGTGGTAGGTGTGTCTGTAGGTATTTGTGTATGTGTCTGTGGTAGGCGTGTCTGTGTGTGTGGTAGGTGTGTCTGTGTGTGTGGTAGGTGTGTGTGTGTGTATCTGGTAGATGTATGTTTGTGTGTGTATTGGTAGGTGTGTGTGTGTGTGGTTGTGTATGGTGTGTGGTAGGTGTGTCTGTGGATGTGTATGTGGTAGGTGTGTCTGTGTGTGTGTGTGTGTGTGGTAGATGTGTTGGTGTGTGGTAGGTGTGTCTGGTAGGTGTGTGGGTGATGGTTGTGTATGTGTGTGGTAGGTGTGGGGGGCATCCACCCTTACACGTTGGTCAGAGAAAGGCGTCTGGTGTTCTCTACTCACTCTCTGCATTATTCCTCTGAAACTGAGCCTCTTGCTGAACCTGGAGCTAGGCTGGCAGCCAGCAACCCCCAGTGATCCTCCTCCAGTTTTCACCCTTCTCAGCACTGGGGTTACATGCACTTGACCATGGGTGCTGGGGATCTGAACTCAGATCCTCAAGCTTGCATAGCAAGTGCTCTTACTCTCTGAGCCATCTCCCTAGCCACCCAAATTAGATTTTTCCCCCATTTTGTTTTGTATGTGTGTGGGTGTTTTACCGGCTTGTACGCCAGTGCATAGTATTGCAGTACCTGCAGCAGCCAGAAGAGGGCATCAGATTTGCCCCTAGAACAGAAGTTACAAGAGGTTGTGAGCTGCTGCTGTGTGGAGGCTGGAACCAAACCTGGGTCTTCTGCAAGAGCAACAAGTGCTTTTAACCACTGAGCCATCTCTACAACCCCAAGACCTGTATTTACCACCAACCCTCACCACTAAGTACCCATAACCAACAATATATCAGGCAAAATAGGACTAAATATACTTTGAATGCATTAAAACAATTCACTGAAAAGGAATCACTGGTACCCAACAGAGGGAGCATAACTTATGCTTAATTATAATGGCAGTTAAGTGATACTTACTGGCTGCTTTTTATTTTCCAAATACTCCCCAGACTAATGTATTTAAAAACTTAGACAACCTCATTATAGGAAAGGATATAATTTGTACACATTTTTATTACCTAAGATTTTCGACTCTGTTTTTTGTTGTTGTTTTTGGTTTTTTTATCCATTCAGCAAACTTTTTTAAAAGTACAAATAGCAGCCGGCGGTAGTGGCACATGCCTTAATCCCAGCACTCAGGAGGCAAGGGCAGGAAGATCTCTGAGTTCCAGGCCAGCCTGGTCTACAAATTGAGTTCCAGGACAGACAGTCAGGGCTACATAGAGAACCCTGTCTCAAAATAAATTTTGTAAAGAAGTACATAGCAAATGATACATGAAATGTATACAAAGTGCACAGTTGAATGCCTGAAGTTTGGAGTAATGGCCAGCAGATGGAGACAGAGAACACAAGGTCATTTAGATGGGGGGGCACCGCCCCCCCTCCCAGCCGCCCCCCCTCGTAGTCGTGCCCCCCCCACCGCCCAATGTGGGGATGGGGTGGGGGTGGGTATCAGGTTGCTCTCCTTAGAAACAATGGTGTGGCCCGACTTTACATTGAAATCACCTGGGACAACTTTAATAACATGACATTCCACAGATTCTGAGTTTAGTGGTCTGAGGTATACAAGACGTTGCCTTTGGGAGTTTTTGTGTTAGCTGTATTATTATTGCCTCTACTTCCAGCAAAATCTAAGACTTCAGAACATGCAACAATGACGGTTCTCAAGTTGGTGTGTTGCATTATCTTCTGGATGTCTTATGAAACCCTGGCTGTTGTAGTCTTTGTTCTCAAAAATCAGTGTATTCTAAAATGATGATATAGTATACCCGAGTTAATAACATCATCAGGCTGGGTCCATGACTCACGCCTTTAACCCCAGCACTCAGAAGGCAGAGGCAGGCGGATCTCTGAATTCAAGGCCAGTCGGTTCTCCATAACAAGTTCCAGGCCAGCCAGGGTTATACAGTGAGACCTTGTGTATGAATAAATAAATAAGAATTTCATTAACAACAAAAAAATTAAAGAGAGAAAGAAATGTGTTTGTACTAATCTCATTCTCACATGAGCTTCCTCTATGGACAGTGACTATGGGGGGTCCTATGATATTTCCCAAGAAGTTTTTCCCTGTGGTGCTGAGGATGGAAGCCAGGTTCTCACACATGCTGGGGAAATCTTCTGTCACTGAGCTGTTCTCCCCAGCCCCCAACAACATCATATGGGAAATTTCTGATAAAGAAAAGTTAGGCCGGATGGTAGTGGCACACGCCTTTAATTCCAGCACTCGGAGGTAGAGGCAGGCGGATCTCTGTGAGTTCGAGGCCAGCCTGGTCTACAGAGCGAGATCCAGGAAAGGTGCAAAGCTACACAGAGAAACCCTGTCTTGAAAAACCAAAAAAAAAAAAAAAAAAAAAAGAAAAGAAAAAAAAAGAAAGAAAGAAAAGAAAGAAAAATTTAGCAGCATTTCACTGATTGTCCCTGTACCACTGTTCTAGTGGAATGCCCCTTGCTCCAGATCACATCCTTACCTTCCCAGAGCCCATCCTGCTTGGGAGCATCCACTGAGGTAGTTGTCACTGAACATTCAGTATTGGCTTGCAAAGCTGCTCTTCCCAACTGAGGGGAAACTTACTCTCGCTACCTCCACTTCCCATCTTTAAGAACATCATTTACCACCTGGGGTATTTACCACCATCATTTACCACCTAGTCATCTGCTGTCTCCCTGCTGGATATATGTCACTTCATGTCTTGATGGCTTTTCTTGCCTGGCCAGCCCCAGTCAGGCACTGAACAGGCTCTGGGAAGAGTCTGTTGAGTGAACTGGAAAGGTATCAAATATTCCCTTGTACAGATGAGCACTGAGGCCTCAGAGTGGGGGAAATGGTGGCCCCCATGACCAGGTTCACAAGGGGACAGTGGGAATGGACTCTCAGGGGTTCCTTCATTTAGTACTGTCTCCTACACAGCTCTGCTGCCACGTGTGTGAAACTCAGATACGAGGGAATTCAACATAAAAAGAACACCATGTCCAAGCTTGGGGTTTTATTTTTGTTTTTACCACATCTGACTATGGTCTTCCCAAACGCGGCTTTTCCGAGCACTCGGGACCTGAGATTAAAACTGTCACAAAGGTTAGTGCCAAAATAAAGCCAGTGAAGTTGAGCGCAGCCTCCTGGGTCATCCTAGTCTCTCCCGCCTTCTGTCACCACAAAGCAAACCTTGAGAGGGACACACACACACACACACACACACACACACACACACACACACATACACTTTAAGTGTATGGGTGTTTTGCCTGCTGTGGGACTATGTGCCACATGTATGCAGTACACACAGAGGCCAGAAAAGGCCATTGGATCTCCTGGAACTTGAGTTACAGGTGGTTGTGAGCTGCCATGTGGGTGCTGGGAATCCAACCCAGGCTCTCTGGAAGAGGAGCCAGTGCCCTTAACTGCTGAGCCATCTTTCCTTCGGCAAGAGGAGGGCATCACCTTTCCAAGCCTGGAGATTGACGGTGAAGGAGGAACAAGGAGCCTTCCACTCAACTTCAGCCCTTTTTTTTTCTCCCCAGAGCTGAGGACTGAACCCAGGGCCTTGCGCTTGCTAGGCAAGCACTCTACCACTGTGCTAAATCCCCAACCCCAACTCCAGCCCCTTGGATGTAGATTTACAGCCTGTATCTTCAGGTTGGGGCTTTAGCCCTGAACTTCAAGAACCGTCCTACCCTGACCCTGCAACGCTTACTTGGCACTCGTACTCATGGCTGGAGACACACACCTGAGCCTGGGAAAATGCAGGCAGGTGTCCCTGTGGATTGGAAATATGTAGGACTCATGGTCAAGGGGTCAAGGGAGTGCCTGCCCCGCCCTGGCATCATCATTGGGACTTGGGGCAGGTGGCAGGTTGCCTCGATGGCCCCTCTCCTACCTGAGCAGTAGTAGACACTCCTCTCCCTCATCCCTTCATGTGTCCCCCCTCCTAACACACAGCAAGAGTCACCTACTGAAAACCAGACAGATGCAGGTTTTTGCAGATTCAAAGGTGAATGCTAAGCCAGTTCAAGGCAAGAGGCACTCCCAGATGAGGGCAGTTGGGGCTGGACAGAGGCCAGCACAGGACCAAGGAGGACAGCCAGTCAAGCAGTTCTTCCTGCCTGAGGGTGCAAGGGAAGGAGGAGGGAGTGGCCTATCCCAAGGCAGGAAGGTGTGGCCTAGCAGATGGGCTCGGCTAGGTTAGCATGTGGTGCTGGCATGGTGAGAGGGTAGAGGTCATGGCGGTGTTGGGGAGGCTTTCTAGAAGTACTCTGGACAGATTTGCTTTAGGAAACCCCCAGGTAGCAGGTGGAGCGTGGACAGAAGGGAGGAGAGGAGGGTTCCCAGCTGAGGTTACAAAAATCACTCAAGGTGTGAGGAAGTTCCTGCGCCCAGTCCCACCTGAAGGGAGTGGCTGTCACCTGCTGCAGGCATGGCTGAGCCCTGGGATATCCAAAGTCCCTCCCTTGTGACCGAGGTGTTAGCCATAGAGGGATCCCCTCAAAAGGCACAGGAGCCTCCCAGATGGGAAATGCAGAAGAGGTTAGGTAGAGCCCAGGGCAACATGAACCGAAGAAGGCCAGCCCTTGGCTGGATGTGGATTCATGAAGCTAGGAGTGCAGCTGGCAGTGGTCCCCAGTTTCCACACAGTCACCATGCGGCTTAGCAACTCCAGATGACACCCCAAGAAATGAGGATGTGAACAAGTGTAGATGCCCATAGCAGCATCAGGTAGGCTAGCCCCAAACCAGAAACAGCTGGCCAGCTGATGACTGGAGAATGGCGTGTTGCATGTCTACTCAATGGAATATTATTAGAACATAGAAAAGGTGAAATACTAATGTACTCCACAGCATGGGTGGGCCCTGAAATGCTATGCTAAGTCAAAGAAGTCCGGCACATATATTGTAGGTTTTCATTTACATGAGAAGTTCAGAATTGGCAAACTCCACCGGCGGAAACAGACAAGCGGTTGCCTGAGCCTAGGCGAAACAGGTGTTGGGGATGAAAGGGGGAAGTACCTGAATTGGGTTCCCAGCACCCATGTACAGTGGCGCAAAGCCACCTGTCACGTCAGCTCCAGGGGATCCAGGGCCCTCTTCTGGACTGAGGGCAACTGTGCTCACATGGTACTTACGTGTCAGATAACCATGATTTCATAAAGAAACAACATGGTCAAAGGAGCAGCTGGAGAACAGTGTGATTTTTCATTCACTCGTTCATTCATTCATTCATTCATTCATTGATTCATTCATTCATTCATTCACTGGAGAAGATACCCGAAGAATTTAGCAAATACATGGTGAGAACCAGGCAGGAGAAAATATCAGGGAACAAGACCCCCTCCCCCGCAAAAAAAAAAAATCCCTCTCTGCAGATCTCACACTTCCGCAAGACAATAAAATAACACCATCAGTGAACTGGGGTGTCAGGGGATCAGAGCCATGGAAAAACAGATCAAGGGAGGGTGGAAAGCTCTGGGCAGATTGTAGCAGGTTGAGGTGTTAGGGAAGGCCTCCCTGGGAAGACGATCTATGAGCAGAGATGGGCAGGAAGTGAACTTGGGGGTGACCACAGAAGAGTGGTATTTGCAGGTGGCACGTAGGGCACATGGGCCATGTTGCAGGGACAGCAGGCAGAAGAGCAGAGCTGCAGATGGGGAGGAGGGCCAGGGAGAGGGCAAACATGGCAGCTGGGCTGTGGGACCCTACTGGACTTGTGCCCCACCATGAAGAGGAAGAACATGGGAACCATGGGCTGTGAGCAGAGTTTGCCGTGACCAGACCCCTCCTTATGGAAGGCCCTCTAAGTCTAGGTTTTCAGCCATGGCACTAGTGATACCTGGGGCAGTTTGGCTCCTTGTGATGCATTGTGGGAGACCTGGCAACATCTCAGACCTCTTACCTACCAGATGCAGGGATGAACCCCTGCCACCAGCTGGGACAACCCAAAGAGTCTCACACCTTCCCAAATGTCCTCTGGAGGGCTAAGACACCCACAGTGGAGAACCATTCCTCTAGGTTATAGGGGGCATAGGCCCAGGGAGCTCTGGTTCTGAAAGGCAGGATTTGAGGTGGCCACGAGACCTGTAGGTCAAGATGTCTCTCGAGCAGTGAGACAGAGTTCAGCCATCTCCACATCCTGGGATGAGTGTCACAGAAGAAAAGGAGCAATGCCCAAAGGCTTGGTTAAGCTTAATTCCTTGAACAAGGATTGTGCATAAGGTGCTGGAGAAGGTACCAGAAGAATCACTTGAGCTTTTGGCCCCACCTCACAAGCATAGAAAGAAAACAGTAGGGGGAGGCAGGAAAGTGAGTCCCAGTCATCTGGGAGGGATGCTCATGGATTATTGGGGTGTTTTGTGACTATCTTCTATATGTGAGGCAGTCTCACTAACAAGGTGTCATCTGAAAACAAATCTAACAGGGAGGGTAGATATTCCCTTCCTGTTCCATGCCTCACAGATTGGGAAACTTCTGAGTAACATTATCGGATCACTGTCGGGACACATGCTCCTTAGTGCCTAGGCCTGCTGCCAGCTCCTTGAAGTTCCAAGTGTGGTTTGTGCTTAGCATTGAGGGCAGTGTAGGTGGAAGTGGGACTGTGAAATGGAGCAAATGCCCCGGCTGCTTGGATGGAGCTTGGACGAGGAGTAAATTACGGACACATGGGGTAGGACTATTTCTTAAATCATAAGGCTTGTTATACTTGGCTATAGCGGGGTGGGGGTGGGGGGGAGCATGCCTGCACAGGTCGGAGGACAACATAAAGGAGATGGTTCTCTCCTTCTGCCATGTGAATCCAAGGGATCATACCCACAATCTTCTCCAAGCAACTTTCTCATTGTCTGTCTGTCTGTCTGACTGTGTCTGTCTGTTTCTCTGTGTGTGTCTCTGTTTTGCCTCTGTCTCTCTGTCTCTCTGAGACGTCTAATTCGTGTCCTGGGTAATAATTATCTCAGTAACACAGGGCAGGGGTGCTTCTCGGAGACTGCTAGGCCACTAAGTAGAGTGCAGTTGGCACAGCTCCAGCCCCTGACACTTGCACAGTGAGCATCAGCTAGTGTGAGCTCTTTTTGAACCTTTCCCCTCAAATGGGAGGCTTTTCCAAACCTTCCTCCCCGCCACCATCAGTCAACACTGAAGCATCTTGGGCCATGGCAGGTTCTTTTCCAGAAGATCCTTTTGACCCCTTTACATGAAGGGAAAGTTTCCCGGAGTGTGGCAGGTGGCTTATGCACTTTCCAGCTGTGAACAGGAGACCCAGGCACATGAGCAGTGAGCACACTCACCCCAGGACTTCTGAGAAAGGGGAGGTTGGTGTTGCACCAGCAGGAGATGGTGAAGGTGATGGACGGGCCAAAACTACAGGGTCTGAGCCTGTTCAGCACCAGCCCCACCTGCACAAAATGTGTCCTACCACGACTTTCAGGGCTGAGGAACCTCAGGTCCCATACTTCTGAGAAAAGCCTGCCAACATGCATCCCAATGCTTAAAAAATACATCTTCTTACCCAGAAACACTTCTTCCAGCATCTTCCAGAAATGAAGACCGAGATGTTTGTGTGAACACACGCTTCGTGACATTTAAATGCATGAAATCAAAGACAGTCCAACAGCTAAGGTTAAACTCCTTATAAGATTTCTCTCCTTTAAATGCATTAGAACTATTTAGGAAAAAAAAAAAAGCTTTTAAATTGCCAGGCACAGTAGTGCATGCCTTAAATCCCAGCACTCTGGAGGCAGAGGCAGGCAGGATCTCTGAATCCAGTAGCAGCATGGGCTACATGGTGAATCACAGGCTAGCCTGGGCTACATAGTGGATTCTAGGACAGACATGGCTACATAGAGCCTGTCTCTAAATAAAATAAACAAACAAACTTAAGAAAATAATGTGGAATATGCTTGAACTGTAGTGTTAAGGAAATAGGACAAGCCGCGTGCACGCATGCACACACACATGTGGTGGTATTGTGTTCCCCGAAATATTGTGTACCTTAATAAACTTACCTGGGGTCAGAGAACAGAAAAGCCACTAGATACTTAGGATAGGCAGTGGTAGCACACACCTTTAATCCTAGCATTCCAGAGGCAGAAATCCATGTGTTCAAGGATACAGCCAAGCATGGTGACTCACGCCTTTAATCCCAGAAAGCGAGCCTTTAATCCCAGGGAGTGATGGTAGAAAGCAGAAAGGTATATAAGGCGTGAGGACCAGAAACTAGAAGCATTTGGCTGGTTAAGCATTCAGGCTTTCGAGCAGCACAGTTCAGCTAAGATTCATTCTGGGTGAGAACTCAGAAGCTTCCAGTCTGAGGAAACAGGATCAGCTGAGGAACTGACAAGGTGAGGTAGCTGTGGCCTATTCTGTCTCTCTGATCTTCCAGCATTCACCCCAATACCTGACTCAGGTTTGATTTTTTTAAAAAGAACTTTTAAGATTCATGCTACACACACACACACACACACACACACACACACACACACACACACACACATTCACATGCATATAGTAACAACTCTGACACAAAGAGATTTTCCCCAACATTAGAAGTGGTTATTTCTGAGAGCTAAGACAATGGGTGATTTTTGTCTTTCTTTCTAAAATGTTATGTGTATGGGTGTTTGCCTGTGTGTATATGTACACTGTGTGCAAATCCATGAAGTCCAAAAGACACCATCAGAGGCCCTGGGACTGGAGCTACAGGTGGTCATAAGCCACCAGGTGGATGCCGGGTTCTCTGTGAGAGCAGCCAATGCTCTTTTTTTTTTTTTTTTTTTTTTTTTTTTGAGACAGGATCTCATTATGTAGCCTTGGCTGGCCTGGAACTCATTGTGTAGACCAGATTGGCTCACAGAGATCCACCTGTACTTCCCTCTCAAGTGCTGGGATAAAAGGTGTGCAGCACTATGCCCGATTTAATTTAGTGCTTTTAACCACTGAGCCAACTGTCCAGCCCCTGTTCTTGTCTTTCTCATCTACATATTTTTCCAAATTTCCTCCATATGCTAATGTTTTTCTGAATTCCTAAGTGATAAGGAAATTATCTTAAAAGATCAAGAGCTGAGTTACTGGGAAGTGTCAGGACCCAGTGTAGCTAACTGGTCTACCCATGCTAGGGAGTGCCACCACTACTGTCTTCCAGACTCCAGTGGAGCTAACTGGTCTACCCATGCTAGGGAGTGCCGCCACTACTGTCTTCCAGACTCTAGGAAGCATTTGCTGGATGTTGTCATGTCTGTGAAGAACCTACATTATTAATATTTTTATATAGAGACTTTGTTTTTGTTTGTTTGTTTGTCTGTTTGTTCATTATTCTCTGTGTAACAGCCTTGGCTGTCCTGGAACTCCCTCTGTAGATCAGGCTGGCCTCAAACTCAGAGGAGATCCTCCTGCCTCTGCCTCCCAAGTGCAGGGATTAAAGGTGTATTCCACCACCACCCAGCAGGACTTTGTTGTTTTGTTTTGTTTTTAACTTGAATGTGTATTCAAAAGGACTTTTAAACTGTTCTAAATGGAATAAAAAGATGATATTACTTGCCATTAGTTAGAAGTAACCACAAAAACAAAATAACACAAAGTAAGGCTTCTGTGCAGACGCTCCTGTTTCCTCCCTCTTGCAGAAGGCATGCCTGTGTTTGTAGAGAGGAAGAGATCAATGAGTAAGGATGTAAGAGCCACTAAAATGTTTCATCCCAGCAACAAACGCCTAAGGGCTCAGAAAGCCTGAGCTCCTCACTGGAGATTTGGGGTTATTTTTTAGCGATTTGCCCACCTGCTGTGCAAACCCGGCATCCTGGAGAATGCGGTTCATTTTTCCTAGCACCTGTGGCTTTCACTGTCTGTGA